>NC_137672.1:17994013-18091513 GCF_963422515.1 Blennius ocellaris | reverse complement strand
GTATGGACGGTATGGACGGGATTTTGCTAATGTGTGTGTGTGTGTGAGAGACTAAAAACCACGACCAGGTGAGCCAGAGACTGTGTCCAGATGAAAGGCCCCGTCTAAACCACCGTCTGTTCCAGGGCCCTGACCTGGAGGTACTCGGTGACGTGAGTACAAGTAGAGGAGTCGGTGTGCGGAATGCGGGAATACGTGTGGCGTGACGCGTACGGGCGAAACCTCAGCCAGGACGTCGTCCGAGAACCAAACCTCCGTCACGGGTGGAGGAAGAAAATAAATTAAATGTTCGCCTTCTATCACGTTGTTTTAACTTCCTGGAAGTTTCCGCTTCAAGATACGATCCTGAAAACAAGAAGCATTTTTGATGTATTTTTTTTTTACCATGAGGAAGCGTTGGGGTTAGGGTCGCCACGGCAACCGGGGAAAACAAGACTTCCTGGAAACGCTTGGCGCCGTGGAAGTGAAAACAAAAAAACGACGAGGGAGACGTAGTTTAAAAGTGCAGTTTGTTGTTTCTGTAAAATACTATCGTGATGGATTCTTTCAGGAATGTCTTTAACACAGACGTCGTTTTTTAAAAGCCTTTTAGTGCTTTTAGTTTGGTAACTTTCTTTGATGTTTTAACAAAAACTCGTCGAGTTTTAGAAACATCAACATTTCAGAAAACAGTTCGTATCCAGTCAACTATTTTAATCCTCCACCTTGAAATGTACCGTTTAGCAATTTGAAGCTTTTAATTTGAAACTTTTAACTGCTAGTTGGAGGTGTTTTTGCGCTATTTGACGTACTCATGAATACGTTGTGACCGAGGTTTCGCGGTGGAGCACTTCCTGTCTGTAGAGTCGTATGGCTGCGCTCTTCCAAGCATCACCACACACTGTTGTCGCCATACGTTACCGTGTTTGAATGTGTGTGTGTGTGTGTGTGTGTGTGAATGCATGGTTTTGACGCGTCAGTTCAGAAGCCACATAACAGCCTAATTCATCCTGAGTGGGCCGTACCGGTAAAATAGTACCATGATGAGCTTTGAAATGAAACTTCAAAGCTTTAGCTTTGATTTTTTTTTAAGTGATGAAAGTCGCTGTTGCATTATGGGACTTTTTAATCTCACACTGAGGCTCATGCTGGTTTACCGTGTTTCATGTCATCGTTGTGGTGTTTTTGTCCACAATGCTTAAGAAAATTCTATTTTTATTTGGGATTTTTTTTATTACAATCTGCTTTTTTTCTTTTTTTTTTCTGGTTTTGGCCCCGCCCCCTGGTCTGTGGAGTGAAGATGATGCTTTGGGGTTTTCAAGGAGAAAGTTTGAGATGGATTTGCTCTCTCTCTCCCTCTCTCTCTCTCTCTCCCTCCATCACTGTGTGTTGTTGCCTTGACGATGCTGCCAGTTCCTCGGCTGGTTCCACTAATTCTAACCAGCTGAGCTTTGATCTTTGATCTTCCTCCAGCGTTTTCTCACATCCTCTTAACGCCACCAAGTCTTTGCACGATAGTCTGACATGTTTTGCGCCCCGGCCACCGCTCTGACCAGCTCCACCACGACAAAGCCTTTTTTTTTTCAACTCTCTCTCTCTCTCTCTCTAATTCTTTGCATTTGTCCTCCTCGTCCTGTGTCTGTCCCTCCAGCTGACCAAGGCTCATCGCCAGGGCCACATGGTGAAGGTGGACTGGCTGGACCGGCTGACCTTCAGGGAGATCGAGATGATCAACGAGGTGAGCGAAGGGAACCGGGACTCGCATTTCTTTACATGTATTGGTCTTCTGTAATGACGTGACGGGACGTTTGTGTCTCGGCAGAGCGAGAAGCGCAGCTCCAACTTCATGTACCTCATGGTGGAGTTCCCTCGCGTCAAAACCAACGACAAGGAGTACAGTATTGTCTACTACGAAAAGGTATTTCCAGTTAGACGCTCGCACGCCGCCGAACGCCGCCCGAACGCCGCTGACCGGTTGTCTTTCGTTCAGGACGGAGACGAGGCGTCGCCCGTCCTCACCAGCTGCGACATCGTCAAAGTCCCCGACCCGCAGATGGCCATGGTGAGACGGCGAACGAGGCGCCGGATCCAGACTTTAGCTTTGAGGGGACTGACTCGAGTCCTTCGTTTTCTTTCCGCAGGAGAACCTGGTGGAGAGCAAACATCACAAACTGGCCCGCAGCCTCCGCAGCGGCCCGTCGGACCACGACCTGAAGCCCAACGCCGCCACCAGAGACCAGCTCAACGTAAGCTAACGCCGTAACGGTCCTCCTCGTGTCTGATCGACTCGTTGGAGTTTGACAAAGACCGGAGCTTCCAAGCTTCGGCGTTTCACTGAAACGACCCGGAAGCAGCTGTAAACAACAGGAAGTGGTCGAGGTAAACAGTCGACAGTCGTTACGGTAAGAAAAGACTGTTTCCCCAGTCTTACAAACCTCTTATCTGACACTGGTGCCTCAAACTTGCCTTGAGGTATCACGATACCGAGTAGAACTACGTCAATCGTGTCGCCGCTGAATGGACATTTAAATCAAAAGGAATGGATGTGTAGGGATTTCTTACCTCATAAGGATCACTATTTATGTTTTGGTTGGCTATCGATAATAATTTAACTAATAAAGATAGTTATTAATTATGTTATTGAAATTTAATCTGATGTGTATCAGAACCTCGGAGCTCCACCTGTCGTAACAGGAAATGATCGCCAATTCACTTCTATCAGTCTCATAAGATATACTAAACAGTTCATCAGGAAGTTGAATTAATAGTTAAATTAATTACAATTACCAGAATTAATAAACAGTAAAGGTTGAAGGATTTTAGAGTTCTTGACACAGAAGAGGTCGACATTTCATTCACCTTTGTGCTCATTAATAAAACAGCAAGTATGATTCCAAAAATATATTTATTAACAATGAAAACAAATAAAACAGATTCTAACTACCTATATACAGCTGGGTGTGTGTAGGTGTGTGTGTGTGGAGAGAAAAGAGAGAGAGAGGTGGAGGGAGTGTGTGTGTGTGACGTGTGATGAAACTACAAAACAAGATGGCGGATCACAAGAAACTCCATTCAAATGGAGGTCATCAGAGAGCAGGAAGTGGGTCCTGGGTCTCCACCATGTGCTGGGAACAATAGAAGCTAGCCTTAGCTTCTGCTTCCGGTGCGTCTCTGCTAAAGGACCGTTTCTAGAATGAGGTCAAGTTTACATGTCTTTATTCCCTCCAGATTATCGTCAGTTACCCTCCGACCAAGCAGCTGAGCTCCGAAGAGCAGGACCTGGTGTGGAAGTTCAGATATTATCTCACCACTCAGGAAAAGGTGGGCTTGTTTGTTTGTTTGTTTAGAGTCGTTTCTAACCCCCATGTGCTTGTTTACAGTTTTCTCTTTTGCCCCCCCCCAGGCCTTGACAAAGTTCCTCAAGTGTGTGAACTGGGATCTGCCCCAGGAGGCCAAGCAGGCCCTGGAGCTGCTGGGCAAGTGGCGGCCGATGGACGTGGAGGACTCCCTGGAGCTGCTGTCGTCTCACTTCAGCAACCCCACGGTGCGGCGCTACGCCGTGGCGCGGCTGCAGCAGGCCGACGACGAGGTGGGTGGAGGCGCGTCGTTTTGCCGTTTTTCTTTTTTTTGTTTCAGAAAAGTTTTTTTTTTTTTTTTTTGGTATATAACAGTGTATTTATTTCTTTAAAAAAAATTTTTTTTTTTATTTATCTTTTTTGGTTGAAAAATACAATAGTGTACACATATGATATTGTACATATCAAATCCTTTTTTTTTTTTTTTTTTTTAAACAATAAAAATAACAAGAACAGTAGAACCCAGTCTCTGAAAGCAATATAGTAATGAAATATTACGAATGTAAAGTAAAAAGTAAACAACAAAAGAAAAAGAAAAGAGAAAAAAAATACAATAATAATAATTAAATAAAATTAAACATGAATAGGATAAATAATAGCAATAGTGATTTTAGAAAATAACAATAACCACAACAATGACTAAGTAATAATAATGACTAATAATTAAACGGATGTATAGACAAGTCTTAAATACAGATAAGTAACAATAAAGTACAACACCACAAGTTACATAAGTATTGTTTCAGAAAAGTTTAGCGTTCACACGGCAACGGCAGAAACACTGAAGACACTGGAATTGGATTGTTTTTATAGTGACTTGTCAAAATAAAAGTCCCAGGAGAATATGGATCACTGAGCATGTGCAGAAGTAATTATTGACTACGGCCGTGGTGCGGGTTTAATTAATTAATTTCAGAATATAATGACGTAATGGGAAAAAAATCTGTTTGTGCACACCTTTCTGTTTGTGTACGGATTAAATGTAAACATCCACGGAAACGATTGTTCAGACCAGATATTGACGTTGTCGCCATGTGTACTTCTGCACTGCAACAAAGACAAACTTTACAGGTTGTTTGCACACTGTTTTACCAGTTTGCACCACTTGAGAGGAAATTGTTGTATTTGTTTGTTATTTTTGCCATTTAGTTTTCTTTTCTATTTTACAAATTTTGTCTGTTCTTCCTTTTTTGTACATTTCAGGCTTATTTATTTATTTATTTATTTATTTACTTATTTGGCTTTTTTTAATCTTTTTTGACCCCTTTTTTTGTTTTTTTGTCATTGCAATCTCAACCTTTTTTCAGCCATTTTTGACCAGAAGATCAAAGTAAAATACGACACGATTTTTTTTCTCCATTATATTTTCTGTCATTTAAAGGTTGTTTTTAGTAGTTTTACGAGTTTGCGCCACTTGAGATGAAATTGTTATATTTGTTTTAGTTATTTTTGCCATTTTTTTCTTTTTCTATTTTACACATTTTGTGTGTTCTTCCTGTTTTGTACCTTTCAGGCTTATTTATTTATTTATTTATTACATATTTATTGATTTGTTTCTATTTATTTAATAATAAAAATTTTTTTTTAATGTATTTGGCATTTTTATCTTTTTCGACCCCTTTTTTTTTGTTTTTTGTCATTGCGATCTCAACCTTTTTTCAGCCATTTTTGACCAGAAGATCAAAGTAAAATACGACACGATTTTTTTTCTCCATTATATTTTCTGTCTTAAACGGACGTGTCCATCACGTCTACTCACTGCAACAAAGACAAACTTTAAAGTTCACATTTAAAGGCTATTGTTAGTAGTTCTACCAGTTTGCGTCACTCGAGATGAAAGTGAGTTTTTACATTAGAAGCCAGTTCGACCTCCGTCTCGCGCCGCCGATGATTTTCCTCCGCCCGTGTGGTTTGACCGCCTTGCCTCTCGCCTGCAGGACCTGCTCATGTACCTCCTGCAGCTGGTGCAGGCGCTCAAGTACGAGAACTTCAGCGACATCCAGGGGGGCCTGGAGCCAGGCAGCAAGCGCGACGGCCAGGGGCTTTCAGACGACTCGGCGCTGGACAGGTCGGCACCCTCGGGCTATAAATAGCCTTCTTTTCCTCTGGCCGCGGGACACGAACACGCGTCGGTCGAGCGGCGAACCTCCGTGGGGGAGGTCAGCGTGTGCTGTTCCCTCCCGGGGTCTAAATTTGCCGTCGCAGATTTTCAGAATTTTCGAATATCTGCCGTCAAAGAGAGCGTAATGCGCCAAATTGGGCGTTTCGAGTTCCGCCGGCAGATGTTCCAGCTGTGGCCAGAGTCTCATCCGTGACAGTTTTAGTAAACATACCAGAGGCTGGTGTTTTGGAGAAGAAAAAAAAAGCTGCAGAAGTTGGGGGGGAAAAAAAATACAAAACGCGACACGGCCGGTTCGACGGATTCAGAGTTCCGCTATGATCTCTTACGTTAATTCCTTTACAGCTCCCAGACCGTTTCATCCACGGCGGCTCAGAAGGGGAAAGACGGCGCCGACGGCGACAGCCTGGAGGTGAGGGGACGGGCCGCCGGGGCCGCCGGGGCCGCCGGGCCTGCGGGATTTCAAATGTCTGATGGACGTGGTGTGAATCGTCTTTCATGTGTTTGTAGCAGGACCTGTGCACCTTCCTCATCTCGCGAGCCTGCAAGAACTCCACGCTCGCCAACTACCTGTACTGGTGAGTACAGATCAAGGAGCGTTTGGCTCGGAGGGGGAGAGTTTGCGAAGTAAGCGACGTGGAAACTGGTTTGTTTTTTGTGGATTCAGGTATGTGATTGTGGAGTGTGAAGACCAGGACACCCAGCAGAGAGACCCAAAGACCCACGAGATGTACCTGAACGTCATGAGGAGGTTCAGCCAGGCGCTGCTCAAGGTGCGAGACGGTCGCCGTGATTCGTCTTGACCCCCGTCTCGTTTTTTTCCTCCTTTGAACTACTTTGAACTCTTCCCGTCTCCAGGGCGACAAGAGCGTCAGGGTGATGCGCTCGCTCCTGGCGGCCCAGCAGACCTTCGTGGACCGACTGGTGCAGCTGATGAAGGCCGTCCAGCGGGAAAGCGGGAACCGCAAGAAGAAGGTGACGGTGGAGCGGGTTCACGCAGGAAGTGGTCGAACGATTAGAGCAAACGACGGCCGACGGAGCTTCAAAGTGTCAAGAAGTGTTTGTTTTTTGGGTCTGCAGACGGAGAGGCTGCAGGCTCTGCTGGCCGACAACGAGAAGGTGAACCTGTCGGAGATCGAGCCCATCCCCCTTCCCCTGGAGCCTCAGATCAGGATCAGAGGTATCGTCCCCGAGACGGCCACGCTCTTCAAGGTAAGGCGACGCCCAGGTCGGTCCGTACAGCCGCCGGCACCGCGGAAGAGAGTCAGAGTTCCCGGGAAACGCCAGACCTTATTTCCTCATTTCCCCCCCCCCCGTCAGAGCGCTCTGATGCCGGCCAAGCTGATCTTCAAAGCCGAGGACGGCGCCATGTACCCCGTCATCTTCAAACACGGAGACGACCTGAGACAAGACCAGCTCATCCTGCAGATCATCTCGCTCATGGACAAAGTAAGACCAGGGAGGAGGAGGAGGAGGAGGAAGAACCATACAGACGTGGAATAGATCAGGCGTCTGCAGCCTTCATGCCACTTTGATGTCTTTGTGCCACATAGAATCAAAGAGGAGCCGCAATATTTTCTTTTTTTTTAATACCATTTGTACTTGTTTCAGCTCCGTCTGCACGTGTTTGGCTTTTTACTTGTATTTTTTTCTCTGTTGTTTTCAAATGCTTTTCTCCGTTTAGCGATTTTAACCATTTGATCTTGAATTTTATTTTTAATTTAGCTTCTTTTATATAGTTTTTTTCCCCCCAGCTGTTTTCTTCATTTAAATTGTTATATTTGTTCATGTTTGCCATTTTTTTCTTTTTCTATTTGACAAATTTTGTCTGTTCTTCCTTTTTTGTACCTTTGAGGCTTTCTTATTTATCTATTTTAATTATAAATTGTGTGTGTGTGTGTGTGTGTGTGTGTGTGTGTGTGTGTGTGTGTGTGTGTGTGTGTGTGTGTGTGTGTGTGTGTGTGTGTGTGTGTGTGTGTGTGTGTGTGTGTGTGTGTGTGTGTGTGTGTGTGTGTGTGTGTGTGTGTGTGTGTGTGTGTGTGTGTGTGTGTGTGTGTGTAGCTGTTAAGGAAAGAGAATCTGGACCTGAAGTTGACGCCCTACAAAGTTTTAGCCACCAGCACAAAACACGGTGAGACATTTGAAAAGAAACAAACTGTAGGACTTTTAAATATGAACACAAACAAGCAGCCATGACCGATTTTGCCTTTTTGCTTTGTAAAATATCTTTTAAGGCTCAAAATTTGGTCGTCATGAAAAATCAACAACATATTTAATCACAGTCGAGTGATATTGTTGGAAATAACTCTTTACTTTGTACGATCATTTAATTTTAATTTAATTAATTCAACAGAGGTTTCAGCTGGACATTTTGACCACATTGAGTAAATTAATCAATTTTTAACCATAAATCATAAAAATTATATTAGTGATTTTGATCTGTTTTACATTTTCCTACAGATTTTCTTTAAAAAAGAAAAAAAAAATTGTTTTTAACTCGTCTGGTTAAAAAAGGAACCTTGAAATAATGTTTTATATTTAAATAATAAAGGAATCCAGTTTAGAAACTTTACACACTACTTTATTTCTGAAACGGGAATAAAAGTAACTTGCAATAATTTTTTTTTCTCCACTTTTTGAACTAAACATTGTTGAATTTGACTCAATTTCCTCTTCAGTCTTTGTTACGTTTCCATTAAATTCAGTTTTATGTGTGTGTTAAGGAAAATATGTTGTTTTAAACGTGAAATTATTCCGTTTTTCATCACGATTTCTGATGTTTCGATGCTAAAATGTGAAACCGTGACGCAGTTTTTAAAATGTCCCTCCAGGTTTCATGCAGTTTGTCCAGTCGGTTCCTGTGGCTGAAGTCCTGGCGACTGAAGGAAACATCCAGGTGAGTCCAACCGAAGCCCAAAGTCCTGCGCTCCTTCTGATTTCACGTTAAAATCGGCTTCGTGTTGCGTTGTTTTTTGTGTGAATCTTGTCTTTTCAATCTTTTTCAAAACTCTTATTTTGACAGAGCTTCTTCAGGAAACACGCGCCGAGCGAAAAGGGGCCGTACGGCATCAGCTCGGAGGTGATGGACACCTACGTGAAGAGCTGCGGTGCGTCGCGTCCTCCGTCCCCTTCGTCCCCCCGTCACCTCCATCCCCCTGTCCCCCGTCCCCCCGCCCATCGTCCCCCCGTCACCTCCGTCCCCCATCCCCCGTCACTCGGCCCCCCCATCCCTCTGTCCCCCCGTCCCTCCATCACCTCCATCCCCCGTCCCTCCGTCCCCCCCATCCCCCTTCTGTCCCCCAGTACCTCCGTCCCCCATTCCTCCATCCCCCCGTCACTCCATCACCCCGTCCCTACGTCCCTCCATCACCTCCGTCCCCCCATCCCCCGTCTCTCCGTCCCCCATCCCCCGTCACTCGGCCCCCCCGTCCCTCTGTCCCTCTGTCCCCCCGTCCCTCCATCACCTCCATCCCCCCATCCCCCGTCCCTCCGTCCCCCCCATCCCCCTTCTGTCCCCCAGTACCTCCGTCCCCCATTCCTCCATCCCCCCGTCACTCCGTCACCCCGTCCCTACGTCCCTCCATCACCTCCGTCCCCCCTTCACCTCCGTCCCCCCTTCACCTCCGTCCCCCCATCCCCCGTCCCTCCGTCCCCCCTTCACCTCCGTCCCCCCTTCACCTCCGTCCCCCCCATCCCCCGTCCCTCCGTCCCCCCTTCACCTCTGTCCCCCTGTTCCCCCGTCCCTCTGTCCCCCCATCCCTCAATCACCTCCGTCCCCCCGTCCCTCTATCCCCCCGTCCCCCCATCCCTCCGTCTCCTCCGGAGGACGTGAAGTGACGTTGTCCCCGTCTTGTGTGTCGTTGCAGCCGGTTACTGCGTCATCACCTACATCCTGGGAGTCGGAGACAGACACCTGGACAACCTGCTGCTGACCAAGACCGGTGAGGACGCCTCCTCCTCTTCCTCTTCCTCTTCCTCCTCCTCCTCCTCCTCCACCCTGGTCTAAAGAGAGATTGTCCTCTCTGCTCCACCCAGGGAAACTCTTCCACATCGACTTCGGCTACATCCTGGGCCGAGACCCCAAACCGCTGCCGCCGCCCATGAAGCTGAGCAAGGAGATGGTGGAGGGGATGGGCGGCATGCAGAGCGAGCAGTACCAGGAGTTCAGGAAGCAGTGTTACACCGCCTTCCTCCACCTCAGGAGGTACTCTGGATGATGATCAATGCTGTAGGACGGATTATTAGGACCGTCTGTAACAGAGGGAATCGATTATTTAGTCCACGTTTATATATATATATTTCTCCCTCTGTGGTTTCAAAAAGATCAAAGCTTTAAGACCTGCTTTGAGCAGAAGAAAAGTGATAATCCCACGAGCGTTGTTTATTTATTTATTTTTTTAATTCTCTCAAGTGAGTTTTTTAAAATAGTTTTTTTAGCGTAAAGCGTTTGATACGTTTGACCGTCTTTAAATCCAACTCGAGTTTTTCAAAGTGTCGCTCTCTTCTTCTCCTCCTCCTCCTCCTCATTCTTCTTCTCCTTCGTCTTCTCCTCATTCTTTTTCTCCTCCTTATTCTTCTTCTCCTTCTTCTCCTCCTCCTTATTCTTCTTCTCCTCATTATTTTTCTCCTCCATCTTCTTCTTCTCTTCCTCCTTGTTCTACTTCTCCTTCTTCTTCTCCTTATTCTACTTTTCCCTATTCTTCTCCTCCTCATTCTTTTTCCTACTTCTCCTCCTCCTCCTTTTTCTTCTCCTCCTTCACCTTCTTCTTCTCCTCATTCTTTTTCCTACTTCTCCTCCTTCTCCTCCTCCTTCATCTTCTTCTTCTCCTCCTCCTTATTCTTCTTCTCCTCCTCCTCATACTTTTTCCTACTTCTCCTCCTTATTCTTCTTTTTCTTCTCCTCCTCCTTCATCTTCTTCTTCTTCTCCTCCTCCTTATTCTTCTTCTCATCCTCCATCTTCTTCTTCTTCTCCTCCTCCTTATTCTTCTTCTCCTCCTCCTCATACTTTTTCCTACTTCTCCTCCTTATTCTTCTTTTTCTTCTCCTCCTCCTTCATCTTCTTCTTCTTCTCCTCCTCCTTATTCTTCTTCTCATCCTCCTTCATCTTCTTCTTCTTCTCCTCCTCCTTATTCTTTTTCTCCTCCTCCTTCATCTTCTCCTCCTCCTCCTCCTCCTCCTCCTTCATCTTCTCCTCCTCCTCCAGATACTCCAACCTGATCCTCAATCTCTTCTCCCTCATGGTGGACGCCAACATCCCCGACATCGCCCTGGAGCCGGACAAGACTGTAAAGAAGGTGAGTTTGTCCAGACGTCGGTTCGGGGGAGGGGAGGAGGGGTGGAGGAGGAGGGGGAGTGGGGGAGGGGCAGGAAAGGCTGTGTCGTGAGCGTCTGTCCTCGCCGTCCAACTCCTCAGGTGCAGGACAAGTTCAGACTGGACCTGTCGGACGAGGAGGCCGTCCACTACATGCAGAGTCTGATCGACGAGAGCGTCGGCGCTCTGTTCGCCGCCGTGGTGGAGCAGATACACAAGTTTGCTCAGGTGAGTGGATTTAAAGGTAGAAACTTTTAAAAAAAATGGCACAATCTTTCGTCAGATCAGCAGTTTTGCGGAGAATTATACGTTAAATTTCACTAATTTTGCCTTCGAATGTGGAGGAGGTCCAACATTTCACCTTTTTTGGGGGGAATCTGCAAGTTGTTTTATCGGTTGTAGCATAAAGTTTAAAATTTGCGCTCGTCTCGGGAGACGATCTCGGTCACTGGACAACGAAAGACCAGGGTTTTTTCAAGCCGTGACGAGATTCCGCCGGGATCGGCTCCAACATGCATCAAAACAACAACCAAAAAACCAAACAAGCAAACAAAAAAGAGGTTAAAAACCCAGCTTGCTAAATGCTGACACGGCAACTTTTGAGAACCGGCTCTGTGTTTCCGCCTCGTCTCAAAACGTCTCTCATCAGTATTGGCGCAGATGAACGGCGGCGGCGGGCGAAGACGTGGATGGAGCGTTGGTATCGGGACGGACGGGACGGACGAGACAAACGAACCCAGTGACACTGTTTTAAAAAAAAAAAAAACAAAACAAAAAAAAAAGGCCAAGATTGCACTGCCAACCTTTACTGCAAGACAGCTCTTTGCTTTCTCCTGTAAATATCGTGTACATTAATTATTAAAAATGAATGAATGAAATGTAAGGCCAAAATAAAAGACTGTTGTTACAACTTCAAAAAAAAAAAAAATTGCTGACTTGTTGGTTTTTTTTCTCCGAATTGTATATTTGTCTGATCGTTTTTAGCCCGAAGGCGTTTATAACACGCAACATGCTTCTTAATAGAGCGTTGCCGACCATCTGTGTCCACGTTGGGGGCAGAAACCAACCACCCCCCCCCCCCACCGGGGGGAGGGGGGAGGGAGGGGGTGAGTCACACTACCAGTGACTCAGCGTTTCCTGACAGGACCGTGGAGCAGCCAGACTGTTTGTTCTGGGTACGTGTTCGTACATTTCACATGTTTTCTACAAGCTCTTCAGTCGCCGCATCTCGAAGAACTCGCAAGTTGTTTCTGGTTTTTATCTCTAAAGCAAATCGCCCGACCTCAATTTCTTTCGAGAATTTTATGGGGAACCTACATCCTGGACAATTCTCGCTGTTCCCACCCAACTCAAACGTTTCGGCACTCTGGAGGTCTAGAACCGATTCACGATGACTGGAAACACTCAAGTCCTAGAATCCTCTCAAGTTCTAGGACTTTCACATATTTCAGGATTCCAGCTTCAACAAATTCCAAGAAATTCTAGAACTCAAAGAGTTTTCGTAGTTCTCACAAAACAGGTATTTATAGAATCCTCACAAGTCATAGAGCTATAAGTCTAGAAGCCCCGCACGTTCTAGGAATCAAGACAGATTGTAGAATCGTAGAACTCACATTCTAGAACTTTCGCATGCTTCAGAATTCCCACAGACTAGAAGACTCGCACTTCAAGAAGTCATAGAACAACGACAAAGTCAAGAAATCTCACACGATTTTGACGTCACAGTTGAGAAGTCAAATATCTCATCATCTGGAAGAATTGTAGAATTCTCAGAAGCGATAGATTTAGAAATGCTCACAGAGCATGTGGAGAACCGTGTGGAGTGAGCTGCGCGCAGGGACGAGCACGTACGACGGCCTTACGTAACATATCACCAGAATGATTGACAATTGGGAGGACCAATAGTCTTGATGATCCACCCGGAAATAGAAGATCCTCTACTACACCTTTAAGGCTTGAATTCTCACACATTCTTGATTCGTCACATATTCTAGAACCTTCACGTGTTTCAGAATCCCCCAACCAAACTCGAGAAAACTTCTAGAATTCTTTGAGAAGTCAAAAATTCCACGGGGCTCAAATAGATTCTCGCAAGTTCTAGGAGTCTGGGAAATTGTCCGACGTGAGAATCCTCAGAAATGGTAGAAAAATCCCAACGAATTCTAGAAATTGTAGAACTAGAAGTGTAGAATTCTCACACTTCAAAGTCGGATAACTTCTGTTATTACAATTTATAGTTTACAGAAGGTTTTCGGTTAATAAAATAGCCATGAAGTACTTTTCTAGACCTTTAAAATGGTTTTATTTTCCAAAATAAAATCATAAACCATAAACCAAAATAAAGGGGAAAAGCTACTGATTCAAGGATAATCTAGGTTTTTTTTAACGGATTCTGGTTCAGTTGCGGTCTGGAACTTTTAACAAATCTTAGAAATCTGACCAAGTCTTGAATTCTCACACATTCTTGATTCGTCACATATTCTAGAACCTTCACGTGTTTCAGAAAAATCCTGACGAATTCTAGAAATTGTAGAACTAGAAGTGTAGAATTCTCACAACTTCAATGTCGGATAATTTCTGTTATTACTTCACAGAAGGTTTTCGGGTAATAAAATAGCCATGAAGTACTTTTCTAGACATTTAAAATGGTTTTATTTTCCTCATAAATCAAAATAAAGGGGAAAAGCTACTGATTCAAGGATGATCTAGGTTTTTTTAACGGGTTCTAGACCAGTTGCGGTATGGAACTTTTAACAAATCTTAGAAATCTGACCAAGTCTTGAATTCTCACACATTCTTGATTCGTCACATATTCTAGAACCTTCACGTGTTTCAGAATCCCCCAACCAAACTCGAGAAAACTTCTAGAATTCTTTGAGAAGTCAAAAATTCCACGGGGCTCAAATAGATTCTCGCAAATTCTAGGATTCTGGGAAATTGTCCGACGTCAGAATCCTCAGAAATAATAGAAAAATCCTGACGAATTCTAGAAATTGTAGAACTAGAAGTGTAGAATTCTCACAACTTCAATGTCGGATAATTTCTGTTATTACTTCACAGAAGGTTTTCGGGTAATAAAATAGCCATGAAGTACTTTTCTAGACATTTAAAATGGTTTTATTTTCCTCATAAATCAAAATAAAGGGGAAAAGCTACTGATTCAAGGATAATCTAGGTTTTTTTAACGGGTTCTAGACCAGTTGCGGTCTGGAACTTTTAACAAATCTTAGAAATCTGACCAAGTCTTGAATTCTCACACATTCTATGAGTCACATATTCTAGAACCTTCACGTGTTTCAGAATCCCCCAACCAAACTCGAGAAAACTTCTAGAATTCTTTGAGAAGTCAAAAATTCCACGGGGCTCAAATAGATTGTCGCAAGTTCTAGGAGTCTGGGAAATTGTCCGACGTGAGAATCCTCAGAAATGGTAGAAAATCCAAACGAATTCTTGAAATTGTAGAACTAGAAGTGTAGAATTCTCACACTTCAAAGTCGGATAACTTCTGTTATTACAATTTATAGTTTACAGAAGGTTTTCAGTTAATAAAATAGCCATGAAGTACTTTTCTAGACCTTTAAAATGGTTTTATTTCCCAAAATAAAACCATAAACCAAAATACAGGGGAAAAGCTACTGATTCAAGGATAATCTAGGTTTTTTTTAACAGATTCTAGTCCAGTTGCGTTGAGTCACATATTCTAGAACCTTCATGTGTTTCAGAATCCCCCAACCAAACTCAAGAAAACTTCTAGAATTCTTTCAGTCAAATATTCCACGGGGCTCAAATAGATTCTCGCAAATTCTAGGATTCTGGGAAATTGTCCGATGCTCACAGACGTCAGAATCCTCAGAAATAATAGAAAAATCCTGACGAATTCTAGAAATTGTAGAACTAGAAGTGTAGAATTCTCACAACTTCAATGTCGGATAATTTCTGTTATTACTTCACAGAAGGTTTTCGGGTAATAAAATAGCCATGAAGTACTTTTCTAGACATTTAAAATGGCTTTATTTTCCTCATAAATCAAAATAAAGGGGAAAAGCTACTGATTCAAGGATAATCTAGGTTTTTTTAACGGGTTCTAGACCAGTTGCGGTCTGGAACTTTTAACAAATCTTAGAAATCTGACCAAGTCTTGAATTCTCACACATTCTTGATTCGTCACATA
Source organism: Blennius ocellaris (assembly GCF_963422515.1). Lineage (NCBI taxonomy): Eukaryota > Metazoa > Chordata > Actinopteri > Blenniiformes > Blenniidae > Blennius > Blennius ocellaris. The sequence goes on along the minus strand of NC_137672.1, from coordinate 18,076,576 downwards.
TTCTAGAACCTTCATGTGTTTCAGAATCCCCCAACCAAACTCGAGAAAACTTCTAGAATTCTTTGAGAAGTCAAAAATTCCACGGGGCTCAAATAGATTCTCGCAAATTCTAGGAGTCTGGGAAATTGTCCGACGTGAGAATCCTCAGAAATGGTAGAAAAATCCCAACGAATTCTAGAAATTGTAGAACTAGAAGTGTAGAATTCTCACACTTCAAAGTCGGATAACTTCTGTTATTACAATTTATAGTTTACAGAAGGTTTTCAGTTAATAAAATAGCCATGAAGTACTTTTCAAGACATTTAAAATGGTTTTATTTCCCAAAATAAAACCATAAACCAAAATACAGGGGAAAAGCTACTGATTCAAGGATAATCTAGGTTTTTTTTAACAGATTCTAGTCCAGTTGCGTTGAGTCACATATTCTAGAACCTTCATGTGTTTCAGAACCCCCCAACCAAACTCAAGAAAACTTCTAGAATTCTTTCAGTCAAATATTCCACGGGGCTCAAATAGATTCTCGCAAATTCTAGGATTCTGGGAAATTGTCCGATGCTCACAGACGTCAGAATCCTCAGAAATAATAGAAAAATCCTGACGAATTCTAGAAATTGTAGAACTAGAAGTGTAGAATTCTCACAACTTCAATGTCGGATAATTTCTGTTATTACTTCACAGAAGGTTTTCGGGTAATAAAATAGCCATGAAGTACTTTTCTAGACATTTAAAATGGTTTTATTTTCCTCATAAATCAAAATAAAGGGGAAAAGCTACTGATTCAAGGATGATCTAGGTTTTTTTAACGGGTTCTAGACCAGTTGCGGTATGGAACTTTTAACAAATCTTAGAAATCTGACCAAGTCTTGAATTCTCACACATTCTTGATTCGTCACATATTCTAGAACCTTCACGTGTTTCAGAATCCCCCAACCAAACTCGAGAAAACTTCTAGAATTCTTTGAGAAGTCAAAAATTCCACGGGGCTCAAATAGATTCTCGCAAATTCTAGGATTCTGGGAAATTGTCCGACGTCAGAATCCTCAGAAATAATAGAAAAATCCTGACGAATTCTAGAAATTGTAGAACTAGAAGTGTAGAATTCTCACAACTTCAATGTCGGATAATTTCTGTTATTACTTCACAGAAGGTTTTCGGGTAATAAAATAGCCATGAAGTACTTTTCTAGACATTTAAAATGGTTTTATTTTCCTCATAAATCAAAATAAAGGGGAAAAGCTACTGATTCAAGGATAATCTAGGTTTTTTTAACGGGTTCTAGACCAGTTGCGGTCTGGAACTTTTAACAAATCTTAGAAATCTGACCAAGTCTTGAATTCTCACACATTCTATGAGTCACATATTCTAGAACCTTCACGTGTTTCAGAATCCCCCAACCAAACTCGAGAAAACTTCTAGAATTCTTTGAGAAGTCAAAAATTCCACGGGGCTCAAATAGATTGTCGCAAGTTCTAGGAGTCTGGGAAATTGTCCGACGTGAGAATCCTCAGAAATGGTAGAAAATCCAAACGAATTCTTGAAATTGTAGAACTAGAAGTGTAGAATTCTCACACTTCAAAGTCGGATAACTTCTGTTATTACAATTTATAGTTTACAGAAGGTTTTCAGTTAATAAAATAGCCATGAAGTACTTTTCTAGACCTTTAAAATGGTTTTATTTCCCAAAATAAAACCATAAACCAAAATACAGGGGAAAAGCTACTGATTCAAGGATAATCTAGGTTTTTTTTAACAGATTCTAGTCCAGTTGCGTTGAGTCACATATTCTAGAACCTTCATGTGTTTCAGAATCCCCCAACCAAACTCAAGAAAACTTCTAGAATTCTTTCAGTCAAATATTCCACGGGGCTCAAATAGATTCTCGCAAATTCTAGGATTCTGGGAAATTGTCCGGTGCTCACAGACGTCAGAATCCTCAGAAATAATAGAAAAATCCTGACGAATTCTAGAAATTGTAGAACTAGAAGTGTAGAATTCTCACAACTTCAATGTCGGATAATTTCTGTTATTACTTCACAGAAGGTTTTCGGGTAATAAAATAGCCATGAAGTACTTTTCTAGACATTTAAAATGGCTTTATTTTCCTCATAAATCAAAATAAAGGGGAAAAGCTACTGATTCAAGGATAATCTAGGTTTTTTTAACGGGTTCTAGACCAGTTGCGGTCTGGAACTTTTAACAAATCTTAGAAATCTGACCAAGTCTTGAATTCTCACACATTCTTGATTCGTCACATATTCTAGAACCTTCATGTGTTTCAGAATCCCCCAACCAAACTCGAGAAAACTTCTAGAATTCTTTGAGAAGTCAAAAATTCCACGGGGCTCAAATAGATTCTCGCAAATTCTAGGAGTCTGGGAAATTGTCCGACGTGAGAATCCTCAGAAATGGTAGAAAAATCCCAACGAATTCTAGAAATTGTAGAACTAGAAGTGTAGAATTCTCACACTTCAAAGTCGGATAACTTCTGTTATTACAATTTATAGTTTACAGAAGGTTTTCAGTTAATAAAATAGCCATGAAGTACTTTTCTAGACATTTAAAATGGTTTTATTTTCCTCATAAATCAAATTAAAGGGGAAAAGCTACTGATTCAAGGATAATCTAGGTTTTTTTTTAACGGATTCTAGACCAGTTGCGGTCTGGAACTTTTAACAAATCTTAGAAATCTGACCAAGTCTTGAATTCTCACACATTCTATGAGTCACATATTCTAGAACCTTCACGTGTTTCAGAATCCCCCAACCAAACTCGAGAAAACTTCTAGAATTCTTTGATTGAAGTACTTTTCTAGACATTTAGAATGGTTTTATTTTCCAAAATAAACCATAGAGAAAACTTCTAGAATTCTTTCAGTCAAATATTCCACGGGGCTCAAATAGATTCTCGCAAATTCTAGGATTCTGGGAAATTGTCCGATGCTCACAGACGTTAGAATCCTCAGAAATAATAGAAAAATCCTGACGAATTCTAGAAATTGTAGAACTAGAAGTGTAGAATTCTCACAACTTCAATGTCGGATAACTTCTGTTATTACTTCACAGAAGGTTTTCGGGTAATAAAAGTACTTTTCTAGACATTTAAAATGGTTTTATTTTCCTCATAAATCAAAATAAAGGGGAAAAGCTACTGATTCAAGGATAATCTAGGTTTTTTTAACGGATTCTGGTCCAGTTGTGTCGTCAGCTGCTCGTCCAGCTTTCTGCTCCCAAGCGTCCGTCAGATTGTCCATAAGAAGAAGCGATGCCGCGGTCGTACTTTTGGACGACGCCCCCGGGATCCTGGCGACTCTGGAAGCGGCAGAAACAAACAAAATGAAGCCGCAGGGCTCCCCTCCACGTGGCGTGAAGAATGCAACGCTAGCGGCGGCGCTCCGGTGGGGGCAACTGTGAGTCAGAGACATTGGAGGACGACGGGAGTCGCGTCGCTCTGGGGGGGTTCAGAAGAGTTCCTTGTGGTTTGGATTGGCCCGTCGTCGACGCAATGGAGCTCGAGGACAGCGAGGCGGGAAACCGCCGCCGCTGCCGCGCGGCTAACTGATGCACGAAGGCGCAGAAGTAAGAAGTAAGAAGTCAGTGGACCTTTTCTGTTCCCCGAGAAAAAAATGTCAAGACTTTTCTCGTCAACACTTTTATTCAACGTGACTCAACGACACAAGTCAACAATTCAGAATTCGTGAATAAACGATTGAGACGACGCAGATCAGAAGAACAGAGTTTCCTCTCAGGTCAGAGGCTTTTCAAACGTGAAATCCGTGTTTTCGCTGGGAAGGCACACAGTGACGCAATCGATCCGCTCAAAACATCACGAAGGGTGGAAATACATTTGTTGATTTCAGGAACCGCGACAGATTCAAACGTGTGGGTGGAAAATGATGGGGAATTGTTATGAAACTAGTTTTTTTCCTTCCTTAATAACTAAATGACAGACAACTGCCAAAAAATTAAGTTACATAAATAATTAACGAAAACATCTTAAAAACCTACAAAAAAATCTTGTTTTTCTTAATGTGGCTCTAAAACACAAATGAGTTTTCTCTGTAAATTCAAATCAAACACTACGCTGACGATTGGTTTATTTAAAAAAAAAAAAATTATAGATAATAAAGTGCTATCTATCTAGAATTAAAAAAACAAACAGATACTTGTTATTATTTTTTAAAGTTCTGTTAGTGTAATATGCCCTGAATGAAACTCAAACTCCGTAACCGGGAAAGTCCCACTTCCCAGTTGGGAGCGTTCGCATGACGCCAAGAAAAGGTCGTCGTCTACAAAGTAAATGAAAATCTACAAAATAACGCCGTCGTCACCCAGACAATGCTTCCAAGGTAAGTCATGTTTCTAGAAATCCCTTCTAGATAGAAAAACTGCAGTTTTTGTCGTTGTCGTCGCTCGAAAACTGAAACTTTTTGAAAACGGCGTCTCATGGAGATCAAAGGAAATCAGCGTCTGTTGCCATGGAGACCAGCGACTGCCGTTAAGCGGTCTGCTGACTCCGTCCCCGCAGCAGTGTGAGTTTTGCTGGAGTCCTCATTGGTCCCACGTCTCCACGGAGGAGTGCGAAGGGTTTGGGACGCCGATGCCAGAGTCCGGTCCGCCGCCCCAGCCCCCGCTGTCCCAGTACGCCGCCGCCGCCTCCTCCTGGTACCGCAGAGCGCCACCGGGGCTCACGTGGACCAGCGTGGAGCTCCGGTCCGTTCCGGACGGCAGGCCGGTCCACGAGTCACGGTCATCGGCCATTTCCAGGTGGACGTCTCCGGGGTCGACGGGGAGCGTGGACACGGGGGACAAAGAGACCGGGTCTTGTTCTGGAGCCTTGAAGAACAGACAGAATCAATGACAGGAAGTCACGGGAGTATCAACGAGGTGAACGTCGGGGGACAAAAACCACACCAGGGTCTTGGGCTGGTTTTCCTGGTCTGGTCCGTCTCGGCTGGGTTTTCGCCGGAACACGATAAGAAGTGGAAAGACGAGCAGGAACGTCAGTCCGATTCCCAGATACATCGCGGAGAACTGGCCTGTAGAAGGAAAACACTCGGTTTTGTTTTGGGACTCTACATGAGTCAGAACGATTCTGGTTGTTCTACGAAATCCAGACGCGGGACTAGAGAGTCTCCAGGGATCAACGTCAACGTCCACGAAGCCAAAGTACGACGCTACCAAGAAACACCCAATGATTTCACATCCAGACTAAATATCTTGGATTGGGAGTCGGATCAAAAGGTGAGGCAGCGCCGGCTTTGGAAATCTGAGCCCCCGTCGTCCGGTGGTAGAATTACCGGTTGACACTTTGGGAATTCCCAGTTTCCTTGTATAATGTTTTGTCAAGAATTCATTCAACCCCCATTTGGAGGTCTTACGATAGCTTTACCCTCCACGGACTCTCAAAGCAAACTAGGCTAGCCTTGCTAATGGACAACGTTTCACTCTTCAGCCATGCTCCACGCCAATCGACCACACCTTCATCGCTCCTCCTCCTCCTCCTCTTCCTCCTCACCTGACTCGCGGAGCGTTTCCACACACCGCGGAGCAGATGGTGGGGAGGCGGCCATGGCGAAGGTCGGGAAGGAGAAGTTTGCCACGATGCAGTGGTTCTGACCGGGAGACAAACCGGAGAACTCCAGGTAGGACACCGGCTCCTGGCTCCACACCGTGCGGCTCTGCATGCCGCGGGAAAACAACGAGTCAGCAAATGATGGTAAGACTATAGTAAGGCTATTAAAAGGCTTATTGGGGTGAAAAAAGACACATTTTGGGAACTTTACAGTCATTGTTCCGAAAAAAAAAAGCGTATGGCAAAATAAGTAAAAATATGAAAAATTGGGAAAGTGATGGAAATGGGTCAGACATGATGGCAAGACTATAGTAAGGCTATTAAAAGGCTTATTGGGGTGAAAATTTAACATTTTGGGAACTTTAATGGAAATTGTTCTGAAAAAAAAAACGTAAGGCAAAACGTAAGGAAAAATAAGTAAAATTATGACAAATTGGTAAAGTGATGGAAATGGGTCAGAAATTATGGTAATACTATAGTAAGGCTATAAAGAGGCTTATTGGGTGAAAAATTACAATTTTGGGAACTTTACAGTCATTGTTCCGAGAAAAAAAAAGCTTAAGGTATGGCAAAAAAAGTAAAAATATGAAAAATTGGGAAAGTGATGGAAATGGATCAGACATGATGGTAAGACTATAGTAAGGCTATTAAAAGGCTTATTGGGTTAAAAATTAAAGATTTTGGGAACTTTACAGTCATTAGTCCAAAAAAAAAAAACGTAAGTGATGGAAATGGGTCAGAAATGATGGTAAGACTATAGTAAGGCTATTAAAAGGCTTATTGGGGTGAAAAAGACAAATTTTGGGAACTTTACAGTCATTGTTCCGAGAAAAAAAAGCGTAAGGTATGCCATGTATGGCAATCGTAAGGCATTCAGCGACGACAAAAAGAGACCTGCCGTTGGCTGGGCCTAGGGCCCAGCCGTTGGCAAGGTCTCTAATAATAACATCCCAGGTGAAGAGGACCTGCTGCTCAGACCGGTTGAGGCGGTTGAACACGGTCACGGTGGTCCAGGGCTTGATCAGCTGCGAGACGGGACAGCAGTGCTCCACAGAGCACCGCCTGTTGGTGGCGCAGGGGAACTGCACCTTCACCAACAGCTGCTGCTCCTTTAGAGAGACGGAGACTGACGGAGGGCTGAAGGCTGGGGAGTGAAAAACAAAATGAGAAAGGAGGAAGTGAGGAAATAACAACTCGTGGAAACAAAAGATGAAATATTGAAAGGAGGAATAGAGAAAGAGAATAGAGAGAGAGAGCTCCATGTTGAATCTGAACATAAATCTAATCATTTGAATGAGAACAACAATATTTTCCAGATGTGGTTCAGGTGAGCAGATCAAAGAGATCAAAGTCCCAGAGAGACTGACTGAAGTCGCCGTAGTCGAACTTGCAGGGTTTCGTCCACACGGTGGCGCTCAGGTTGACGTGGACGCCCAGACGGATCATGTTGTACAGGTGGAAGTTGGTGAAGACCTGAGAGACGTCGCAGCTGCTGGACGAGATCCACACACACCAGGGGACGTCCTGCCAGGGGGACCTGAGGACGAACGGACGGACAGACATGGAGGTGTATTAAAAGGTATTAAAAGGAGGTGTATTAACAGGAGGTATATTACAGGTGTATTACAGGAGGCGTATTAAAGGAGGTATATTACAGGTGTATTAAAAGGAGGTGTATTAAAAGGAGGTGTATTACAGGAGGTGTATTACAGGAGGTGTATTACAGGAGGTGTATTACAGGAGGTGTATTACAGGAGGTGTATTACAGGAGGTGTATTACAGGAGGTGTATTAAAAGGAGGTATATTACAGGTGTATTACAGGAGGTATATTACAGGAGGTGTATTAGAGGAGATATATTACAGGAGATATATTACAGGAGGTGCATTACAGGAGGTGCATTACAGGAGGTGCATTACAGGAGGTATATTACAGGAGGTATATTACAGGAGGTATATTACAGGAGGTGTATTACAGGAGGTGTATTACAGGAGGTGTATTACAGGAGGTATATTACAGGAGGTGTATTACAGGAGGTGTATTACAGGAGATGCATTACAGGAGATATATTACAGGAGGTGCATTACAGGAGGTGCATTACAGGAGGTATATTAAAGGAGGTATATTACAGGAGGTGCATTACAGGAGGTGTATTACAGGAGGTGTATTACAGGAGGTGTATTACAGGAGGTATATTACAGGAGGTATATTACAGGAGGTGTATTACAGGAGGCGTATTACAGGAGGCGTATTACAGGAGGCGTATTACAGGAGGCGTATTACAGGAGGTATATTACAGGAGGTGTATTACAGGAGGTGTATTACAGGAGGTATATTACAGGAGGTGTATTACAGGAGGTATATTACAGGAGGTATATTACAGGAGGTGTATTACAGGAGGTGTATTAGCGGGACTCACCCCTGCGTCTTGGTCTGGACGGTGAAGGTGGTATTAGTCCTGGCCTGAGGACAATCCCACCGCAGGAGGCAGCCTAAGTCCAGCGACTCCACCCGGGTGTCACAGACTGACCCCGTCGTCCCGGGAGACGCCGCACGAAACCCAAACGCTAAAAATAGAACACGCACACACACACTCACTCTCACACACTCTCACACACACACTGCTTGATCTGCTAAGTCCACATGTCACAACTTTGTTAACTCTTTTCAGTGGAAAGGCCCGACACACACACACACACATGATGATGGTCACTCACCCGTGATGAAGAAGAGGGCCACACACACCCTCAGCCGGGTGTCCCCCGCCGTCGCCATGGCGATCTGGTGACCTCCGGGATCAAGACTGTGATGGACGGAGACGGTCCGGAGACGGAGGACGAGTCTGCCCCTGGAAGGGAGGCTGTCTGAGGAAGAGGAGGAGGAGGAGGAGGAAGAGGAGGAGGAGGAGACGGGATAATCTGCAGGGAGGTATGATAGACGGAGGGACAGCGGGGGGGACAAAGGGGAGGGGGACAGACGGGTTTAATTGAAGGCTGGTTAGTCTGTAAAAGAGAGGAAGAGACGTAATCCACTTAACTCTTCATCACCACCATATTTGGTCTTTAAGTTCTCCCCTTCCACCAACAGGAAATGAAAAATACCAGAATAAAAGGAAAATAGCTGAGCTGAAAAGAGATTTTTTTTAAATATATACAAATATAACAGCATAAACTTCACAGCGTAACAGGAATTTTCAGTGACTGCAGCTGATGATGCTTTTATTTTCTCTTTTTTAAAATTATCTGCATGAAAATCAAACGAATCAAACCAAAACGCTCAATAAAGTTGATTGAATCATATTTAATTAATTATTTTTGCAGATTGCAGAAAATAGTCTAGATATTGAAACGGGGAAATACTTTTACCAATATTGTGAAACCTGAACTTTTACAATGTTATTTTAAATATTCCCATGTACTTATATATATATATATATATATACACACTCTTATTCTTTGATCTTTAGCTTCTTATTAGAATCTGAAACAGGATTTAAAAAGAGGAGGCCACGGTTGCATTCTGTCTTTTTATTTCAATTCCTTTTTTAAATAATAAGAATCTGTACATCTCAAGCAGGTCTTTGACCTTTTCATTCCCAAATATAAGGATATCAAGAGTTTCCATATGAACAACAGTAAATACAGTCCAGGTGCTTCAGCAGGCGAACTGAGAAAACAAACGTCGGTGTAACACACACACACACACACACACACACACACACACACACACACACACACACACACACACACACACACACACACACACACACACACACACACACACACACACACACACACACACACACACACACACACACACACACACACACACACACACACACACACACACACCTCTTGATAATTAAAGACATCAAAGCAAACCTGCCCTTTCATTCAGCACCAAACATCAACAGAAATCGTTTTTTTTTTTTTTTAATACTAAGCTTGAACATTCCTCGTCATCAGTCGAGAATCTTTACAGGACCGGAGCGTTTTTTTTTTTTTTTTACATGCAGTTCGGCCGCGGCGCCGCCCTCGGGCCAGCAGAGGGCGACAGAGTCCCCCAGTACGCCTCCCAGAGTATTGCTGCGGTAAAATCTGTGCAAACTTTAAAGAGGCTCCGCCGGCGGCGTCCGGGAGCCATCTTGGCGGCGGCGGCGTTTTTTTTTTTTTTTTTTGTTTGTTTTTTTAAGTCTGCGCCCCGGGTAGCGCTAGCCCCGGCTCCGGGCGGGTGGAAGCGGCGGCGGCGGCGTTCGGGGTGGGGGAGGGGGACGGGGGCAGGCCTTTGGGTCCGGGACACAGCAGCCCGTGCGACGCCGCGCGGTCGCCGTTCAGGTTCTTGTAAGGGTTCCGGCGCGGCGGCGGCGCCCGCAGACACACGGACGGGAAGCGCAGGCCGGCCAGGCAGCAGCCGGGACACGAGATCACCTCCTCCTGGTCCAGCGACTGGCCGCTGCCCGAGCCGAACGGCGAGGAGCCGGCGGGGTCGCCCGGCGGCGAGCGGTAGCCGTTGTTGTTGGCGGGCGTGCCGGCGCCGGCGGTGGCGCTCCAGCCCAGAGGGCGGCTCACCACCACGTTGTTGTTCTGCAGACTGGACAGCGGGGGGAGGCAGCGAGGCCCGCGGCGGATCGCCGAGCGCCAGCCGTTGGAGAGGCGGGGGGAGGGGTAGGAGGGCGGCGAGGGCGTGCCGCCCAGCGTGTCCGGGGAGCTGGTGCAGTCCATCGCCACCTCCTCCTCTTCCTCCTCCTCCTCCTCTTCCTCATCCTGGTCCAGCGACAGCGGGAGCCCCGAGTCGCCCGCCTGTAGCTCCGCCTCCTTTTCCCCCAGAAGCCTCTCCTCCTCCTCCTCCTCCTCCTCCTCCTCTTCCTCCGTCGTCACGTCGCCGCCGCCGTCCTCCTCGGCGAGCGCGGCGTTGGGCGTGGACGTGAGGTGCGGCGGCGGCGTGCAGGGCAGCGAGTGGCAGCGCCGGTGCCGCCGGCGCCCAACGTCGGACGCCGGCGCGTCGTCGTCGTCGTGGCAGCCCGGCGGCGGCGGCAGGGCGAAGGTCAGCGAGATGACCGACTTGCTGGGCGTGTCGAACAGCTTGATCTTGCCGCCGTTCAGGTCCTGGCGCTGGGAGAAGGGGTTGACCCGGGCGGGCGGCGCCAGCGTCCCGGAGGGGGACGTGTCCGGCGGGTGCAGCATGTCCGACTTGCTGCGGGAGAGGCGGGGGTCGGGCGCCAGGCAGAGCGAGCGCCGCCGCGGCGGGCCGGCGGACGGCGAGGCGGCTTCAGGGGGAGGAAGAAGAGGAAGAAGAGGAAGAAGAAGAAGGGAAAATGAGACGAGGATGAGGAGGGAGGACGAAGGCCCAGGTTATAGCCCCGCCCACTCGCTCACCGATCGCGGCGGCTTCGTCCCTCTGCTTCCTCTCCGCCTGCCGCCGCTCCAGCTCGACCACGATCAGGGAGAAGGACGGACGCTGCTTCGCTTTCATCTGGCGGGAAACAGGAAGCCGAAGTTAACAAGATGTCACCGTGTGTGTGTGTGTGTGTGTGTGTGTGTGTGTGTGTGTGTGTGTGCGTGTCTCACATTACAACAAGCGATGGCGAGCTCCAGGAAGGAGGCGGGACAATCTCCGACCATCTGCTGAAAAGCCTCCACGTCCAGACCAAAATCCTGAAACCGAGTACAAATACTCAGATTACTCTAAAATCACGATGAAAACTACTCGAAACGTCTAGTGTTGCAAAGCGGTCCTGGTAGAAAGTAATCCCATTACTACTTTTCTTTCCCCATTCATGTAAAGAAATGAGCCTCGGCTGCCGTGACGTCACACGGCCACCAGGGGGAGCAGCGCTCCTGCAGGTGGGACCTGATGCAGCCTCCTGCATGTTCAGCAATTTCACCTCTCATCTCCTGCAGCTGTAAGCGTTCCGTTGCAATGCATTATGGGAAACTGAGAAGCAGCTCTTCATTGACACGTTTAAATAAAAAACAGATTAATTAAAACGTGTTTGGTTCTCGTCACTGAATGTTTTTCTAAGAGGAGAAACGCAGGAATGCAAAACTTTTTTTTTTTTTTTTACAAAAACACAAAAAGGAACCAAAAATTTCATATATATATATATGAATTTTTTTTTTTAATTAATAAACAAAATTTGATTTAATCTTGCCGACAAACAAATATATGCTGATGATTTAATCACTTCCTTGGTGGATTTAATGACCCTCAAAATTCATTAAAAAATACAAAATAAACACCAACAAAAAGAATAAAAATAAAAAAAACTTGCTCAACCAAAATGTATCAAAGGCATAAAAACAACAAAAAATGAATTAAGATAAAAAATAAAAAGACAAAAATGACAAAAAACTGAATTAAAAAGCAAACATTTGCAAAAAACAACAAAAAAAATAACAATTTACTAAACCAAAATGAATCAAATGCATAAAAACAACAAAAAACTGAATTAAAAAAAACATTTGCAAAAAAAATGACCTAAAATTTACTAAACCAAAACGAATCAAACGCATAAAAGAACAAAAAACTGAATAAAAAAAAACTTTTGCAAAAAATAAAAACAAAAAAACCTACAATTTTTTTTTTCAAAACTAAAATTTGCTAAACCAAAATGAATCAAACGCATAAAAACAAGAACAAAAAACTGAATAAAAAACATTTGCAAAAAACAACAAAAAAAAACCTACACATTTTTTTTCCAAAACATAAATTTACTAAACCAAAATGAATCAAACGCATAAAAACAAGAACAAAAAACTGAATAAAAACCAAGTTAATTAAAAACCATGAAACAAAAAAAACAACCCCCCCCCACCAGAACCAAACACACACGTTGTGTTTCTAACGTGACCTTGAGTGACTGAAGCGTTAATCTGACAGGAACTTTCACTTGAACCGAGAAAAGCGAGTCGACTTCCTGTTTGTGCCGGCGACCAGCCGCTCAGCTGGAAATCGAGACGTGAAGAAACTCTACAAACTTCTGAAATGATCTCCTGCTTGAGGCTCGTCGTTTACGTTTAACGTCTTAAAACTGCACTTTGTCCCTGTGAAAACTTGTTTTCTTTTACTCATTCCAACAGGATGTGTTGGTTTCAAGGTCGGTACCTCGGTGCGCGGCAGGATGTCGGGGTCGGCCTGGATCCTGGCGATGACCTCACACAAGATGATCCCGAACGCAAACACGTCCACCTGCAGAGACACGGGAACAAACCAGCGTTCAGATGCAGTTTTAAATTCAATTTAAAAAATTAAAAATTAAAAAAAAAAAAAGTCACCAGGGCATGAATTCACCTGAGGAAACCGAACAAATCGTCACCTGATGCAACCTAAAGTTCTCCGTGTTCAGTTAGTTTCCTCAATGAGACACTGACGACGTCAGCGATCCGTCATTACGTAACCCCGTGTCTCTATTTATTAAATATTAATCTACCTTCTCGTCGTACACCTCCCCGCGCAGCACTTCCGGGGCCATCCAGTAGGGGGAGCCCACCACGGCCAGCGGCTGCTGGTCCTGCTCCTCACTGCAGGGAGAGAACCACAACTGATTGATGCTAAATTAAAACGACTTGTTACAAAAATAAAATACAACCTTCATGATACAAGTTAGATTTGTAATAAATTTAAATTTGCAAAAAAATTTTAATTTGCAAAAAACTGTTTCCATGTGGTCATTATGGGATGTTTTGTGTAGAATTTTAAGGAGAAATAATTTATTTAATCTTAATGTAACGTAAGAAAATGTAGGAAAAAGTGAATTGTTGTTGAAATGTCTGGATGAACTCAATTAATTCTTATATTTCTGTGTAAATTAAACATGTTTGCCAAATATGTAGAGGTTAATATAAGAGGTTTCAAACTTTTAATTTGAAGTCTTAAACTTAAATGACTATTGAGAAGACATTTGTCTTATTTCATGATTTTATTACCATTTTAACCTTTTTTTTTATTTTTTATCTTACATCTTTTATCTCCTCCGGAAAACAGAAAGTTGTAGTTCTGACTGTTTTTTCTTTCAGAAAAACACACTGTGTGTGTGTGTGTGTGTGTGTGTGTGTACACACACTTCATCTGTGTCCAAGAAACCACAATGATTTTCAGTTAAGTAGAGATATAAAAAAAAAAGAAAAAAAAAAAGGAGAGATATCATTGCGCAACTTTAGCTGGATAAGAGACACACACACACACACACACACACACACACACACACACACACACACACACACACACACACACACACACACACACACACACACACACACACACACACACACACACACACACACACACACACACACACACACACACACACACACACACACAGAGAGTTGGCAGACACTTCCTCCCTGTTCTATTTCCATCTGCTACTGTGGGCTGTGATAGAGAGAAGATGGTGGCGGAGGGAGAGAGGAGGAGAGAAGAAGGAGAGAGAAGAGAAGGAGGAGAGAGAAGAGGAGAGAAGAGAAGGAGGAGAGAAGAGAAGGAGGAGAGAGAAGAGGAGAGAAGAGAAGGAGGAGAGAAGAGGAGAGAAGGGAGGAGGAGGAGAGAAGAGGAGGAGGAGAGAAGGGAGGAGAGGAGACGAGAGAAGAGGAGGAGAGAAGGGAGGAGAGGAGAAGAGAGAAGAGGAGGAGAGGAGAAGAGAGAAGGAGAGAGGAGAGGAGGAGAGAAGGGAGGAGAGGAGAAGAGAGAAGAGGAGGAGAGAAGGAGAGAAGGGAGGAGGAGGAGAGAAGAGGAGGAGGAGAGAAGGGAGGAGAGGAGACGAGAGAAGAGGAGGAGAGAAGGGAGGAGAGGAGAAGAGAGAAGAGGAGGAGAGGAGGAGAGAAGGGAGGAGAGGAGAGAAGGAGGATCCTGTAAACAGTATTTGGAGACGAGGAAGACGAAGCAGGAGGACGAAGGTCAAAATGAGCAGAAAGGAGAAAAATGTGATGAAGCAGAGACGGAGAGACGGAAGGAGGACGACTGGAATAGTTTGACCTTATTTGGAGAGCTTTCACCACACACACACACACACACACACACACACACACACACACACACACACACACACACACACACACACACACACACACACACACACACACACACACACACACACACACACACACACACACACACACACACACACACACACACACACACACACACACACACACACACACACACACACTGTGAGCATGAAAACCAGCCGTGAAGCTTTTTGTCACCCTGAGAGAGAGAGAGAGCAAGTTAGAGCAAGAAAGAGAGAGAGAGAAAGAGAGCAAGAGAGAACAAGTTAGAGCAAGAGAGAGAGAGAGAGAAAGAGAGCGAGAGAGAGAGAGAAAGAGAGAGAGAGAGAGCAAGTTAGAGCAAGAGAGAGAGAGCGAGAAAGAGAGAGAGCAAGTTAGAGCAAGAGAGAGAGAGAGCGAGAAAGAGAGAGAGAGCAAGTTAGAGCGAGAAAGAGAGAGAGAAAGAGCGAGTAAGAGAGAGAGAGAGCAAGAGAGAGAGAGAGAGAGAGCAAGAGAGAGAGAGAGAGAGCAAAAGAGAGAGAGAGAGAGCAAAAGAGAGAGAGAGAGAGCGAGAGAGAGAGAGAGCGAGAGCGAGAGCGAGAGAGAGCAAGAGAGAGAGAGAGCAAGAGAGAGAGAGAGCAAGTTAGAGCAAGAGAGAGAGAAAGAGCGAGTAAGAGAGAGAGAGTTAGCGGAAGGTTCTCATGTCTTCAGGTCCTCAGGTCTTTAGGTTCTCATGTCTCCATGTCCTCATGTCCACACGTCCTCATGTCTTCACGTCCTCATGTCTTCACGTCCTCATGTCTTTAGGTTCTCATGTCCCCATGTCCTCACGTCCCACTGACCTGTAGTCGGGGATCTTCTCGGCCAGGCCGAAGTCTCCCACCACGGCGGAGCAGACGCTGCCCTCCCAGCGCACCAACACGTTCTGCAGAGGAGAACCAGCCGGTCACTGCGCCTGCTGCGACAGCCTCGCCGCTCCGTCGCCATGACGACGACCAGCCCGAGCAACAGAGTAGACAGACACACCTTGGAGGTGAGGTCCCGGTGGAAGATGCCCTTGCTGTGCAGGTACTGCAGGCCTCTGGAGGTGTCCAGCGCCAGGCGCTGCCTCACGGCCCAGCTCAGCTGGACGGCGCTGCCCAGCAGCTGCTCCAGGTTTCCCCCGTTGATGAACTGCAGAGAGAGAGAGAGAGAGAGAGAGACAGAGAGAGAGAGAGAGAGAACAGGCGGCGTCACAACCTGCAGATCTCCGGGGAACAAGTTCCTGCATCGTCTGGCAATAATTCACCACCGACGGTTTGACTTGAGGGAATTTGATCACGACCGGAAGGTTTTCTACTAATTTCTTCCTCCATAAATCAAATTATCTGCAACACGTCACCTAGATTAATACACAATCTACTTTCTGTCCATTTATTAAAGCTTTTAGCTTCTTTTTAAGTTCAGCAAGCTTAGATTTAGCTTTTTTTTTTAATACATTTAAAGATATAATACTAAAAAGAAACATGACCTGTAATAGAAATCCTTATTTGCACTGAATATCGGTTATTTTTTCAGACATTTTTACCAAAAAAACTCGCTAAACTAATTCGAATCCTCAAAACAACCTAATTTATTGAAACGGATTTTAAAATTAACAATTTGAAAGAATTGCAATATCAAAAAGTTAAGTATTTCATTTAAAATCAATGCATTTTATGCGATTTTGCTTTTTTTTTTTCCCCACACATTTTAAGTTATACTAAAAAGAAATATCACCTGTAATAAAAATCCTTATTTGCACTGAATATCTGTTATTTTTACCAAAAAAACCTCAATAAACCAATTCTTAACTGGTTTTAATCCTCAAAACGACCAAATTTATTGAAATGGATTTTAAATTAACAATTTGAAAGAATTGCAATATCAAAAAGTTAAGTATTTCATTTAAAATCAATGCATTTTATGCGATTTTGCTTTTTTCCCCCCATACATTTTAAGTTATAATACTAAAAAGAATCATGACCTGTAATAAAAATCCTTATTTGCACTGAATATCGGTTATTTTTTCAGACATTTTTACCGAAAGAACTCGAAATGGATTTAAAATTAACAATTTGAAAGAATTGCAATATCAAAAAGTTAAGTATTTCATTTAAAATCAATGTACTGCCTGAAGGTTTTCTAGTCATTTCTTCCTCCATAAATCTAATTATCAGAGGAAAAGTGCTGCAACACGTCACCGAGATTAATACACAATCTACTTTTATCCATTTATTAAAACTTTTACCTTTTTAAGTTCAGCAAGCTAAGATTTTACTTTTTATTATACATTTTAAGATATAATACTAAAAAGAAACATGACCTGTAATAGAAATCCTTATTTGCACTGAATATTGTTTTTTTTTCTCATACATTTTTACCAAAAAACCTCGCTAAACTAATTATTTAATGGTTTTAATCCTCAAAACAACCTAATTTATTGAAATGGATTTTAAATTAACAATTTGAAAGAATTGCAATATCAAAAAGTTAATAGTCTATTTCATTTAAAATCAATGTACTGCCTTTAAAAAAAATTAAATACGTAGGAAAACTACTATAATTGTGCTTTACTTGATTTAAAAGCTACAATTATACAAGATAAAATATAAAACGATGCTTGATAAACGTCAGTTGATGTTGGATAAATTAATAATATAAGTTATTGGAGGTCGACATGAATTCCTACGTCATAATTTACCGGCCTCTCTATGCAGTAATGACTGTTTGAAGGTATTATGTGAGTTTAATCGGGTGTTAAAGGTCCAAATCCTTTTATTTCCATTGCCTCTGGCCCTGGTTGCCACGGCAACGCCACATCCATCACCGCCCGCGAGGAGCAGGTCGAAGGTCGCGAACCGACCGACCTCCGCTTGTGTAACCCAGTCGATTCTGCTCAGACGCGTATCGACGTTTGTATTCAGGCTTCATTAGTGATCAAATCAACAAACGTCTGATCGATACGGAAGAAAACAAGAACTGAACAGAAGCTCAAACTAGTGAATATAGGAAAAAAATTATTTAAATTAAAACAACAACATTGATACAGAAGCAAAAATGTGAAAAAGTGAAAGTTGTTGATAAAAATCAAGGATAAAACTCTTAAAAATGTTTAATTTAACATTTAGACCAAGAAATTATGTTTAAGTGAAATTGTTGAAAAAAGTATAAACAGAGAAAAATGACCATTATATAGTTAAAAAAGAAAAAAAAAAGAAAAGAAAGGACGAGAGATTTGATAAAAACATTTTTAAAACACATTGAGCAATTATTTTAATGTTCAATGAAAAAATTATAAAAGAAACTTGTATAAAATTCCAAATGAGGAAAAAAAATGTATTAAGTGAAGAAAAATATTTAGAAAAAAAACTCATATTTTACTTCCACAAATGAAATATGTAGACAAATATAATTTATTATAAAATATTTAAAAATTAAAAAGCATAAAAATAAAGTAAAAATATCTATTTTGCAAGAAACATTTAGGGAAGTTGCCCAAATCTTAAAAGATTAAATATTAAAAAAATGACATTGAACAATTCTTTTAATGTTCAATGAAAAAACTATAAAAGAAATTTGTATAAAATTCCAAATGAGGAAAAAAAATTTATTAAGCGAGAAATATTTCGAAAAAAACCTCATATTTTACTTCCACAAATGAAATATGTAGACAAATATAATTTATTATAGAATATTTTAAAATTAAAAAGCATAAAAATAAAGTAAAAATATCTATTTTGCAAGAAACATTTAGGGAAGTTGCCCAAATCTTAAAAGATTAAATATTAAAAAAATGACATTGAACAATTCTTTTAATGTTCAATGAAAAAACTATATTAAAAAATTGTATAAAATTCCAAATGAGGGAAAAAAATTAATTAAGCGAGAAATATTTCGAAAAAAACCTCATATTTTACACTTACAAATAAAATATGTATAAAAATATAATTATTTATAATTAAAAAGCCTAAAAATAAAGATAAAATATAATAAAAAAATATAATAAAAAAATTATAAAAAAATAAATACCTATTTTTGCAAGAAACATTTAGGGAAGTTGCCCAAATCTGAAAAGATTAAATATAAAAAAAACAATAATCAAATTGATTAATTGTCACTTAAACCAAAAAATTAAAAATGGAGAAAAACCAACAAAAACCCTCTTTTCACTCTAATCCAACACCCCTATGTACGGATGTGTTATTCCAACACTGAAGCGGTGACTGACCTCGGTGAGGGCGTGCAGCTGCCCCTCGTGGACACACACTCCGATAAACCTGCAGGACGAGCAAACGGCAGGTGAGACGGGCGTGGGCGAGACGGAGCATCTTCCTGCAGGACGGACCAATCAGACGCTACCTGAGGATGTTGGGGTGCGACAGGCGGTTCATGAGCTGCACCTCCCTGAGCATGTTGGCGCGGTTACTGGCCAGGATGTTCATCTTCAGAGCCATGACCTGGCCGGACACACGGTGCTGCACCTGGAACGGCCACAAGATATACATATATACATACATAAATATAAATATAATACATCTATCATCAAAGAGCGGCGCCACGTCTCCCACAGTGAAGACAAAAACACAAATACTATAATAATTAAACACGTCTTTAATGGTCCTTTATGATAAAACATGTCAAAGTGAAAGTTTAAAATGATTGTGGAGGAATTAATTGAATTAATTGAATTAATTAATTAATTAATTGAATTAATTAATTAATTGGGGAATCCAATTGATTTGATTTTGTTGTAAAGTGCAAATAGGAACAGAGAACACAAGATTAATCTGTTCCTTTTTGTTCATGTATGGATGACAAATATATATATATATATATATATATATAGTGAAACGGCATGACAACATGAACAAATAAATAAATGAATAAAAATAAAAACTGAGCTATTTGTCAAAACACAAAAACAACAAGCACCATTATCATTTCTATGTTTATCAAAGATATATCTTTTGTAATTAAAAAAATAAATTGCATTATATTAATTCTTTGTTTAATCTCGTCGTCACCGTTCAACAAAACCAGGCCTCAAATAGAAATACACATTTTTTTTACACCCTATAAAGTTCTAACCTCTAAGTAGCAGTTTGTTTATTACTTCATATATTATTTGTGCCGTTTTAAATTCTACCAGATCCCCACACTTTAAAGTGTGTAATTTCAAAAGACATATTTTCATCATATCCTACATTATTTTCTATACGAATGTCTTTTTTTTTGTATTGTGAGTAGTTTTATAGGCATCGTCACAAACAAACAAACAAACAAACAAAGAATCGTTGTGGGAAACCAGAAGGTTCCAGGCGGAGCTGCTGCCCTTTAAACAAACACAAAGAAAAGATGCTACAAAATAAACAAAATAAAACACCCGTCTACTTTCTCCCGCCGCTCCTCCGTCAAGAAATCCTCCACGCCCCAACGCTAATCTCTGGATTAGCGGCGACTAGCAGGTTCGCCAGGCGAGAAACGCTGGAGTCGCCGAGCAAATTCTACTGGTTCCGTCAAACTACTGTCAAGTGTCGTCACGGCAACCTTCAAAGTTAAACTTCCTCTGCCCGTTGTTGTTGTTGTTGACGTCCATCTACAACATGCTGTCGATACTTTGATAGAAATCTCCTCATTACACTCATAAAAAAAAAAAAAAAAGTATTTTAAATCGGTCAAATATTGATGTTTTTCCTTTGATCTGCCGCGCCGCCATCTTTGACATCCCAGAAACCCTTGCGGCAGGTTCCCCCAAGATGAGTTGAGAAACGAGTGTTGATGGTCTCGTTTTTTTTCTCTCTGTGTTTTATGGGAAACATTAAACTTCAGAGTTTCCTTTCCCCTTCGTTTTCATGGAGACGTTTTTGAAAACTCCCAGAGCGGTTAAAAAAAAAAAAAAAAAAAAAAGCGTTTCCAGCATCTCCGAGCACCGTTGCCGTGGAAACCGACGCCCAAAACACAAAGTTTTCACTAAAAACACCGTGTATGAAACTTCAACGAGCGAGCGAGAGAGAGAGAGAGAGACCGACAGAGAGAGAGAGACCGACAGAGAGATAGCGAGAGAGAGAGAGAGAGACCGACAGAGAGAGAGAGAGAGACCGACAGAGAGAGAGAGAGAGACCGACAGAGAGAGAGAGAGAGAGAGACCGACAGAGAGAGAGAGAGAGAGAGACCGACAGAGAGAGAGAGAGAGAGACAGAGACAGAGAGAGAGAGAGAGACCGACAGAGAGAGAGAGAGAGAGACCGACAGAGAGAGAGAGAGAGAGACCGACAGAGAGAGAGAGAGAGAGACCGACAGAGAGAGAGAGAGAGAGACCGACAGAGAGAGAGAGAGAGACAGAGACAGAGAGAGAGAGAGAGAGACCGACAGAGAGAGAGAGAGAGACAGAGACAGAGAGAGAGAGAGAGACCGACAGAGAGAGAGAGAGAGACCGACAGAGAGAGAGAGAGAGAGACCGACAGAGACAGACAGAGAGAGACCGACAGAGAGAGAGAGAGAGACCGACAGAGAGAGAGAGAGACAGAGAGACCGACAGAGACAGAGAGACAGAGAGACCGACAGAGACAGAGAGACAGACAGACAGAGAGACAGAGGGAGAGACAGAAAGAGCGACAGAGAGAGAGACCGACAGAGAGAGAGAGAGAGAGAGACCGACAGAGAGAGAGAGAGAGAGAGACCGACAGAGAGAGAGAGAGAGAGAGACCGACAGAGACAGAGAGACAGACAGAGACAGAGAGACAGAAAGAGCGACAGAGAGAGAGACAGAAAGAGCGACAGAGAGAGAGACCGACAGAGAGAGAGAGAGAGAGAGAGACCAAGACCGACAGAGAAAGACCGACAGAGAGAGACCGACAGAGAGAGAGACAGAGAGACCGACAGAGACAGACAGAGAGAGACCGACAGAGAGAGAGACAGAGAGACCGACAGAGACAGACAGAGAGAGACCGACAGAGAGAGAGACAGAGAGACCGACAGAGACAGAGAGACAGACAGAGAGAGACAGAAAGAGCGACAGAGAGAGAGACAGAAAGAGCGACAGAGAGAGAGACAGAAAGAGCGACAGAGAGAGAGACAGAAAGAGCGACAGAGAGAGAGAGACAGACGGAGAGAGTGACAGAGAGAGAGAGTGACAGAGAGAGAGAGAGAGAGAGAGCGAGTGAGAAGCTCCCAGACGGTTCGGTCTGGACGGAGGTTGTGAACGAAGGACTCAAGTCTTCTTGTCCTCCGTTCGTCTCGGCGCCACAGGAATGTTCCTTCCTTCCTTCCAGCAGAATCTCCGGACGGCCTGAAGCCCAAAACACTGAAGTGCTGCCGTCGGCACACGGGAGGTCGCGGGCAACGTTCACTCCTCTGTCATTAGCCGGCGGCACGAGGAGGAGGAGGAGGAAGAGGAGGAGGAGGAGGAAGAGGAGGAGGAGGAGGAAGAGGAGGAGGAGGAGGAGGAGGAGGAAGAAGAGCGTTCGACTTCCGACCGGTTTCAAAAGTCATTTTCCCTTCAGACCAAACAAAGTTTCCTCAAAACAAGTTTCAATCATGACGGATGGAAAATCCTCCACTACAAGATTTCTTCCTTTCTTTTTTTAAAGTTTGTTTTTATGATCGCAGCCAAGTTTTAGTTTGTTTTTGTTTTTTTTCACGCGCGAGTTTCTGGTGACTCAACAATCTAAAAAACCTCCAACTTCTGGAGCCAATTTTCCTCAATAAGATGTGATTGGTGGTGTTTTTTTCTCTCTCTGCGTTATTTTGCAGGAAGTGGAGGGAGTCGGTGTCGAGCAGGAAGGCGAGGGGGCTGGCGGCTTCGCGCCGTCTTTCACGGGAACTTTTCCTCACCGGATCAGAGTTCCAGCCGGAACATTTCGCCTCGACAAGAAGCAACACTTCAAAAAAAAAAAAAAAAAAAAAAGAAAGAAAGTTGAGATCTGGACTTGCTGCATTACGCTGGTCGAAAACGTTGCTCCTCTTTCCAGAGTATCAAGACTACAAGGGCATTTTTTCCCCTGCGATTTGGTGCTTTTATTTTGACAGTCACCTGTAATAACAATCCAACTAGCTCCACTAGAACAGGGTTTTTCAACCACTGGTGTTTCCGCGAGATCTCGTCAGGTGAGCCGTGGGAAATTATCCAATTTCACATTTTTTCTAAAAAATATATACATATAGAAATACTGTGGCTAGCGCCGCAGAAGAATTGCTCTGAGTCGAGATTCTTTTCTGCCAGCTGATCACCAGAGGCTTTAATTTTGACATGAACACACGCAACGGGAACTTCATAACCGGATGAGACTCCACACAACATTTCTCACTCGTGGTTGATCACCAACATCCAACAAACCAAGCTAGACGAAATAATTAACTACCTAAACCGAGGAACAAAAACACAACACAAGCACAAACCAACACACACAACAACCCCGACAACAACCCTCGATAACCTCCGGCAACACGTAACCTGAACTCCCATCATGCCCTGCAGCGACCAACTCCGTGATCGCTAACAATACTCTTCACCACTAGAGGGCGGCACAGAACTTTGCCGGTGAAATGTAAAGTGACAGACGTCAGTGTGGTTCATCTCCACCTCCTGCTACCATCTTGTATCAAAGTACTGTGTCAGTGACAGTGATGGAGAAGTTTTTGAAAAGGAAGAATGTGAACCAGGATCTCAGCTCTTCATCCATCAGGTCCAGGTTTCACACTGAGGGAGGCACTATTAAAAAAAGTCCTTTGTTTCTGGATTTACTTCATTCCTGTTGATAAAACTTTGATGAGAATGACTTTGGTGTCTTTGATGAGAATGACTTTGATGTCTTTGACTAGAATGACTTTATATTGTTAATATAAGCTACAAAGTTTCAAATCTTAACATTTCTGGGTGGAGGTGTGCCTCCAGATTTGTTCAAAGAAAAAAAGTGTTCCTTGGCTCAAAAAAGGTTGAAAAACACTGTTCTAGAATATCAGTGTTCTCCCATTATTGTTTATAGCGCATTGTTCTCTTTAGATGTATGGCTTCATTAAAAACAAAACAAAACAAAAAGCAGCACCCCCTAGTGGCCATACATGGAAACGACGTCGTTCAGCATCTAAACGGACGTCGTTTCCAAAATGTCGGATAAACGCAAAACTTTTCTGAGACAAAAGAGCAAATGGTCTGAAAGCAGAATTTGTTTCATAATCTGCATTTTTAAACCACAGGAAGTTTGGAGGGACTACTCCCCCCCCCCCCCCCCCCCGAGGGGCCGAACAAAATGAGTCCTCCTCCCAAACCAGCTGGAGGCTGCAGGTCCGGGGTTCAGAAACCCGACCTGGTCCGGGAGGCCGGCGAGCCGCAAGCCGACACACAAGCCGCCAGACTGCCTGTTGCATAACGGAAACACAAAAGGTGACCCCCCCCTCACCCCTCCCCTCACCCCTCCCCCACCCTGAAAACACAAGAGGTCACTTGGGTTCATGCAGGTAAAATAAAATGATGGATGCAAGCTCAGCTCTTTTCATGAACTTCTCATGAAATATCTTCTGAAATTGCGAGAAAAAAAAAAGCCTCAGATGTTTTATGTCGTTCTTGATCGACTCACTGAAAAGCTTTTGTGTCGCATTTATAAACACGGAACAAATTGACCCATATAACCCAGAACTGCAGATGTTCCATGATTGATTCAAGCCTTTTTTGCCGCGTCAGCAGTTTTATCCATTTTCGTATTTTGAGACATTTTCCTTTTTAACTTCAGGGTCAAACATTCAACTCTCTTTCATCTCAAGTGTGCTGAATCAGCAAAATCATTAGAGCCTTCAAATTTAAACTTTAAATGTTTTCTCTGTTGCGGCGCCGAGAAAATCTAAAGATTCAAACTACTTTTTCTTTTTAACATATTCTGGTACGAAAAATGTGTTTCCGAGGCCCAGATGACGTCAAAACCACGAAAAGAAAAGAACGAAACAGAATAAAATAGGAGTGAAATGTGAAATACTTTGGGGAAATGTCAATATTTACACAAAACTAAACAACCGCTACTGAAAATTACGACAATTACTGTCGTTTTCAGCCTCATTTTGTGGCTTCAAGTCACTTCGAGCGAGACGAGCGCGTCGGGAGGCGGAGCTTAACTCATAAAGTGAATTTCCTATCAAAAAGTCTTTTTTTTAAAAACTTCCACCAGGTAAACGTCGTCTGTCGCCACCTCCTTCCACAACATCCGTCTTCTGTAAAGACCGAAGTTGAGTCGATACGCGACGATTTCGCCTCGCGTTTCCACGGCAACCTGTTTCGAAAACGACGCCCAACAGGAAACATCCCCCGCCGGCTCCGATGTGCTTCTGCACGCCGGCGTCACGGATCCTCCGTCGATCAAACATCAAGCGGCCGCAGGTTTTTGAAACTTCAACGTCTCGGATGTGGAGAGAAACGATTATCTGCTCCGGTCGGGACACGTTGGGGGTTTTTCTTCAGACCCGTTCATCATTTCTGGTTCAAGTCGGGGTCTGAGAAGATGAAAGTGAAATGCGAGCAAAGGAAAGTCGGCGATTGTTTTTTTCTGAAGAGGCGAAGGAGCTGCCGATCGAACCGGAGCCTTGAAAACACAAATGAGCTCAGTTGCATTTGTTTACCGGGGAGCGGCCTGGAGACCACGGCGCCGCCGCCGCCGCCTGGAGGAAACGCTTCATTGTGCTCTGATGTAAACACACACACACACACACACACACACACACACACACACCCCGTCTCCTCGCATGAACCGCCACAAACGTGACGAAAGACACGAGTTTGAAAACAGAAGTGTTGAGAAACAAAGAGTTGCGCAATCGTCCAGTTGAGCAATAAAACATGGCGGTTCACGTGAAGGCCGGTTGTGTGTGTGTGTGTGTGTGTGTGTGTGTGTGTGGCTGATCGAAACGTAAACAACAACGCTAAAAGGGCAGAGTGGCGGCGGGAGGCGGAGCTTCCCCCCCGACTGGATGGAGAATAATGAGGGGAAGAGTGGCAACGCCGAGGGGCGACGTTCAAGTCTGCACTGGCCCCTTCATACCGACACACACACACACACACACACACACACACACGTGCGTGCACGCACACACACATGCAGCAGTCAGCCAATGATGGATGGTGGTGCTTTTTTTTCTCCTCCCTCCTTTGTTGTCATTTTATCTTTCCAGACCTGAAATTGTTCCTGAAGCAGAGGAGCATAAAGAGCCGGTCAAATCCCGACATGTCCTGGCGGGAGATTCCGCGCCCCCCCCCTCCCTCACCCCTCCCCCACCCTCACCTCACCCCCCCCCAGGCCATCGTTTTCTTCCAACAACCAGCATCTCTTTCCTTCAGCGACTCTCCGATTCTAAAGCAGCGAGACGCATCGAGAGGCTTCGTTGACCCCGAGAAGGCGTCTTCTTGTTCGGGGGGGGGGGGGGGTCCCTCAGGGTTCAGACGGAGGAGCTGCCAAGTTCCCAAGTGAACTCCCAGCAGTCCTTCACACCCGAAAACCAACTTTAGCGCCCATCATCTCCACGACAACCGAGATGCAGACGGCGGCACACGAAGCGACGGGATCAGAATTCCGTCGGTACGAAAGAGTACCCTTAAAAACCGACCCACGCTCCGGTACCGAATCTCGTCGCTGTGACTGAGGGTAGTGGAAGAGGAGGCGATTTTCCGAGCCGTATTTGAACACAGCATCGCGCACACACACGAGCGTAATAGCGGCGCAAACATGGCGGAAAGAAAATACCCGGAGAGGCGCCGCTTTTGGAAAACGCGATGCAGATCACGCTGCAATGTCTGACGGGAAAACTGTTAATCCGAGGAAAATCCTAGTTAAGCACAAGAATTTTCTCCGGGTTGAAGAGTGCACAATTGGAGAACTCAGATCTACAATCACAGATCTACAATCACCATGTTTCCAGAGGGTAAATAAAAGGAATAGGAGTTACTAGAGTTGGGCTTTAATTTGTACATTAATAAAGAAAAAAAAAAAACAGCGTAGCTAAAGTTCAGGGTTTTCATTTTCACGAAATTCGTGAAACTGCGATTTGATATATTTGTAAAAGTTTATATATAGAAAAATAAATGTTCAATTTAGAAAAAAAAAAGGATTTTACAATGAAATAATTACAAGATA
The DNA here is from genome assembly GCF_963422515.1 of Blennius ocellaris. Classification (NCBI taxonomy): domain Eukaryota; kingdom Metazoa; phylum Chordata; class Actinopteri; order Blenniiformes; family Blenniidae; genus Blennius; species Blennius ocellaris. Next base: position 18,049,892 of record NC_137672.1, on the reverse strand, counting down.
GACGCACAAAAGCACCGAAAACTGGTACTGTCAAGTACAAATATCGATTCCCAGGTATCGGTACCGTATCGGTACAAATGTGAAAAGTTCCCATCCCAATGCCCACTTCACTTTTTCGGCAATGAAAGTGATTAGGTAAGATCAACGGAGGAACGTCTTCACTTCCTCCTGTTGGGGAACTGAAGTTTGGCACCGAATATATAACGTCTGCAGAAATCGGGGTCATTTGGAGAAACTCGATCAACAACTTGTGTTTAACGGAGGAAAAGCGTCGACTCGTCTGAAGTTCTACAAGCGGCTCCGACGTCTCAGTGTAAAAATACAACAACAACAATACCAGAAGCACGTTAAGACTTTGAAAAACACTGAACGTTTTTCTCAAAACAAAAAGGGACAAAACAGCGAAATTCTGATGTTAAAAAAAAAATAAAATCTTTAGGCTTTAAATTAAATAAACTCACATGTATTTGTGGGATGGAAGCAGAGCCGAACCCTGAAATTAGCCAAACGGCTGGTTTGGTTCTTGGCTGAGCTTTTTATTTTTCTCTCTCAATAATTCCTCTAAACGTTTTTTTTTTTTCAAACTTGTAATACAAAACTCCAAAGCGACACTTCCTGAACTATGAAGGATTCAGATTTCAGGGGAAAGTTATTATCTAGTTGGGGCCTGTTGTGGAAAAAAAACTCCAGGCTCCTGTTGAAATATCCAGATTACAAAAGGAGATAAACACGAGTGAAGATGGAAATCGTCATGACGACGGAACGTGGTTTTGTCCGGCAACAACTTTTGAGTAAAACAAGAGAGAGAGAGAGAGAGAGGGAGACCACAGCAGTGTTTGGCAACCCACTTTCTTCACATTATCACCATGTCGCAAGCAGCTGACACACACACACACACACACACACACACGTAACACACACACGTAACACACACACGTAACACACACACACACACACATCGCAGCTGTTATGACAATTCTAATAGTTTTCTAGCGGTGAAAGTCACGGAAACTTACAATTTCAACAAGTAGAGCGATAGAATTAACCCTTCGCCTCCCTTATTGAAAAGAGAAGAACAAAGCAAGTTGAGTTTTATTAAAGCATCAAGCGTCTTCAGACGTGAGGGGAAGAAGCTACGATCAGCCCGCTCGCAGGTTGGGCTTTTGGTCGCCATGACAACGGTCTGACGGTGCGACACGGCAACGCAGATTTTTGGGGGGGGGGGACTGAAAGATTCAAAATGTCTTAAATGTCCAGCCGACCGACACACGACGACGACGGCGACGCTGCAGCTTCTCAAAACAAACAGGACGTTTCCATGACGACATGTAAATGGTGGGAAAAGAAAGACCAAATGAGAAGCAAATGTGAGAAGAGGCTCTTCAGTCCCTGTGACGGAAAGCAGGACTTTGATGAGCGGACAGAAGGAACCTTTGATCCAATTAGAAATCGATCCGGTCTGAATCAACGCTCACTTCCTGTTGTCGGCAGAACCGCACACTAATTACGCAACTTATCCGAGATTGATTATTTTTATTGCTCGTGAGCAGCGAAGGGCAGGAGAAACACACGAATATTGAAGGAAGATGGAAAAACACCACCTGAAGGATGCGTCTCGACACGTGTGCTCCCTCCCCTTTTCAACACTTCTTTTCTTTTCTCTCGTCAAACTGCACAATTGCAGTCGGGCGAGGTGAATGGCCGCCCGCCGCTAGCCTCCATTGATCGGCCCCGGGGCCCTGAAGCTCAACTACAGCGTGGCAGGAAGCCAGGTCCTTTGTCGCGTCGCCTTAAAACCTCCGATTCAAGCGCGAACGTCTGAAGGAGGCAGAATTTTATTAAAAAAAAAAAAAAAAAAAAAAAAAAAAAATCAAAGGAAGTTTTTTCCTTTGGTGTCTTTCTTCTTCCGAACTGCGGCGGGATGGAGGGCCGAGTCGCCGACAAAACTTTTAAATGTGAGTGATGTGGCAGCTGTGGCAGCTTTAGCATTTAGATTGAGCGATTTAAAGGCAGAGCTAAAGGTTAAGTGTTAAAGCAACGAGCCGGCGCTAAACTCCGCGACATTTTCATGCTAACTGGCCCGTGAAAGGGCAGCGCTGAGGGGGAGGGGCCTCGTGAAACCCGAAAACACAAGGTGAACGTGAGGGTCAAGTTCGAAACTAAAAATTAAGCCTATAAAAGGAAAACTTGTGCTTCACTACAGGCCCTTATTGTGAAAAGCCAGGTGTTGGATGCCTTTTCCCGCCATGATTTTCTCCCTTTACGTCACGATTCCTTCTCAATTAAAGTTTAGTGCACTTTTTTATAACTGCATTTATTATACACGTAATAGAGACCAATTAAAAAATAAATCCGCTTTAGAAAGTGAAACTGCTCCGACAGGCAGAGGAGATATAAAGTCTCTAACGAAAGCTCTGTCCCGTGGAAGACCCCGCCCCCCCCCCCAATAATTTTTCCAGGTTATAGAGCTTTTCCTCAGCTTCAAAATGAGGCATTACTTGTGTTTCTACGTGGACTAACAAGCGAGCTACGAAGATTTTTGTGCATTTCCCGTCCTGGAGACCTCTCCAAGATGGCGGCGCTGTCGACACGTCACAGTCCGCACCGTGAGGCATCTAGTGTTTTATATCTACGTTTACACTGACCCACATAAACACCTGGTTCAGAGCTGCTATGAGCATGCCAGACCTGTAGGGGGCAGTGTAGCGAAGCTAGCCAGTCAGAACTCGGGTTTCCAGTATCCGCTTACAAACACGCCACTTCATTAAAATCTGGAATTCCATCTTACAACACTGCAATTATTCTGCCTTTTATCGTATTTACTGTCAAATATTCACCTGTTTCGAAGTTTGATGACATTTTTGTGTCGCTTTAACTCGATATAAACTATTTTTTCAACGTTAAACGGGTAAAATTTTGCGGCACTTATGGAAGTTTTGTCCATTTAAATAATCTCACCTGCATTCAGTTTGACAACTTTTCCTGAATAATCTCAATAAATCAAAGGGCTTGAATGAGCTTTTATCCCTATTTTTGTTGTTTTCATGTTTGAGATTGTAAATATTGAAAGATCAAAGTGATTTAGGCTCCGCCCACAACGCAGCTCTTGATGCTCGCTGACATTTTTTCTTTTTGCGCGATCATTTCAAACTCAACTTGCCCGGATGTTTTCGGTACGCGAGGTCACACCACCACGCCGGCCAGCAGCCAGGGTTGCCAGGTGTGACGCACCGTTTCCAGCAGAAACCAGTTTAAACTCACACCTCAATGAAAACCAGCCCGGATCTCATCACTCAAATTAATGAACACCAATAAACCCACAGATGCATGAAAGGTTGAGAGTTTGGCTGTGCAATTGGGGGGGGGGGGGGGGGGGATATCGCCCAATCTGGCAACGCTGGTCAAGCACGTAGATTAATTTTCCCACTATTTTGTTAAATAAAAGCCGACAGAAACGAGATAACATGACGGGGGGAATGAGAATAAAGGTAAAAACGTGTTTCCATGTGTGAGCTGACATTCTACCCCCCCCCCCGACCCCCCCGACGTCGCTCTTCCTCACCTTGAACACCTCGGAGAAGAAGCCCGCCCCGATCTTCTCGCGGCTGAAGTCGTCCAGGCGGGCCAGGCTGGACACGGCGCTGCGCAGGGCCCGGTAGGACGACGGCCGGATCCGGTTGGTCCCGTGGACGCTGTGCATGGGCGGCTCCGCCTCCCCCCCCTCCGCCTTGCCCCCCTGCTCCGGCTCGACCCTCTCCACCTCCATCTCCATGTCGGGAGGAGGAGGACGAGGCGGGATGAGGACGTGCGAACGCTTTAAAATCCAGTCCGGCTACTGTTTACGTTTCCCATGTCGGCTGCAGGGCCACAGGAGGAGAGAGGGAGGGAGGGAGGGAGGGAGGGGGGGAGGGAGGGAGGGAGGGGAAGAGCTGCAGCTGTGGTCAGCGACCAGTTGGGTGTAATTCCTCCCGTCAGACGGCAGCGGAGGACCGGAACAGGCTGGTGTCCGTCAGTCCGTCTTCAGCCGAGGACGCAGCCGCAGCGGCGCATCCTGCTGCGTCACTGCGCAGTTTGGGTGAAGTCCCACATGGGAGGAAGAGGAGGAGGATGAAGAGGAGGAGGAGGAGGAGGAGGAGGAGGAGGAGGAGGAGGCCGGGCCGCTGGGTTTCCTCACTGCGCAGGCTTGTGCCGTCGCTGCTCCTCCTGCAGGCCGGGGCTCGCCGCCACCATCCTCCAATCCAATCCGGCAAACGCAGCCCTGCCTCGCCGGCGCCGCCGCCGCCGCCTATCGACACCACAGAGGAAGAGTGAGGATGGAGGGAGGGAGGGGGGAAGAGACTCTCATCCCATCACTGGAAGTCATGATGCTCCTGCCCGGGAGGAAATATCCTCAAACTATCAGACTCTGACGCACGAGGGTTTTTTTTTTTTTTTTTTAGGGCATGACTGCAGGTCTGAATGCATGAGTCTCACGCGCACGCGCCCACACACACACCTAACCTGCAGGAGGAAGACGGGGACCATGAGAGTTGCCCGAGCAGGACTGTCACGTCATCAAGGTTCTCGAGATAACGCGCACGAGCGCCGCGGCTCGCTGCACTTTGCCCGTGAACGCGGCGGCGGCGGCTGCGGTTATAGCGGTCGCTCGGGTCACATTGAGAGGGGAGGGGAGGGGGGAGGGGGGGGGGGGGGGGGTGGAGGAGGAGAGGGGAGGAGAGGGGGAGCGAATCCTAAAAAAAAAACAAAAAAAAACGCTCCAGGCGGCTGCAGGAGGGGAGCGCGTGCAGAAGCCTCACTGCAGCTCGTGCATTATAGATGGGACTTTTACACGGGAGTGCACGCGCACCGCACGTCGGCGACCGAGAAGCAAAAAAAAAAAAAAACCGCTGACGCATAAAACCGTAACCGACACGCCGCGGAGACGCGTGTTTCTCCGTGCATGCAGAAAGGAGGAGGAGGAGGAGGAGGGTCGGACTCACCTGGCCTTCCCGGGGAAATACGAGCCCCACCGACCGCCGCCACCGCACGAGCCCCCGGACCGAGCTTCCGGTTACCGAGCGCCTCACGGGGACCGACCCAATCCTCCGCCGCCAGCGGCTCTCAGCAGCGGGGCTCCGCGGCTCGTCTCTCGGCTGCTCGCTGCGACTCCGCGGCGTCTCGACGCGGAGGGAAGTGGAGCGGCGACTTCTGCTGCGCTTTATCGCAGGGAGGGGGCGGGGCGTGTGGGGGGGAGGGGGCGGGGCTTCGGGAAGGGGGCGGGGTGTCACGTGACCGCGGCGCCATAATGCACCTGTGGGGGCGCGTTCGTTTCACCGGTGACGTTTTATATCCCGTTATTTCTGCATATATTAAGGTATAAATTCTTCATTTTATTTTTATTTTATTCAATTCCAGTTGGAGAAGTGTCTTCAAATGTCGGGACTCGACTTTGACTTGCAAAAATATTTATATATTTATAATATATAAATATTAAATTAAATAAATTATGTGTTATTGCAGCAGCCTTAAGCTGTGATTTAAGGTTAACTGTGTAAAATGTTTAAAAAAAAAAAAAGTGGTGCAGTGGTCTAACAAATGTACAAATTATACCGTAGATTAGCTTTATTCATCCATAGTTTTACTCATCTTAGAATAGAATAGAAGTCATTTATTAATCTTCGAGGGAAATTCTTAGTACCATTGCACAACACAAAATAAATAGAATAGAGTTCAACTGAATAAAAATGAAATAAGTAATATTAAATATTAAGATTAAAGTCTAAAAGCCTCCATCCAGGTACATATTAAAGTTACTTGTCCAAGTCACTGTGAGTTTCTTGTCTGTAAAGCCGCTTTATTATTAGACCAGTGCCCCGCCCCCTTCTCCTCTCTCAGCCAATCACAGGCCAAGTTGCTCTCACGGTGCATTCAGGGAACACAAAAGAATTGGAACCAACCATTGGTCATCAATAAGCCTTAAGCAATAAGCCTCCTCTTTTTAAATCAATCCATCAATGACAGACTTTATTTGTTCGGGTAACTAAATACCAGTAACGGCAGCTGCTGAAAGTAACTAAAAAAAGTACCTTGTAATCTAACTTTGTCACTTTTAAAAACAAGTAATGTGTGAAGTGATTCAGTTTACTTTTAAAAGGAGTACCAAGTGCTCGGTAATCGGATTAGTTGTTTTTTAAAGTATCTGCGGCGACACTGACGGGAGCAAAGAGCCTGAAGGCGTCGAATACCAGCGAACTCACACCTCACAGCCGCAGCGCTGACACACCATTAACACGTCGCCTGGATCTGTGTGTGTGTGTGTGCGTGCGTGCGTGCGTGTGTGTGTGTGTGTGTGCATGATGCTGCAGAGTTATTATATTGGCTCCATCACACCGCTGTCTCTGGCAATAACCAGCACTATTTATTATTTAGGGCTGCCGATCACTAATTCATCGCCGCGGCTGTGAGATTCCCTTTAAAGCCAGGCTTTAACGGAGCGTGTGTGTGTGTGTGTGTGTGTGTGTGTGTGATACAGGAGATTATTTTGACCCACGTTGACCTTTTCCGAGCCACTTTATCGCTCCTCCGCTGACTTTCCCGTCGTCTCCGGCCTGATTAAAGTGACGACGATGTAATAACTTTATGAGGCGCAATGAAATCGAGCGAGAGGAGAATAAACACCACGACTAAGTCGTCCACTGTGCCGGTTTTTGATGAGGAAACTGCACACAAACTGGAAAAAAAATGGCTTTTAAATTCAAAATATGATGTATTTTGAAAGACTTTGTTTGTTTTTTAAAATTCTGCACAAGTGTAACACAACATATTAAAATATTGGTAAAATATTCAAATATATTACAAATTTAGCACATTTTAGCCAAATTATCATGTTTTTGGTGGCTGTTAGATTAGAAAGTTAGTAAAAAAAAACGCAATGTGTGTATTTATACTTCGTCAATTCCACTTCTGATTATGAGCGCGTGTTTAAAAAGTGATCAATGTGAGTTTGCCAGCGCTCGGAGGGCTTCGTGGGATAGGTGACGTGAGCTTTTGATGGAGCGTCTCATAACGTCGGCCTCCACGCTGATAAATCAATACAGCAGATCAAAGCCCTGCGTCAATACAGCAGATCAAAGCCCTGCGTCGATACGTCGTTAATTCAAACCGCGGCCTGCAGTCAGAGGAGCCACATGGCCTGCGCCTTCATAATGAGACGACTTGTCGCAGTGGAGCCTAAAAATCAATGGGAGTCGATGTTTCTTGAAGGAACAAAAAAAAAAAAAAGAGGCGATAATGAGGTTGGTTGGTGTGGCGTTGTCGTCCAAGACCCCCTGCTGGGGTGTTTTAACTGTCCTGCTGCCTCCAACACCTGAGCTCCTCAGCGAAAAAACAAAAACACTCATCATTCCAGACATGAAGACCCGGCGCTAAATCTTCATCGCGATGCAAACGGAAGGCGTAGAAAATGCCAGATTAGCCTGTAAGACAAAGTCAGGGGGTAAAAACACCCACGGTGCAATAAGGAGCTAGTTAGCATCTTTAAAATTGGCTTTACCCACATGGAAAGAACCTATACGAGGATATATGCGCATATATGAAACCTACAAGCAGTTTATATGCACATATATGCGTCTTTATTTCCACATATATATATATCCTCTATATCTCACTTTGGCAGCTGTCATACATTATCAAGACAACAATAAGAACTAACTAAAAAACAATTATGTAAGAAGAACATATAGGTACATATATGCACACATATATACGTGCATATATGTACCTATATAGGTGTCTGTATGCACGTATACGTGTACATATGTGCATTTATGTACATATAATATAGGAAAATGGCCAATTTTATATATGTCACATATATTAAAAACCTATATTAAAACATATGTTTATATAGGTTCTTTCCATGTCTTGACGTTTTCATCCTGTAAGCTCGGAACCACAACAAAGAAAAGCTTTAAAGTTTAGATTTTAAAGGTGATTATGGTTTTATTAGATGTAGAACCTGAATGACTCCTTTAAAAACATCCACACAGTAAAACAATCACTTGTGTTTAGTGTATTTTTCTTTCATAACTAATTATATAATAACACAATAGAACTCCACAATGTCGTAAATGAAGAAATGTGTTTGATTTTTTTGTCTCTTTGAAAGATATTTCATTACATAATCATCATGTAGTTTAATATCTTTACGCTGATTTTTAAGTCTTGAAGTCTGGAAACGCAAATTTAGACTCGCATGTATTTTAATGTGTGAAACTGTAACAGACACGACAGTTATAAACTAGATATAAAGACCCAAGTGATTATTTGACATTAAATAAATCGAACCAACAATAAAAGAGTACAAAGCCTTAAGACAGCCGTTAATAAAGCATCTTATAAGGTGAAATTACCCAAAATGAACCAAACGATGTGGATTATTCGTCCACAAACGCTTTGGAAAGCGAGAAAATAAAACCCCGGTTTGCACTATTTCCTCCCGGCTGGAACGGAAAGATCAATAAAATACTGATGTTTGGTGGCGGCGGCGTCTCAAAAGCCTGAATTAAACATCAAAGGGAGACGTCGCCTCCATCTGAAATTCCAATTTCCACCTATAAGAGGAAGACGGGCCTGCTGGTGGAGGTCAGCCTCTCCTCCACACTCATCTGTGGTGCTAACCAGCAAACTGGGGGGGCGGGGGGGGAGGGGGGGGGGGGTTAGGGTAGTCCCCGCCATCTTTATAATTGGATTCTGTAGCACACCAGCTGTTTCATGTGGCCAGTCCCCAAAGGTTTGAGTGTGTGTGTGTGTGTGGGGGGGGGGGGGGGGGGGGGGTTGACACATGGGACCCGGGGGGGGGGGGGGGGGGGGGGGATACGAATATAACTCAATACCCACGATATAAAAAGATACTCAATAGAAAAAGACTTGTATTCGTGGTTTTAATAGTTGTAATAGTTTTTAACTACAACATCACTGCTTAAAAGTCATTAAAAAAAAAAAAAAAAAAAAATCTAAATAATCTTAACGACGATTTTTTTTAGCGGCGGCGCTCGACTGCTGGTGAAATATTTAAGATTGGAACACAAATAATAGAAAATGTTACATCGTCTGCATGTAATTATGCTTCAATGTAACATTAGATAGATAGATAGATAGATAGATAGATAGATAGATAGATAGATAGGTAGGTAGGTAGGTAGGTAGGTAGGTAGGTAGGTAGGTAGGTAGGTAGGTAGATAGATAGATAGATAGATAGATAGATAGATAGATAGATAGATAGATAGATAGATAGATAGATAGATAGATAGATAGATAGATAGATAGATAGATAGATAGATAGATAGATAGATAGATAGATAGGTAGGTAGGTAGGTAGGTAGGTAGGTAGGTAGGTAGGTAGGTAGGTAGGTAGGTAGGTAGGTAGGTAGATAGGTAGATAGGTAGATAGGTAGATAGATAGATAGATAGATAGATAGATAGATAGATAGATAGATAGATAGATAGATAGATAGATAGATAGATAGATAGATAGATAGATAGGTAGATAGGTAGATAGGTAGGTAGGTAGGTAGGTAGGTAGGTAGGTAGGTAGGTAGGTAGGTAGGTAGGTAGGTAGGTAGGTAGATAGATAGATAGATAGATAGATAGATAGATAGATAGATAGATAGATAGATAGATAGATAGATAGATAGATAGATAGATAGATAGATAGATAGATAGATAGATAGATAGATAGGTAGGTAGGTAGGTAGGTAGGTAGGTAGGTAGGTAGGTAGGTAGGTAGGTAGGTAGGTAGGTAGGTAGGTAGGTAGATAGGTAGATAGGTAGATAGGTAGATAGGTAGATAGGTAGATAGGTAGATAGGTAGATAGATAGATAGATAGATAGATAGATAGATAGATAGATAGATAGATAGATAGATAGATAGATAGATAGATAGATAGATAGATAGATAGATAGATAGGTAGGTAGGTAGGTAGGTAGGTAGGTAGGTAGGTAGGTAGGTAGGTAGGTAGATAGATAGATAGATAGATAGATAGATAGATAGATAGATAGATAGATAGATAGATAGATAGATAGATAGATAGAAAAACAATGTAGAACTCTGTGTACAAGGATACTATCATGCAATACAGGCTGTGCAGTATTTTTTAAATCATATAACCAATAGAGGTAGATATATAGGTATAGATGGATAACATAGATAGATATATAGATATAGATGGATAATAGAGATATATAGATAGATATAGATATATAATAGAGATATACAGGTAGATAGAGACAAAATTAAGACAAACATTCGACCATTTTGTCTCTGTAGATTAATTCTCTATGCCTACATCGTTATTTGTACGGTCAGAATCAGCATTAAAGCAAAAGAAGTGACGACTGTGTTGTATTTGGTGCTATATAAATAAAAGAAACAATGATTCTTAAACCTTATACGTGATCCGTCTCCGCCAGACGTCACACAATCTTTGGCAGTTTAAACTAATGAAAAGCGTGATTTAAAGCTCGTTAACTTTAATTGTTTCTATGTTATTATTAATTTGAAGCCCGGGGAGCCAAGCTGCTGGAAAGTGGATGAGAGCTTAAAAAAAGAAAAAAGAAAAAAGAAAGAGAGCGTAAAGTCAATTAGAGTCGGCTCTGGGACGACTGATCGCGTTAGGAAAACAAAACGTCTGGACGAAACCCTGTGATTGGTTTAGTCGGCGGGTCAAAGGTCGTCGCTTGTGTTTCAGCCTCTTTCTTGAAACTTAAACTATTTTGTTTTTTAATTCTTACATTTCCTTCCTATTTGAATACGTATATCTGTATTTTCTACTCCTTGTGTTCTTCCATGTCCACAGGATTATTTTACACCGAATGTAAATTATAAGAAAAACGTTGACAATTTAAAGTAATTTAAAAAAGTGTTACTGTTAAAAACTGACTGCAGGATGAATATAAAATTTTGTTTTGCAATTAAACTCAAAATGTAAGGGTAAGTTTGCGAAAACTCTTCTAAGAGAGAATCTCTCTGTAAATCAAAACGTAGTCCAAGATATGAGAATGTAATGCACCTCCTCGTCCCACTGTGATTAATCCGGATTTATTTTTTTATTTCCTGAGAAAATATTTGACAAAAAAAAAAAGGAAATTGAGGTGGAGCTGCTGCAGTGAACCAGCAGCAGACAGTATAGCTCCTCCACTAACCCACTGACCTGCATTGCAGAGGCGCTTTCTCTTTTTTTCTCTTCTTCTTCTTTCTTTCTGCTTCATGTTCTGCGTGTTTAATGAGCTTTCAAGGATCTTTCTTTTACTGTGGCTCCCTCTAGCGGCTGCACAATGAACTGCTGTCGACTGTGAGCCGCACCAAGTCTGCGCATGCGCAGTTCTGGTCGTAAGAGCACCCAAAAAGCAAACAATTGTCACAGATAATTCAACTTAAAGCCAATTTTAATTAAACTTTCTGGTGGAAAACACAGTAAAATGTCTAAAAACTATAACAATAATAAAATATATATATAAAAAAACATATATATATATATACACATATATATATATATATATATAGATAGATATATATATGTATTAAATAATTTTTTTTAAGTGTATTTTCAGAGACACATCAGTATTTATTCCAGCCTACTGCCTAAAATAAAAAAATAATTTAAATATATTTTTATTAGTGTTATGGTTTTTGGACATTTTACTGTGTTTTCCACCAGAAAGTTTAACTAAAATTGGCTTTAAGTTGTATTATCTGTGGTAATTGTTTGGTTTTTGTAAAAATAAGAGACGTTTTTATCAAGACTTCTCTGCGCCACAATAAAGAAAAACTTTAAATCTAAAGGTCATTGTGACACTATTTTAGTGATCTGGCCCAGTCAAGGTCAATTAATCAGATTATACGTTTTGAATGATATTTCTCATTGTGGAGGTACTTAGTTACTAATGGTTTTAACAACAGGTTAAATTAGATCATTAATATCTCAGTAGTAGAGTCTCAATAACAACTTAATTTCATATTTCCATCTATAATCCTGATTTATACCTACATCCATTCACCATGGTGTCGTTTTTAATTTACTAGGTTGTTTTTGTGCTTCAATTTCTGATATATTCAATTAAACTGAATAATGTCTTGTCTGTTAAACTGCAGCTCAAGGAGTTTAGAAAATAACTAAAATACTTCGAGATTAATACATTTGAGTTGTTTGCAAATGACTTAAAAAAAAACCCAAACCTAAGCAGCACCCTTATATGAACAGAGAGATGAAGTGGCTTATTAAATAAACTTTATAATATTCTCACAAATAAAATGTGTCACCGTTTCGTAACATGGGTGAAGTTAAGTCAGGTGAAGTTAAGTCAGGTCATCCAGTGAAAGCAGTTGAAAAAAAGTGTGAAATAGCTGATTCATTGCATCTTGGAGATTATTCATGTGAATCCTTTCGGTTACAGTTTAACTTCCATTATCTCTGGAGCCAAACGCGGGTCAAAGGAAAGCTCCCGACAATAAGTCCAACAACTTCCGGTTAGGGTTTTTTCAAAATTAACTCGTCTAAAACCTACTAGGTTCAAAGTTGTTTTAGAAACGTTACTTCACACAGCAAAATATTGACCCAGAATTGGAACATCAAATAAAAACGCATGCATAAGTATACATACTGTGTGTAATATTCATAATTAGGATGAGCATGTAAATGTTAAAAAAAGAGGCCCAAGGATGGAACCTTGAAGAACCCCACAAGTGTATCTGATCAATGCCACCATTACTAATATAATAAAGGAAATGTCAGTTATTATCTTGATAATATACTATGGTTACTGCTATTGTTTTAAATACTTCTGTTGGATAAAAGGGAACAATTTAAAAGAAAAAGAGAGGGAAATAAATATTCCAATTGTAATTATATCTTATTACGTTTAATTTAGGTAATAAATCCGTTATATTTGGTGAAGCTCTATAAATCTGTGTTTTGTGGATAACGAAGAAAAAAACATTTGTGTGACGTCACTGACTTTCTCTTATTTGCAGCAAGCAGCGGTTTCCCGCCGCAGCCTCTCTGCCCTGCGCGCGCTTCGCGTCCTCCCTCCGGATATAAAGAGCGCGAGCCGAGCGGAGCGGCGCGGCGCTGAAACCCCAGCCGACCAGCCGACTACCTTCACCCGGCCTCGCCCCCCGCATCCAGCCATGGCTCTGAGCCGCGTCGAGAGGCTCCAGGTGTGGCTCTTCAAGGCGTTCACCGCGGTCCTCTTCGCGCTCTTCCGCCTCCTGTCCCCGCGGAGGTCCCCCGCCGCCGGGTCCGGCGAGAAGAGGCTGCCGCCCGTCGGCGACCCGCTGCTGCTCCAGTCGGCGACGCAGCTCGCCCGCAAGATCCGGAGGAAGGAGGTGTGTAACCCGGCCGGCGGAGCTCCGCGGCGTCCCGCTGATGGCTGCAAATCAGTGCGCGTGACGGTTAACGTGTGCGCTGAACACCGCAGGCCCGGTTTACAGCCATTTAAATGACAGTGCGTTTTTAAAAAAAATGTACATTTTAAATTGAAATCTCGCCCTGCTGGGGAACCTTCTTACAAGGACACATCTAGTTTCAAAACACCCCCAAGAATTATAAGACAAACCGACACCTGTAGAGTCACGTGACCGCCAGTACTCGAGTACAACGACGCTTCAATTGTACTGAATTACAAGTGAAATACAGTTACGAATATTCAAGTGCGGAATACCCTGAACTTCAAGAGTACTTTTACTTGTGAGTACAACAAGTATAGTTACATTCCTGAACTTAGAATTTAGCTTCAAATATTCTCCCACTTTTTCCGTCAATATTTTAGAATTTCTTTTATTATTGTTTTGAATTAACGCCAGTAAACAAAACACTCAAACTACAATACTGTGGTTTTTTTCTCTTCTCCAGAACTTCTAGCATTATTATAATACTCACTGTGGTTTTTAACTTCAGTTTAAAAGTTAAATAAAAGTAATTTTTTTCTGCTTTTCTTGAGACGAATCCGTGTCGTGTTTCACAGGTACAATACTTGTCACCCCCCTCCACTTCTTGTAGTTTGACCTGTTTTTATGTGTGTGAGTAACTAATCCGTGTGTGTGTGTGTGTGTGTGTGTGTGTGTAGGTGTCCAGTGTGGAGGTGGTGCAGGCTTACATCAACAGGATCCAGGAAGTTAACCCCCTCGTGAACGCTGTCGTCCAAGACAGGCAAGACGGAGCCGCGCGTTAAAAAACAAAAAAAACAATTGACGCGTCAATATGAGGTTTTCAGTTTAAAATCGAGCAGGATGTGTTGGGTGAAGCGAGTTTGCGCCGCCTGTGCAGGTTCTCCACGGCCCTCCAGGAGGCGGCGCTGGTGGACAGGCTGATCGAGGAGGAGAGCGGCGGGGAGGACGTGCTGGAGGACCGGCTGCCCTTCCTGGGCGTCCCGCTGTCGGTCAAAGAGTCCTTCTGCCTGCAGGGTAAACTAGCGCTACTCGAGTAGCAGCAGGAATTCTTACTTATATATTGTTTGTACGTATTTTATCATGACGATTTGTCGTCATCCAAGAACCAAAACGGTTACGTTTTTTGGGACGTTAGCGGCGAACCGTTTCCAAATAAATCCCGCAATGTCCCTTTGATCTCATAACACTACATTTCCGAGGAAATGTTCCCGTGGCAACGGCGCTAATAAATCTCTCTCGGCCTCTCCGTGAAATGGGCGCTGAGCCGTTTCCATGGGAACGAGTTATGTTTATGTTTCACGCAGCAATGTAGCTATCCGGTTAGCATCGACATGAGCTAACGGTTAACGTGCTGGTGATGCTAGCTCGGAATGGGAACGAGACACGTTTCACGCAGCGATGTAGCTACCTGGTTAGCATTGACATGAGCTAACGGCTAACGTGCTGGCGATGCTAGCTCGGAATGCTGGGACGCAAATTGCCAAACGTCACATTTGTCGCCGTGGAAACCAATAGATCACAGGGATGTTTGATACATTGTGGCGTAAGCGAAATCAGTCGAAACACATCTGACTGTGTCACGATGAAAATATGTTTACGACCTTTGACCCGATCGCTCTTCGGACAAAAACACAAGTTAGCGACGGGAACAAGAGGAACCAAAATGGCGCCGTCCGAGGTCACATGGACTGAAGTGGGTGTGACGTACCTGATGTAACGTGTGACCCCCACCACCCCCCCCCCCCCCCCCCTCTCGTCCTGCAGGCATGCCGAACACCACCGGGCTCCTCGGCCGGCGGGACGTAGTGGCGTCGTCGGACGCCCCGCCAGTGGCGCTGCTGAAGCGGGCGGGCGCCATCCCGATGGGCGTCACCAACACCAGCGAGCTGTGCATGTGGCTGGAGTCGCACAACCGCCTCTACGGCGCCACCTGCAACCCGTACGACCTGGAGAGGATACCAGGGGGCAGTTCAGGTCGGCATGGCAACGGGGGGGGCGGAGTTATTGGCGCGTTATGGGCGGAGTTATTTAATTTTACTCTCCTCTTAATTCGTTGAGGATAAAAATTTAATTAAAAAGCCTTAATCAAATAGTTAATAATCAAATATTCAATAAATTTGATTCAATAATCAAACTGACATCAAAGGGATAACCCTTTGATGTCAATTTGATGACATGATAAAGGAAAAAATTATTTCCATATTTAATGATATATTATTAAAATGTATTTATCAGTTTTATATCACTTTAACCAATTTCATCATGTTTAATTTTACCATAGCGTCAATGTCATTTAAGTCCATTTTAAAAAACAAAGCATTTGACCATGAATTCCGTGATTTTGGCAGAAATGAGTCAAATCTCTTTGTTCGTATAAAGATGTAACGTAAGATCTCCCCCAGACGGAGAAAGTTGAAATCAGTCACGTCAGTTCGTTTTTTTGCTCAGGTTCCGTTGTTTTCTGCTCAAGTAAAAATAAAATAAAACCAAAACACTGTCTGTGGCCCTCAGGGGGGGAGGGCAGCATCCTGGGGGCGGCGGGCGCCGTCATCGGCGTGGGCTCCGACATCGGGGGCAGCATCCGCATGCCCTGCTTCTTCAACGGGATATTTGGACATAAAACCACCCCAGGTGAGAGACGGCGGCGCTAAAACACCTTTTTTTTTTATGCTTTTAACAGAGAAGGGGGACAAATTACAACCAAATAAATCCATGAAAAATAAAAAATGAGGAATAGAATTAACGCATGCCTCGTTAGAGCCTGATGTGTAATAAAATGTTATGTAATAAAACCCACAGTGTAATACCTGGTCGATGATGTAGGAAGATTTAAATGTGATCTTGATATGTGAAGATTTTAAATGACTTGGGGAAACGACAATCACACACAAACTGTATAGAGATATATGTATAAACAGCATTATTCAAAGTACAAACCATAAATCATTGCCTCACTTTTTTGATTCCAACATGAAAGGAAAAACATTTTGCTGCCTTATAATGTAAAGTTGAAAGTTTGTATGTCTAGTTACATTATCGACCAGTTATTACTACATTTCGGGTTTTATTACATTGTCAAGTTATTACTATTTATTATTGTGATTTTTTTGCACGGGATCTTATTAAATCGCCATGGAAACGACAGGATAGTTTGTTTTCCTGCAGTGGAAACCAACAGTCAAACTAAAAAATAAATAAAAAAAAAACTAGAAGTATGTAAGTCCCGTTTGTCCCGCAGGCGTGGTTTCCCGTGACAACCAGCACCCTCCGTGCACCGGCCGACACGGCGAGTACGTCAGCGTGGGGCCGATGTGCCGCTACGCCGAAGACCTGCTGCCGATGCTGAGGGTCATGGCGGGACCCAACGCCGCCAAGTAAGAGAGCGGCGTTGCGTAAGATCTCTCCGAGACGCGGTGACCTTTAACCCTCGTGACATTCCTGAGAGAGGCGTGCCGGGCACGTGTCCCTACGCGGACCTTGATCCTAGCGTCTGTTTAAAGTCCTAGTGAAATGAAAATTCCACCTCCAAAACACTCTGGTGTCTCTTCTAGGGACATTTTTCATGCTAACTGGCTGAAGGTAAAATGTTAAAATACGTCAATCTGCGAGAAAATAGCCGATAAACGGCGCTATTTCCTCTGCTGGGCGGAGCTTCTGACAATAATAGAGTGACATCACGAGTTGTGCACACGCCCAAGTTGTGTTTACATTATGGAGGATCAGAGTTTTGACCACGAAGAGGCTGAATTTAACCATATTTCATCATCGTCGTCATTTCAAACCCAGTGATTGATGAAGAAGACACAGAAGGTGGTTCTGCCATCGGTGACCCCGTCTGGAACATGTTTGAGGAAGCAGAAGACGCTTCGTCCTCCATTCGTCCTCGTCTCCTCAGCAGCCGCCAGTTTTCAGCCCGAGCTAGCGGCTAGCCACTAGCCGCGCGAGCTAACAGCTAGCTGCTCCCGCCGCCTGTGCTCCTTTTCTCCTCTCTCGGTCTCTTCCAGGCTCAATCTTTCATCAAGGCTCATAAAACGCCGACTATAACTTCAAAACACTGTAAAAACTTTGATATTTAAGAGGAAACAAGCCGATATAAACGCAACAGATTGAGATCTGCACAACTCGTGACGTCACACATAGGCTCCGCCCACGAAGAAGGATTCCCCCGACTTCCTCGGCTGGAGATTCAAAATTCAAATAACTTTGTTATGCGACAACAGTGGTGGGGCAGAGTCGGAGGAACCTTACAAGTAGAACCCCAACTATCGTTTTTTGCAAAGTAGTGTTTTACATGTTTTAAACGTGCAAATGGCGAGCAGCGATCTGACCCGCGGCGTCCGCCTGCAGCTTGTCCCTGGACGCGGCGGTGGACCTGAAGAAGCTGCGGTTCTTCACCGTGCCGCACGACGGCGGCTCCGTGTTCACGTACCCGGTGAGCCAGGAGCTCCTGGACGTCCAGAGGAAGGTGAGGCGAAGACCGTCGACGGCGCCAAGCGTCCGGGAAGGTTCCCCATCGTCCATCTGACCCCCCTTCCCCCCCCTCCTTCCCCCCGCTGTGATCGGCAGGTCGTCGCACGTCTGGAGGCCGACCTCGGCGTGGAAGTGGCGGAGGTCCGATTCCCCGGGTTCCGTTATGGCTTCCCCATCTGGAACACCTACATGGGGCTGCCAGACGCCAACGGGAAAGTGAGTTTCTGCGAGAGAATCGGGAAATTGCAGCTTTGTTCTTCTGCACATGCTCAGTAGACGTTTCCTCCAGAGTGTCGCGACAACAAGTCCACTGCAAAACAAAAAACAACCTACAAAGCAGATAGGAGAGCTCATAGGTCAGCATTTGTTGCCATGGAGACGCTCCCTGCTCTGTTTTTTCACACAGTGATGCTACATGACAGGCTAGTTAGCGTCGATATGAGCTAACATGGTAGCGATGTTAACGCTGTTTTCCACGTTCTACCGAGTGTAGCTCTACCTTTATGCCCGACAGTCGCCGTAGCAACAATCCAACTTGGTCGTCTGTTCACCGGAATGTCCGAGTGTGTGGCTTCATTACACAAAACAAAACAAACCACAGCACCCTCTAGTGGCCTGGCATGCTCACTACACTGTTTTCAAAACGTTGGCGTGTAAAACGTGAAACTTTTCAGGAAACAAAAGCGGTAAAACGAGGTCCAACACCCCTCTCTCTCTCTCTCTCGAAAGCAACACCCATTGTTTTCTGTTTTCCAGAAATACCTCACTAATCTGTTTAGCCTTGTGCTGCATACCACACACACACACACACACACACACACACACACAGTTTTATCGACGACAATCCTTTCACCCGATTCCAACGTCTACCGAGGAACACAAGTCGTTTCTTTGCCTCACGGAGAGAAGAAGAGTTTCCTCTTGAACAGTGAAGCTCTAATTAAGAGTTTGATCATTTATTCAATCCAACTTTATTCATAAAGCAGGTTTAAAGACATCAAAGAGCTCAGAAGAGACGATAAAAGGGATGAAGGTGTGGGATTATAAAAGACGGTAGAGAGACGAGTACAAACAGTGGAGATTAAAAACGGTTTCCACGTGAAGATGTTCCATCTCTTCTCGGAGCGAAAGTACAAAGTTAAACAACACGTCTGTGTCCGGAGGCGTTTAGTAAATATATTAACCAGACGTAAAAGTTTAAAGTGAACCAGAACAACTTGAACTCAATTTGTTCCAAACCGACGACGACGACACAGGATTAATGAGTTCTGCTCAACAGTTCACATAAACTGAGGGACATTTTGAAATGGAGAGCAGAAATAATAAAAAAACATTTTAACTTTCAGTCAAGTGAGAATTCGGATAAATTACATTTTAAGTTTTATTCCATTTTTACACATTTAAACTGAGTTTATTATGCAGGATTAAATGTTTATCTTCAATAACTTAAAATTATTTTTGAACTATCTTAAATTTGAGTGAAAAAGGTTCATATTGAATAACTTTACGCCTTTTTATTTTAAAATTTAATTTCCTTTTTTACTCTGATGATAAACTGAAAGTTGACGTTCCAAGACAGGAAGTAGACGTTCCAAGACAGGAAGTAGACGTTCCAAGACAGGAAGTAGATGTAAGACAGGAAGTAGATGTTGTACGACAGGAAGTAGATGTTGTACGACAGGAAGTAGGTGTTGTGAGACAGGAAGTAGACGGTAGACATTCAAAGACAGGAAGTAGACGTTCTGAGACAGGAAGTAGACGTTCTGAGACAGGAAGTAGACGTTCTGAGACAGGAAGTAGACGTTCTGAGACAGGAAGTAGATGTTCTGAGACAGGAAGTAGATGTTCTGAGACAGGAAGTAGACTGTAGACATTCAAAGACAGGAAGTAGATGTTCTGAGACAGGAAGTAGACATTCTAAGACAGGAAGTAGATGTTCTAAGACAGGAAGTAGATGTTCTAAGACAGGAAGTAGATGTTCTGAGACAGGAAGTAGACATTCTAAGACAGGAAGTAGATGTTCTAAGACAGGAAGTAGATGTTCTAAGACAGGAAGTAGATGTTCTGAGACAGGAAGTAGACATTCTAAGACAGGAAGTAGACGGTAGACGTTCTAAGACAGGAAGTAGACGTTCTAAGACAGGAAGTAGATGTTCTAAGACGAGCCCCGTCTCCCCTCAGACCCCGCGGGCGTTCGCCGAGCTGATGGGGGAGCCGGGGGGGCCGGCCTGGCCCCTGTGGGAGCTGCTGAAGTGGATGGTGGGCCGGTCGAAGCACACGTTTGCCGCCATCGGTAAGGTCACACACTCCCAGTGGCGCTTTTCCTGGCGTTCGTGTTGAAACCGTGTGTGTGTGTGTGTGTGTGTGTGTGTGTGTGCGTGCAGGCCTGGGCCTGGTGGAGATGACCCGCGGCTCCACACCGTCGCCCTTCATCGTCCAGCAGAAGGAGAAGCTGCAGAAGGAGGTGGAGGAGCTGCTGGGGACCGACGGCGTCTTTCTCTACCCGTCACACCCCCGAGTGGCGCCCCGACACCACCACCCGCTATTCACACCCTTCGACTTCGCCTACACCGGTCAGTCACTTCCTGTGTGTGTGTGTGTGTGTGTGTGTGTGTGTGTGTGTGACGTCTCTTCAGTATAGAAAAGGAAAGAAGGAAGGAGGATCACTCGTCCACACACACACACACACACACACACACACACACACACACACACACACACACACACACACACACACACACACACACACACACACACACACACACACACACACACACACACACACACACACACACACACACACACACACACACACACAGGATTATTTGCCATTAATATTGAAATAGAATTCACAACTTTTAAAACTATAAATGTAAAAAAAAACCCAAAACATTATTTTTTGTTTATCAAAAAGATCAAATATCATTGAACACTCCTACAATATGAAAACATGATTATATCTTTGATCTATGAGAGGGTGTCATTTAATGTTCATGCTTCAGTACAAATAGTAGAAGTTGTAAGATTTTCTTTTTTCTTTCTATTTTGGAAAAACACAGGTCGGAGTAGTGGTAATACTCCAGGTAGTAGTAACAGAAATAGTAGTGGGAGTATTTACTGTCCTTCAAACTGCAGTCTGACTTGTGACCAGAAGGGGGGGACAAAGGTCTGGCACTCCAGCAACACACACACACACACACACACACACACACACACACACACACACCCCTTTTCAGTTTAAATGTAAATATTGCTTCCGACTCACCGTCGTCACCTCTAAGGCTCCTCGTCTCCTCGGCTCGTCTCCTCGTTTCCTCCCGTCCAACGACGATCCTTCAGCTTCAGACCTTAAAAGAAACGAGTCGATACTCGTCTCCTCCAGCAACCGTCGCTGACAAAGTGTGAACATAAACCCCCCCAGCTTCTAGAGCAGGGGGGTCAAACTGATTTCAGTTGAGGAGCCACATCAACCTGATCTGACCTCTGACCTCTGGAGGCCCAACAAGTCAAACATCACATGTTAAACTGCAGATATGGACAAATGTCAAAGTCTTTCCTTCTTTTGATCCTTTTGCAAGAATTTGCCAGTTTATTCTGAAATTTACATATTAAAGGAAATCAGATATTATATTTGCAAAAAAAACCTCAGTCACCTGTATCTGGATATCGTATATTTATTCAGGATTAAAACAATTTGTCATCATCTGGAAATTGTTTTGAGTTTACGTGTCCAAAGTATCACTTCACATAAGTTGGACTCGTCGTTTTATTGTGAAAGGTGTTGCGTCATGTGACCTCCACAGACGCATTAATGTCGGGGGTCAAATTCTGACCAAGGGCGGTTTTCAATGTCATTTTTGCCAATCTAGTGTTTTTAGATCAGAATCTGTCAGTTTTAATTTTTATACTTTAAAAAAATAAATAACACATAGCGGCCGGGTTAGATCCTCTGGGGGGGCCGCTTCTGGCCCCCGGGCCTCATGTTGGACACCCCTGAACCAGATTCAACCAACAGAAATCCACAAAAACGATCTTATAGTCGCTCACCTGCTGCTGCTCCTCCGTCCCGTCACGCTGGCGCCCCCTAGTGCTTCTCCTCCGCTCTGATTATATCTGAAATATATACCACTTCCCTCTTGGATTCAAAATAAGGTTGTTTTTTCTACATTTAAAAAAAAAATGGCAGAATAATTAAACTGCTAAAATGATGAGTATTTCTAAAAGGGGGGGGAAAAAAGCAAAACTGCTTAGAAGAGAATCTTAAGTCTTGTACTTATTTATTTAAAATGACAACATTTTCCTTCCATTGATTCTCTGTGGAGCTTAAAGGAAATTTCCTTCTGGGATCAACAAAGTATTTTTATTTTATTCTTAAAAATAGTCTGTAAAATGTCAGGAGGATGAAATCTCTAAAAATCAGGTTAGAAAACAGCTGTATTGTAATTAATATTTACGAAATTCAACATAAGACCTAAAACGTCGCCGCGAAATTTGGCGGGAAAATCACTAAAATGAATGTACCTCCTCCTCTTCCTCCTCCTCCTCCTCCTCAGGAATCATCAACACCCTGGGGCTGCCGGTGACCCAGTGTCCTCTGGGGCTGGGGGGGGAGGGGCTTCCCCTGGGGGTGCAGGTGGTTGCCGGGAAGCTGCAGGACCACCTGAGCCTGGCGGTGGCGCTGTACCTGGAGAAGACGTTCGGCGGCTGGAGGGACCCTGGAGGACCACGTCCCAAACAAAACGCCTCCGTCCACTAAAAGAGCCGTCTCTCTCTCTCTCTCTCTCTCTCTCTCTTTTTTTGCACTCCGGAGGAATTCGTCCCGTCGGTTCAGTGTCATTTTTTTATTTTTGTTGTTTCTTTTCAAGTGCGGAAAAGCTTTAAATAGAAATGTTCAATATTTTGTTCTCGATTTTCACTTGATCATTTCTAATAAAACCAATAATAAAATAAGCTAATAGAAGAAAACGTGAGTCTCGGCTGGTTTCTGTGTCCTTAAAATGCAAAGAGCGCTTTTGTTTGGCGCCCGTTTCCATGGCAACGTCAGAAACACTGAAAGCGTCGGTTTCATAACGAAAACACACGGAGAACACGCTAAAAACGCCATCAGTGACGAGTCCCTGGAGGAGGAGGACAGCGAGTCACGACACTCTGGAGGAAACGCCCTACTGAGCATGTGCAGAACGGCCCGTAGTGCCGCACATGCTCAGTAGCGGCGTTCCAGAAAACGAAACTCCGCTTTCCCCATTTCCCCAAAGTTTTCAAAGAGTGTTTTCCCGAAAAGACACACTTCCCCGTTTCCATGGAGACGGAGCGTTTTCAAAGATGACGAGCGTCGCCGTGGAAACGAGACAAAATCAATGGAAACGAGACCCGAGTCGCCATTTTTCTCTCCAAACGGTCGTTTTAGAAACGACGGAACCACGTAAGAAAGAATAGGAAACACCTCGTTGGAGTCTTTTTTTTTTTTTTAATTTGTTTTTTTTATTTTCTTCCCTTCTTTTGAAAAAAAGGATGAAAAAATAATTATGGAACATCTACCAGAACTATCCAGCGTTCGTCACAAAACACTTTGTGAACGGCAGAAGAAGAAGAAGAAGAGGAAGAAGAAGAAGAAGCTGCGGCGCCACAGACGGGCCCCGTCGGTACGGAATCAAGTGGTGTGGCTCCGCCCCCTCCTGAGCACGGCGCCATCCGGAGGAGACGTTAAAAAAATAAAACAATAAAAGAGGAAACAATTTAAAAAAAAAAAAAAAAAATCTCCTGCATGTCGGCGCTGCAGGAGAAAAGAGGACGACGACCTCTGACCTTCCCGGCGCTCTCGTTTTTTTGTTTTTTTCTTTTTTGGCCCAAATGCAAATACTTGTATCTGTGTGTAAACATGGTCTGTGGAGGGGGGGGGAGGGGGGGGAGGGGGGGGGCCTCATGAGGTGTTGGTGATGGGTTTGTACTTCTTGAGGCGGGTCCACTGCCCCGTGTTGTAGTTCATCTCGAACACCGTGTCCACCAGCATGGTGGTGCTGCCGGTGCCGTCGGCTTTGGGCAGGACCTCCGTGTGCTCGCTCAGCTTGATCTGGATGATCTCGCCCTGCTCCGGACACGGGTTCTCTGTGGGGGGGGGGGGGGGAGGGTGGGGGGGGAGGGGGCAAGCAGAGGCTCCGTTAACAAAAAACCGTCTGCATGATAAGGCTTGAAAATTAACCATATTACAGACACACTACATGTTTAACAATTTCTACTTGAAAGATTATTTGTTTGCACGTGGTGTTAGTCTTGTTTCCCATCGTCTATCAGGCCTGTTGAAGTTTCACCATTTTCTTGCTTTTTTCAATTATAAAGGCAAAAAGCACATAGACGGCCAAAGAAAATGGGCAAAATGTGAAACTGTGCACTTTTCCAGGAGTGAATTTTTTTTTTAAGTTGGCAGACAGTCGAAGTAAAGGATAGAAAGGAATAGAGAGAGAAAGAGAAAAGAAAGAAAGCAAAAAAAAGAGGGAAGACAGAAAAGAAAACAGGAAGAAAAAAAGAAAAGAAAAGAGAAAAAAATTAGAAAAAAGAGAAAAAGAAAAAAAGGAGAAAAAAGAAAAGAAAAGAGAGAAAAAAAAGAGAAAAAAGAAAAAAAAGAAAGGAAAAAAGAGAAAAAAGAAAAGAGAGAGAAAATGAGAAAAAAAAGAAGAGAAAAAGAAAGGAAAAAAAAGAAAAGAAAAAAAGAAAAGAAAAAAAGAGAGAAAAAAGAAGAAAAGAAGAGAAAAAAATTAGGAAAAAGAAAAAAAGGAGAGAAAAGAAAAGAAAAGAAAAGAGAGAAAAAAGGAGAAAAAGAAAGAAAAAATAAAAGAAAAAAAATAAACGTCTCCGGAGTGCCACGTGCATCATAAGGCTTGAAAATCAACCATATTACAGACAATTAAATGTTTAACAATTTCTACTTGAAAGATTTAAATAACCTAATTGCAAGCCGCCGTAATTTGTTTGCACGTGGTGTTAGTCTTGTTTCCCCATCGTCTATCAGGCCTGTTGAAGTTTCACCATTTTCTTGCTTTTTTCAATTATAAAGGCAAAAAGCACATAGACGGCCAAAGAAAATGGGCAAAATGTGAAACTGTGCACTTTTCCAGGAGTTAATTTTTTTTTTAAGTTGGCAGACAGTCGAAGTAAAGGATAGAAAGGAATAGAGAGAGAAAGAGAAAAGAAAGAAAGCAAAAAAAAGAGGGAAGACAGAAAAGAAAACAGGAAGAAAAAAAGAAAAGAAGAGAAAAAAATTTGAAAAAAGAGAAAAAGAAAAAAAGGAGAAAAAAGAAAAGAAAAGAAAAGACAGAAAAAAAGAGAAAAAAGAAAAAAAGAAAGGAAAAAAGAGAAAAAAGAAAAGAAAAGAGAGAGAAAATGAGAAAAAAAAGAAGAGAAAAAGAAAGGAAAAAAAGAAAAGAAAAAAAGAGAGAAAAAAGAAGAAAAGAAGAGAAAAAAATTAGGAAAAAGAAAAAAAGGAGAGAAAAGAAAAGAGAGAAAAAAGGAGAAAAAGAAAGAAAAAATAAAAGAAAAAAAATAAACGTCTCCGGAGTGCCACGTGCATCATAAGGCTTGAAAATCAACCATATTACAGACAATTAAATGTTTAACAATTTCTACTTGAAAGATTTAAATAACCTAATTGCAAGCCGCCGTAATTTGTTTGCACGTGGTGTTAGTCTTGTTTCCCCATCGTCTATCAGGCCTGTTGAAGTTTCACCATTTTCTTTCTTTTTTCAATTATAAAGGCAAAAAGCACATAGACGGCCAAAGAAAATGGGCAAAATGTGAAACTCTGCACTTTTCCAGGAGTTAATTTTTTTTTTAAGTTGGCAGACAGTCGAAGTAAATGATAGAAAGGAATAGAGAAAGAAAGAGAAAAGAAAGAAAGCAAAAAAAAGAGGGAAGACAGAAAAGAAAACAGGAAGAAAAGAAGAAAAGAAAAGAAGAGAAAAAAATTTGAAAAAAGAAAAGAAAAGAAAGAGAAAAAAAGAGAAAAAAGAAAGGAAAAAATAGAAAAAAGAAAAGAAAAGAGAGAAAAAATGAGAAAAAAAAGAAGAGAAAAAGAAAGGAAAAAAAGAGAAAAAAGAAAAGAAAAAAAGAAAAGAAAAAAAGAGAGAGAAAAGAAAAGAAAAGAGAAAAAAAATTAAAAAAGAGAAAAAGAAAAAAAGGAGAAAAAGAAAAGAAAAGAAAAGAGAGGAAAAAAGAGAAAAAAGAAAAAAAAGAAAGGAAAAAAGAGAAAAAAGAAAAGAAAAGAGAGAAAAAATGAGAAAAAAAAGAAGAGAAAAAGAAAGGAAAAAAGAGAAAAAAGAAAAGAAAAAAAGAGAGAAAAGAAAAGAGAAAAAAAATTTAAAAAAGAGAAAAAGAAAAAAAAGGAGAAAATGAAAAGAGAAAAAATTTGAAAAAAGAAAAGAAAAAAAGAGAAAAAAGAGAGAAAAAAAGAAAAGAAGAGAGAGAAAATGAGAGAAAAAAGAGAGAAAGAAAAAAAAGAGAAAAAAAGAGAAGAAAACAAAACAGTCTCCGGAGTGTGTGACAAGGCCTGAAAATTCACCATATTACAGACAATTAAATGTTTAACAAAGATTGAAACAACCTAATTGCAAGCCGCAGTAATTAGTTTGCACATGGCGTCCGAGGTTTCACCATTTTCTTTCTTTTTTCAATCACAAGGCAAAAAGCACATAGACATAGACAAAAAAAAAACCGATGGGTGTTTGTTGTGTTTCAGCTCCGGTACCTCTGGATCCGGCCATGAAGCCCAGGATGAGCGCCTTCTCGGGTCTGGTGACCTTGTTGGCGGTCTTGAACATCTCCTGGGCGGCGTACATCTGGTCCCTCTGAGGGGCACAAACATCACAAACACCTTCAACGCCACCGCCGCTAGCGGATCGCCTAGCTACCCCGCCTCCGCCGCCGTCCCACACGTTACCGTGAGCGACAGGTTCTTCTTGGGCTGCGGCTGCGGCGCGGCGGGCGCCGGCGTCGGCGCCGTCGGGGTCTGAGGCGTGCCGGGAGGCTGGGTGGGCGTCGTCTCCGGCTGGGCGGTGGCGGTGGCGGCGGCGGCGGCGGCGGGTAGCGGTGGCGGCGGCGGCGGGGCCGTTGCTGCTGGCCGGCGTGGAGGCCGGCGTGCTGGGCGACGTGGGCGTGGCGGGGTTGGCCGCCGTGCTGGCGTTGTACATGGGCGCCCTCTGCTTGTACTGGCCCGGCAGGGCGGCGCCGGCGCCCGCCGTGGCCGACTCCTCCGGCTGGCGGGCCGCCTGCAGCGTGTCGCGGGCCGAGCCGCCGGCGTTGGCTGGTGGGAGAGGATTGAATTAGATGGATGATGAGGTGGGGGGGAGGGGGAGGGGGGAGGGGGTGGGGGAGGGGCGGGGGATCTCACCTGGCTGCGCCTCGGAGCTGGGAATGTAGGAGGAGGAGGGAACCATGCTGGGCGTGGCGGGGAGGTAGCTGGTGGAGGGGAGGGGGTTCTCGTTCAGCGCCCCCAGTTTCTGAGGGAGGAGAGGAAAACCAGTCATACACAAAAACTTCTGTGTCTGTGTGTGTGTGTGTGTGTGTGTGTGTGTGTGTGTGTGTGTCTTCAGCAACTACAACAAAGCATCTTCCTGTAAAACGTCAATAAATTTCAATTTCAATTAAAATTCAAGGTAGAATTCTCTAGATTTGATATTTTAAATCAGCGTTTTTCAACCTTTTTGAGCCAAGACACTTTTTTTTGTTTGGAAAACTCTGGAGCCACACCACCACCACCCGAAAATGTTAAAATGTGAAACTCCGTAGCCTCTATTAACAATATAAAGTCATTCTCATCAAAGTTTTATCAACAGGAATCAAATAAATAGCTCAAGCTCCTTTCAGCCTGTAAATGAGCAGCGTGGAGAAATCAACCAATACCACTTTTTGACACCAGGCGGCAGTAGTGAGTCAAGTCGGTAGGTCATTTTACAGGATTGTATAGGCTAGGGTTAGCATACAAGCTTCAACAGCTATAGTAAAAAAAAAATAATAAAAAAGTAGATTAAACACTATAATACACGTTTGGCATATTTGGTAGGAATGTTTCATAAAGTGTCGCGAGGGTCAACGGGACCGTCACCAAAAACATTAAAGTGGTTTAATACACCAGTGTTTTTCAACCGTTTTGAGCCAAGACACACTTTTTTCTTTGGAAAACTCTGGAGGCACACCACCACCACCCGGAAATATTAAACTCTGTAGCCTCTATTAACAATATAAAGTCTTTCTCATCAAAGTTTTATCAACAGGAATCGAGTAAATCCAGAAAGCAAGGACTTTTTTTAATAGTGCCTCCCTCAGTGTGAAACCTGGACCTGATGGATGAAGAGCTGAGATCCTGGTTTTCAAAAACTTCTCCATCACTGTCACTGACACAGTACTTTGATACAAGATGGTAGCAGGAGGTGGAGATGAACCACACTGACGTCTGTCACTTTACATTTCACCGGCAAAGTTCTGTGCTGCCCTCTAGTGGCGAAGAGTATTTATACATGATGACTCTGCAACACACTGCGTCTGTGAGCAAATGTTTTTTTTTTTTTGAAAAAAATGTGAAATTGGATAATTTCCCACGGCTCACCTGACGATCTGGAGGAAACACTGATTTAAAGAAACATGTCCGTCGCATTAGAGTCGTTTTCTATTAAAAAAAGAAAAACAAGAAGAAGAAGAGAAGAACCACCTGTGCGGAGACGAGGCCGGCGGCGTAGTCTGGCGTGGTGTTTTCCACCACCGCTTCCTCTTTAGCCGCTTTCTCCCCGGCCTCCGTTTCTACGTCGGGTGAAAAACACACACAAACAAACAACAACAACAACAATCGTAATCGTCAGTCATTCTTCAGGGAACCTCTTCAAAACGATTAGCCGGCGAATCGTCGCTACCCAAAGTCTTTCTCCTCCTCTTGGCTTCTCGTCCGGCTCCGACCATGTCCAGCTCGGAAATATCCAGCAGCTGACACACACAAACAAACAAACAAACAAACAAACAAAGCAAAACAAAACAAAGTCTCACTTCAGTCATCAAAGCGGCGGAAACGAGCGGAGAGCAGGAGGAGCGGCGACTCACTTTGACTCCCCTCTCTTTGCGCAGCGGCGTCCGCGGGGGGGCGATGGGGGTGCGGTTGCTGGGGGGGGCTGAACATGCTGGGGGTGGGGGGGCTGCGGAACGGCGCCTTGGGAATCCCTTTGAGAGGAGCTGGGAGTGCAAACAACACATTAACTGGGAGCTCCCGCCACTCGGTGGACCAGTGTGTGTGTGTGTGTGTGTGTGTGTGTGTGTGTGTGTGTGTGTGTGCGACTCACTTGTAGTGTCCATCTTTTTGACCAGCCCCCTCCCTTTGGCATGAAAAGGCACTCCGGCGGTCTTCTTCAGCTGCTGGGCCGTCTCCGTGGCTGAAACGCAAACGAGCGAGAACGTTTCCCGAAAGCAGTCGATGGTCACGTCGTCATAGCGACGGGGGGGGGGGGGGGGGGGGGGGGGGGGGGGGGGGGGGGTGGACACATGAACAAACAAACAAAACGAAACAGGGAAACG
Organism: Blennius ocellaris; assembly: GCF_963422515.1. Classification (NCBI taxonomy): domain Eukaryota; kingdom Metazoa; phylum Chordata; class Actinopteri; order Blenniiformes; family Blenniidae; genus Blennius; species Blennius ocellaris. Next base: position 18,020,449 of record NC_137672.1, on the reverse strand, counting down.
TACATTTCTGGAGCAGCTCGGCTCGCAGCGTGGCGCTCTTGGGCTTCCTCTTGAGCTGGAAATGTTTGACGGGGGGATGTGAGCGGCCCCACCAGGGTGGTCAGCGCACTCTTGTTCAGGTACTGGCACTCCAGGGGGAGCATGGCGGACGCCTCACACTCACCAACTGAGGAGGAGGAGGAGGAGGAGGAGGAGGAAGAGGAGGAGGAGGAGGAGGAGGTTTAAAAAAACAAAACAAACTTCCGAGATTTCTCAGCAATGCAGAAATCAGTGACGTCATTGGTTCAAACCGTGACTTCCGCAGCGTCGCCCGGCGACCCGACGACCCCCCCCCCCCCCGCCCCGCCCCCCCCCAGACGCCCACCTTTCTCCCGGAGCTCTCCCAGGATGTCCTGCACGTTGGGGTTCTGCTCCTCCAGGTCCAGGTTGAGGGAGCCCGTCTCCGGGAACGACTTGAGGATGTCGGCCACCATCAGCACCCACGGCTCCGAATCCACCGTCGCCAGCTGGATGATCTCCGACAGCGCCTCCTTCATCTGGGGGGGAAGGGGAGGGGGGGGGGGGGTTTAACTCGTTAATAAGTCAAAAGAATAATCATTAAAAACACTGAAAGGTTTCGGTATAGTCGCTACTGGTCACTACAACCCTCCACTATAAGTTGGACGTCTTGCCACCACTTCCACCGCCCTCCCCGCGCGCGTCGTACCGGGAGCAGGCCCCGCCCCCCTCCCGGGGCCGTGGCCCCGCCCCCCTCCCCCGCTCCGCTCCCTCACCCGGCCGTCTCGCGCCCAGCCCACAATGTCTGTGCGGGACCCGCCAGGCGACTGTCGCCCGCCGGGGCCGCGACGCCTTTTCCGCGTCGTCTTGGTGGGAAATCCTCCGCGGAGTCGCGCGTCTTTCGGGGGAAACTTTACGCCGAGCGTCGGAGCCTCCGGAGGGACGAAGTGTCGCACTAACAACCGCCGCTTTCGCCTTTTTTGGGTTTTTTCCCCCCCTTCCTTCCCCCTCGCGAGACACGAACGCTTCGCCTTTTTATAAACACATTTAATTAAATAAACAGACTTCTACCAAGTAGCGTAACAACCCGTACGGGCCGGGGGGCTTTTTTTTAATTCAGCGCAGCGGGGTTTTAAGACGTTCCCCCGCCCCCCGCCGGTAAAAAAACGAGCCGGAAAGCCGCCGGGGGCTAGCAGCGGAGCTAACGGCTCAAGCGAGCCCACCTCGTCCACGGTCCTCCGCGGGAGATGCAGCATCCCGAGCAGCAGCTTGAGCTTCACCGGCGGCGACAGGCTGGAGAAGCACAGCCGTATGTTGTCGATCACGGACACGGTGAGGAGGGAGGCGATGCTCGGGGGCGTCCACAGCTCGTCCGTGGACCCCAGCTTGTTGTGAAGCCACAGGCCGGTGTCGCTGTCCTTCATCGACGCCATCTTGGAAAAAGAAGTGTTTTGAGTTCGGGCATTTTAACGGGCTACCTAAGAAAACAGTCAGGACCCCCGCCCACAACCGAGGCGGGGGACGATTCTCACCAGTGAACCACGGCCAGCGCAATCACACACACACACACACACACACACTGGACGTCACCTGGCAAACACACGTTATGACTTCTTCACGTTTTGTTCTGTTAATAAAGTTTTTTTTATTCAAATCCCGCACACATCAAAGTGCAAAATACTCAACTCGTGTTCACTGTTTTCCCCTAAGAACCTCAATATTTTCCGAAAAACATGGTTTTTCTGCTTGAAAAACATGATTTTGAGAGGAAATCATGATAAAGTATATAAAGAATAAAGGAGAAACTCAAAATTATAACTCATGACGAAGTCCATATTCAGTGCGATATGGACAAATTAAAACGATAAAAGCAGCTTTACTGCAAACACATAAATTTGCAGGTTTAAAATAATTACCTATTATATTCTCTTTGACAGACTTTTTTTTTTTTAATAACAAAAACAATTGTAAACTGTAGGGAGGGTTTGTTTTTAGTTCGCCTCCTTTACACTTGTATTACAATCGGTTTGGGAGAGAGATTAATATTTATTGACTGACACTTATTCTGTTTTATAATTTATTAGAATATATTAGAAATAAGGCATTCTTAGAAGCAGACGGGATGAAATATCTATACATCTATGATGACACCTGAGTAAATCTGTATTGAAGTTGCTCCCCTGTGTGGGATGATTTATGACGCATGCGCACTGGCTCGCAACAACCCAGCGTCGGTGGGCATCTTCTCTCTCCGCTTCAAGCAAAACATCGTCGCTAATTAACGGTAGGTCATTTTCTCTGCATCACAAAAACAAAAAAAGGACGGGAAATAAACACAACATGCGTGAGTCGAGCGTTTGTTTATTAAAGACGAACGTTTAAAAGGACGTGTTGTTTTTTTTCCCCCCCTTTGCACAAAGCGCATCAGTTGTGTGTTGGATTTATTACGTGGCCGCCGTGGAGACGTTGTTTTTTTTTGTTTTTAATTGTATTCCTATCCGCGCTGAATGTTGATTTTCCACGCCGAAGGTTCCGGTTGCATCGCGTCCATGGCGTCCCGGTGGTTCGTGCAGGCGGCCGCGGTGCTCGTGCTGGCGGCGCAGCTCCTCTGTGTCGCCGCGGCGGAGGCGGATCAGGAGACCGGGACCGTCATCCCCGCTGAGAGTAGGTGCTTCTCACACACGGTCTCCGTGTGTGTGTGTGTGTGTGTGTGTGCGTGCGTGCGTGTGCGTGTTTACGCAGGCCGGTTATGGCTGGAGGACCCCCCCGCAGGGCGCAGCGCGGATTCTGGGTCATTTCATGAGCGTGCGCGTGAAACGGGGCCTTCTGACACACACACACACACGCGCACACACACACACGCACACACACCATTCGCTCTTCAAGCAACATCGTCTTAATTAAATTCCACAATATTTAATCAAGTTAAGAACCGTTTCTACCGCATAATGTTTTTAATATAAATATAAATGTACGACTGCAGGGTGTCCTTGAGCGCCGAGAAAGTCGCCTTCAAATAAAATGCATTACTATTTATTATTATACTCTTACTCAACTTGAAAAGACTTGAAATGCTCATGCATAAGTTACTACAGGAGTATTAGCACCGTGTCATTTTAGTTCTTCAATCTAAGACACGTAAGCAGAATGTGCGCAATGAGATTTGAGTGCTACAAACACAGTACCACGATTTAATTACTTTACTTTTACGGTTTATCCACAGTGGGAATGCATAGTAACATGTTGTTTTTAATTTAATCAATCATTTCTTTTATCCAGCAGTGAAAATGAAACGTTTAGCTTTTATATTCATATTTTCCCAAGAAATCAGCTTTAAACTTTGATACTTTATGCAGCTAAATTGGATTATCCATCAATTACCTGTCAGATATGCTTAAAAAAAACAACCTCAAATCTCTTTATATTTGACATTTCATGATGTCGTTGCCTCCTGAGATGAAGATATTGGAGTCTTCTGTTTGGTATTTGTGATTTTCACTGGATTCCAAAGTGATTAAAAGTCAAGTAACATGAAGTTTTTTTCCGTGCTTGAATTTTGTAAAACTTTTCTTACAAATCTGACCGTTTAAAACACGTGATGCAGAAAATGTGTGATTTTTACCCACCGTTCGTCCAGGAAACGCCATAAATGTTCAATCTGTGCGTCCAGGTCGTCCCTGTGTGGACTGTCATGCCTTTGAGTTCATGCAGAGGGCGCTGCAGGATTTGAAGAAGACGGCCTTCAACCTGGACGCCCGGGTGAGTGAACGACGCAGCGGCGGGATTAGCGGCGGGATTATGTCGGCTTCGCGTCACCCAGGAACGTTCAAACTAACCGCAGTTCCCGATTTGTCCACTAGAGGGCTGCACTGCTTCCGTAACAATAGAGGATGTGCGGTATCGAACATAAAACAGAGCTAGCATTAGCAGGAATCCTGCGTTCTGATACCAGACAGACTTTTTACTATATTAGAACGAGTCCTGTCAATCGATTTAAAAAAAACAAACTAATTAATCGCACAACTTTCTGTAATTAATTGTGATTAATCGCATTGTTTTTCTCCTGAAGACTGAAGCTTGTAATTTATTGAGGGAAAACCACGGAATTCATGTCGACTTAACACACAGAGTCTATATTTAAATGTATTTTATTTTTATAACGTCCTTTTAGCTTTGGTGAAACTGTTTCTCCCAAGGTCAGCAAAAATAACAAAAACATGAATAAATTCATGAATAAACGTCAAAGATGAGCGTTGTGTTAGCGTGCAGCTCCTCCACGTTGAGGATTTCTATATTTCGAGAAACAAAGTTGTAAAACGACTACGTGAAGAAAGTCATAATAGACCCGTTTACAAGAAAACAACGAAACAAAGCATTACAGTTGTACATTAAAAAAACTATTAAAAAAATGTCCGTTTCCAAGGCAACGGCAGAAATGCTGAAAACCATGCAGTTAGCATGTCGGGCCACTAGTAGGTGCTGCTGTCAGTATTTGCGATGAACATTAACAAATGTGAGCACGCCGACGCCGACTCTGGGGGGGGGGGGGGGGGGGGGGGGCGCCATTGTTGTTGTTGTTGTTTACTTACGACGGGACGTCTCCTCTTCGTTCCAGACGGAGACGCTGGTGCTGAGGGCGGAGAGGCGGGCTCTGTGCGACTGCATGTCCACCAGCTCGCTGCGCTGAACCCCACCACCACAAATCCCACCCCCCCCCTACACCCCTCCCCCCTCCACCCCCCCCAATCTGTCTCCTAACCTCGCCTCTCATCCCGACTCTTCTACACAATCCGCACTTTATTTTGGTTTTCCCTCCCATTCCGCCGCCGGGTGACGCTTTCGGTTTTGCCGTCGTGCTTCGCCTCACTTCTACGCCACCGATTGTTTGTTTTTGTTTTTTAACGCCACGAAGCACGCCGGCCCGACTTTCCATCGCCGCCCGTCTCCCGACGGAAGCGCAAACTTGGTTTTTTTTTTGTTTTTTTTAAATACTTTTTAGCATCTGGGTCATGTAGGAAACAGTAGGACGCGTCTGTACGTTTTACTCGTCCAACGTGTTGCACGAGGTTCAATGTTTACGACCATCAACACACATGGAATTGTAGCATCGCATAGAGATTATGTATGACAGCTCAATCACGGTTGTAAGTAGTCGTTGGAATTATTACCGTTACCGGGGGGGGGGCGTGGCGAGTGCGCCGCGCAGAATAAAGGTGAAGGTTATACTTCTCTACGTCGTGAGGTCTTCTTGTACAGGACGGCGAGGCGTCGCCACGGCGACAAGGAGGGTCCTCGTAGGGTTTACGACTTAGCGCAGCACTGTAGCATGAATTTACAGCACTTTTCTGTTCACCTATTGTTAATATAGATTGTATGTATAGATTACATAAGCTGTATGCACACGGGTCCATGTGATGGAGGTGTTGGATGGGGGGAGGGGGGGAAGGGAGGGAGGGGGGGGGAAATCAACACCGGTGGGAATAATAATAATAATAATAATAATAATAATAATAATAATAAACGTCTCTGTTGCTTGTTACTTTGTTGATATGACGTCACAAGAAGCCCCATCGATTGTCTTAATGTTGTATCTATAAATAAAAACATTGAATGACCTTTACTGCTTCCATCCTGTCGTCTGTCCAACGAGGGAAAGGTAGAATCTGGTACATCTGGAGTTTTGAGTTCTCTCCTTCTTTCGTTCTTTCTTTCTTGGGCAGTGGGAATGGTATGCACCAGCTTTCACCAGCAGGGGGCGGTAGAGTAATCACAGATGTCAACTTCAGTTGAACCCAATTGAAGAAGAAGAGGAAGAAGAAGAAGAACAACAACAACAACAAGTAGAAGAAGAACAACAACAACAAGTAGAAGAAGTAGAAGAAGAACAACAACAACAACAAGTAGAAGAAGAACAACAACAACAAGTAGAAGAAGTAGAACAACAACAAGTAGAAGTAGAAGAACAACAACAACAACAAGTAGAAGAAGAAGAAGAACAACAAGTAGAAGAAGTAGAAGAACAACAAGTAGAAGAAGTAGAAGAACAACAACAACAACAAGTAGAAGAAGTAGAAGAACAACAACAACAAGTAGAAGAACAACAACAACAAGTAGAAGAAGTAGAAGAACAACAACAACAACAAGTAGAAGAACAACAACAAGTAGAAGAACAACAACAACAACAAGTAGAAGAAGTAGAAGAACAACAACAACAAGTAGAAGAACAACAATAACAACAACAAGTAGAAGAAGTAGAACAACAACAACAACAACAAGTAGAAGAAGTAGAAGAACAACAACAATAAGTAGAAGAACAACAACAACAACAAGTAGAAGAAGTAGAAGAACAACAACAAGTAGAAGAAGTAGAAGAACAACAAGTAGAACAACAACAACAAGTAGAACAAGTAGAAGAACAACAACAACAAGTAGAAGAAGTAGAAGAACAACAACAAGTAGAAGAACAACAACAACAACAAGTAGAAGAAGTAGAAGAACAACAACAACAAGTAGAAGAAGTAGTAGAAGAAGAAATAGATAGTTTTGTTAATTTGATCTTTTTTGTTATTAAATTAATTCACCAACTCTGATAATAGAACTTAAATGACTGATTTAATGTTTATCCTGTCTTACTTGTTATTCAACGTTCTACTTCTATAGTTGTGTGTGGAGAAATGCTTGAAAGGAATTTCTCTCTGGGATTAGTAAACTATTTATTTTTGCATTGTATTAAAATGTCAAGATTGTCAAATGCTGGAAAAGAAATAGGAAATCGCTAAAACTGTGATGAAATGTTGATTATCTTAAATAATTGAAACTTCATCAATGCGACAAAAGACACAGCTTTTCTTTCAAGTCTACTGAATATATCAGACTGTAGACACTGTGTTCAGTTCGTAGTGTTTTGTGGCTCCAGGTAATTTTTATTTGATGGAAAATCACAAAAAAAAAGTCTCTTTTGGTCATAAAGTTCGGCAGAAAGTGATCTGAACAGTTGCATCCATCATTACCTTCCTCTGGTATTTTATTTTCTCCTTTAATTTCTTGTTTGGTATAAAAAAATTTTAAAAAAGTTGCTTCACGTCAGTTGAAACCAGAGGCGCTAATTCAGAACGACTTCAGAGAGATAGAACTTTGAATGGAAAATAAAATAGAATAAAATTATCGTGGTTTCAGGAAGGAACCAACCAGACGTCGTTCCGAGTCGTTTTGCATTTCGTTTGTCTTTCCGGAGGGGAAACAGGTTTTGTCCAGTTTGCTCAAGTTTTAAATACTTCTTTTAAATAATACACTCAGGCAATGTTTGCCTTTTGAAAACGCAAAAAAAAAAAACTTGTGCGATGACGACTTTAACCAAACAACTCGTTTTGTTCACTTGACTTGTGGATTGTTTATTGTGATTTTCTGCAGCAGCCTCCAAACACACCAGTCACATTACCTGTGGATATTCTATAGGATATTTTTTGATTGTATTTATGTTTGGATTCTTGAGGAACTGATCAACGACATCACACTGACCACGCTCTCGGCAGAGCTTCGGGAGGGGGCGGAGTTAAAGATCAAAAGAAAGAACAAAGGCTGGATATTGTCTGAATTTATTCTACACGTTACAAGGCTCAATGGGAATATATACCATAAAATGGGAAAAGTTCTATATTTATTGAAAGTATTTTAGAGCCACAAAAAAAAGAAAGGACGATGCTCATTTTAATGCTCAGAACTGTTTTTATTCAACATCTGTTCAATACATTGACACGCAATAATGATAAGTATATGAAGATTTAACTTGTTGACAAATGTTACACGCTCACAGCCAGGAAGGGTCTGCATTAAAGATCGCTTGGACTCTTGGATGAAAACTTTTGCTTCAGATCAAAGTGATCAAAGTCGAGGTTTTGAAGCTCCGGCTTGAGTGAGATTTTGACAGCACGAATCACGGGGAGTGTCTATCCCAGAGGTTGCACCTTTTTATGTGAAGATGCTTGTCAGCCAGTGACTCGTCGTTCTTAAACATCAACTTCCAGTGGTTCACTTCCAGATGCTTCGACCTCAAGTGGTTCACTTCCAGATGCTTCGACTTCCAGTGGTTCACTTCCAGATGCTTCGACTTCCAGTGGTTCACTTCCAGATGCTTCGACTTCCAGTGTTTCATCATCAGAGGATTCGACTTCGAGTGATTTATTACCAGATGATTCGACCTCGAGTGGTTCACTTCCAGATGATTCGATTTTGAATGGTTCATCATCAGATGATTCGACTTCCAGTGGTTCATCATCAGATGATTCGACCTCGAGTGGTTCACTTCCAGATGATTCGACTTCCAGTGGTTCATCATCAGATGATTCGACTTCCAGTGGTTTATCATCAGATGATTCGACCTCCAGTGGTTTATCATCAGATGATTCGACCTCCAGTGGTTCACTTCCAGATGATTCGACCTTGAGTGGTTCACTTCCAGATGATTCGATTTCGAGTGGCTCATCTCCAGATGATTCGACTTCCAGTGGTTCATCATCAGATGATTCGTCTTCCAGTGCTTCATCATCAGATGATTCGTCTTCCAGTGATTCATCATCAGATGATTCGTCTTCCAGTGCTTCATCATCAGATGATTCGTCTTCCAGTGGTTCATCTCCAGATGCTTCGACCTCAAGTGGTTCATCAGCAGATGATTCGTCTTCCAGTGGTTCATCTCCAAATGATTCGTCTTCCAGTGGTTCATCTCCAGATGCTTCGACCTCAAGTGGTTCATCAGCAGATGATTCGTCTTCCAGTGGTTCATCTCCAAATGATTCGACTTCCAGTGGTTCATCATCAGATGACTTGTCTTCCAGTGGTTCATCTCCAGATGATTCGTCTTCCAGTGGTTCATCTCCAGATGCCTCGACCTCAAGTGGTTCATCATCAGATGATTCGTCTTCCAGTGCTTCATCATCAGATGATTCGTCTTCCAGTGCTTCATCTCCAGATGCTTCGTCTTCCAGTGGTTCATCTCCAAATGATTCGTCTTCCAGTGGTTCATCTCCAGATGCTTCGTCTTCCAGTGGTTCATCTCCAAATGATTCGACTTCCAGTGGTTCATCTCCAGATGCTTCGTCTTCCAGTGGTTCATCTCCAGATGCTTCGTCTTCCAGTGGTTCATCTCCAGATGCTTCGTCTTCCAGTGGTTCATCTCCAGATGCTTCGACCTCAAGTGGTTCGACCTCAAGTGGTTCACTTCCAGATGCTTCAACTTCCAGTGGTTCACTTCCAGATGCTTCGACCTCGAGATGATTAACTGAGGAAGTTTGGGAAATGAGAAGTACCTGATTAAATACAATTGGTTTAAATGTCAGAACAGTGCTTCTGATACCTCATGGTTGAAGTAATGTGACCTACAATGACTTTCAAGTCTTTCAAGATCCACTAAACACGACAAACACATGTGTTTTACTTATTGTGGCTGACGGAGATAAAAAAGTTTAAGTCCATAACGTAAAGCTGCTGCTTCATACAGCAAAAAAAAAAACAACCAATGAATGATCCTCATGTTCGCAGTGAAGGTGTTTTTAAGCCTTTAACTAATCCAGGTCCAGATCCAGATCGTCTACTCACCAACGCCATGGTTTTGTACCGGTGCCGCGTCCAGCGCCGACACGAGCGCAAAGATCAGGAACGCGACGCAGATCTTCATTTTCTAAACAAACAAAAAAAAAAAAAACGAAAACATGAAGTTTTGCCAAAACACGCCTCCAACGAGACACACAGCAGATAAAATGCCGGATACATGTAGAGACCAAGAAAAGATTTGCCGGTACCTTAAAGTCGAGGTTCCCCCGTCAAGTAGAAACGACGTCGACAGTCGACTGGACTCCGGAGAATGAATTCCTGCGTCCCGGGTCGTCCTTATTATACGCTTCTGAGCTGTGCGAACGAGTTTACTCCCGACCCCCGTGGCGCCGGCGCAACTTGCAAATTGAAGTCAACTTTGCAAATTTTGTGACAAACTGCTCTAAGCATAAAGTGCACAAACGTCCTCGTACAATTTAATTATGAGAAATCCCCCCCAAAAAACCAACAAACATTTTTAGCACACAGTCCCTCGGGGCTGTGTGCGAAAGCCCAGAGGTACAACTGTTCATTTTTACTCAAGTACAAGGAAAAAGTACCCGGTCTGGAATATGTACTCAAGAGTAAAAGTTTGATCTCTCCCGAGGAGCCAGAAAGGCGACGGGATCTCGATCCGGAAGCAGCTGTTCTGAACGAAAAGCGACGGATTCACGGGTTGAACTTCGGCGAAAACTGAAAATAAAAACAAATCTCTGCCCGCTGATTCTCAATAGCGACGATTTGCTCCGATGGCGTCCAACACCGTTCACCTGAACTTCTGAAAAGTCGTCAAAAAAAGTCATCAAGACTTGCGTAACATCTGGAAATAGAGAGCTGGGATTTTTTTGGTTAACGACTCGGCAACACGTTTCCACGAAAAACTGCAAAAAAAACCCCCAAAATGTCCAGTTAAAGCGGATGGGAGTTTGGTGAAAAGCACCGAATGGAGGGGAAAGACTTCCTGCCGGGCAGAGGGGTTCCTCAGGGTTCTGTCCCGGGCCCACTGCCCCCCTTCCGTCTTCTGACCCACAGCGACCACCACATCCTCACGTTGGCCTTTGCGGCCCTTTGCCGTGTTTAACAACAGCGTTAGCTTGTTCCTTTGTCAGCAAATACCAAGAGGCTTTTTTAATTTTTTTGTATTTAAAAGTAAACAATTCATTATTTGAATATTATGTTGTCTTTCTTCATTTGTATTTTCACACGTCAGCGTGTTTGTACGAGGCCCTGCAGGCGAGAGGAAACTCAAATATTTATGTTCTAATTTTCCTGCGGTGTCAATTCACAGTGTAAACAGGATTAAGAGACACTTATCAAGTAATTTCTGACACGTTATGTACCATCAGGTGTTTTCCACTCTTAACATTGAACGTGGAGCTGCAACACAAAGAAATGTCGGCGTCAGACGTGCAGTGGTGATCTTTTTTTTTTAATGTTTTTTGTGTATGATTGTCTGCACCCGGTGCCTGGTCTCCTCCAATCCCAATGTTATATTTAAATCTTCAGAACTCCCGCCGATCGCCTCGAAGCCAGGCTCCGCACTCCGTGTGCAACGTCAAATATTGTAACACTTTGCCGAACTGTCAGCCACACCCACTGCCTCTGATTCACAGGCGAAGATGTTGCCTAAAGGTTCCACAAACAAGGCGCTTCTCAGGCGTCGGAGAGGAAAGATCTCTTTCCCGTGTGGGAAAGTCGTTCTCAACATCCGCGGTCGCGGCTCAAAACGGTCGGGCGTTGTGCAGCCCGGAAACCCTGTAGCATGTAGCATGTAGCATCGCTGGTGTGTGAGCAAGAAAACCCTTTAGCATGTAGCATCGCTGGTGCGTGAGCCCAGAAACCCTTTAGCATGTAGCATCGCTGGTGCGTAAACCCGGAAACCCTGTAGCATGTAGCATCGCTGGTGTGTGAGCCCAGAAACCCTTTAGCGTGTAGCATCGCTGGTGCGTGAGCCCAGAAACCCTTTAGCATGTAGCATCGCTGGTGCGTAAACCCGGAAACCCTGTAGCATGTAGCATCGCTGGTGCGTGAGCCCAGAAACCCTTTAGCATGTAGCATCGCTGGTGCGTGAGCCCAGAAACGCTTTAGCATGTAGCATGTAGCATCGCTAGTGTGTGAGCCAGAAACCATTTAGCATGTAGCATCGCTGGTGCGGTGAGCCCAGAAACGCTTTAGCATGTAGCATGTAGCATCGCTAGTGTGTGAGCCCAGAAACCCTTTAGCATGTAGCATCGCTGGTGCGTGAGCCCAGAAACCCTTTAGCATGTAGCATCGCTAGTGTGTGACCCCAGAAATATATATATATACATATACACCACACATATATATTACACACACATGTATATACATATATATATATATATATATATATACACACACACACACACACATATATATATATATACACACACATATATATATATATATATATATATAAACACATATATATATATATACATTAAAAAATCCCCGTCAGCATTATGAACCTTGACCTGCTCCTTTAACACGCCTTCTGCTTGAAATTTACTAACTAATTAATTGTTGGGAGAAAATGTCGTTTTACGTAAAATACAAAACAGAAGAATGTAACATATCGACCTACTTTGTCATCAACTCAGGATATTTTTGGGGTCAAATACACACATTCAAAATGTTACTGCACCATTTAAGTGTTAGTGGTGAATTTAACATATTACAAATACTCACATTACTGAAATATGGTCGTTTAGGATTATTTGCCATTAATATTGAAATAGAATTCACAACTTTTAAAACTATAAATGTAAAAAAAAACAAAAAAAAACATTATTTTTTGTTTATCAAAAGATCAAATATCATTGAACACTCCTACAATATGAAAACATAATTATATCTTTGATCTATGAGAGGGTGTCATTTAATGTTCATGCTTCAGTACAAATAGTAGAAGTTGTAAGATTTTCTTTTTTCTTTCTATTTTTGAAAAACACAGGTCGGAGTAGTGGTAATACTCCAGGTAGTAGTAACAGAAATAGTAGTGGGAGTATTTACTGTCCTTCAAACTGCAGTCTGACTTGTGACCAGAAGGGGGGGACAAAGGTCTGGCACTCCAGCAACACTCTCACACACACACACACACACACACACAAACTTGCAACTCCTATTACTTCTCCTGAAATAGTAAAAAAAAACAAAAAACCTTAAGAAAAGTATATTAATATCTCGTTAAAATCTACATACATAACTTAGTGTTTTGTCACGTGCAGCCTCTGGCTTACTGTGACAACATTAAAGTCATGAATGTGTTAATCTGTGGACTGATAGTTGCTTAAAAGTTGATGGTTAAAAACTTTGCGCGTCTCCGAGAACACGTGAACGCGGCAGCCTCTCCACTGCACATGCGCGGTGCACGAGGAGCCGCTGCTGCATCCAAACATGGCTTTATAACGCAGGAGTATTATTATTAGTAGTATTTTTTAATTATTATTATTGCGTGGCGTAAGTCTACGAATCGAACACGAGGAGGAGGAGGAGGAGGAGGAGGAGGAGGAGGAGGAGGAGGAGGAGGAGGAGGAGGAGGAGGAGGAGGAGGAGGAGGAGGAGAGTGGGGGTGGACGCAGCCTTATCAATAGCAGGTTGTCTGCAATAATCCAGTTCAAACTAGTTCTGCTTTACATATGCGACCGTGGCACTGCGACCTCCCGCTGAACAGATTCCGATGCGGCTCCGGCCGAACTTTTTTTTTTTTTTTTTTTTTTTTGAAGCCTCCGTTGTTTCCTCTGGCAACATTTTCTCTGATTTGACCGGTGGAGCTCGTGATCATCAGTAAATATCAGTAAATGTCAACACGCGGACAGAGAATGCTCCACGAGAGCCCTATTCTGAATGATAACGATGCACGGGGGGGGGGCAAGGGGGGGGGGGGGGGACAAAGAGCGTCTCAGCCGTCCTCTCCTTCGTGCGTAAAAAGCCGCCGCCGCTCGTTCCGGTGCGTCGCAGGGCGCACGCGGATCGGGTTCGAGGGGCGGGGAGGGGAGGGAGGAGGGGGGGGGGGGGGGGGGTGGTGACGAGTGTGACGGGAGGGCGACAAAAAGCGGAGGGAAGCAGCAGCGGACTCACTGCAATGCCGCAGAGCTGTCAGTCAACCGGCAGAGGAGGCTGCGCACCGCAGGCTGCGCAGTGGCGATGGCCGCCAAACGCAAAGCGCGTTTTACTTGTCGTATTTTTACGAGTTTTGCATTGATAATAAATAAAAAAAAAGAAAGAAAAGAAAATCGCCAGCTTGCCTCCGTTTGACGCATCAACCCCCCCACCCTCCGCCGCCCCCCCCCCTCGCCGCGCGCGCGCTCTCTCTCTCTCTCTGCGCCTTTGTGCTGCATCCTCGCGCAGCCCGAACAAACCGGGAAACCTCCTCACCGGGAAGACAAATCGGTCTCTCCATCACACACCCCCCTCCCTCGAAGGCCCACTTTCTCAAAATATACACGTCGCGAGAGGAGGAGCGGGGGGGGGGGGGGGTGGGGGGTCGTGCCACCAGTAGTCATCCGCGCCACAAATGGTCTTTCCTGCCTCGGAGCGCGCGAGCATGGAGGGATATGAAAGTGAGGCGACCGGATTGAATTTTACTGCAGAGATCGCAGCCCCCCCCCCCCCCCCCCCCATTAACCCCCCCCTCACTCAACAAACTAAACTTAAAGTTCACCCCCAAAAACAACCTTGAAAAACCTCGAACAATTCTCTATTTCGCGTCTTTCAGACTCTTGAGGACAAATCCACTCCAGTATGTCTGCGATGCATATTGTAGTTAATGAAATATTAAAACCTTCTTTGATTTAACTGGCCTGGATGTTAAATAAGGTTAAAGACGTGAAGAGCCACAGTCTCCACAATGAAATAGCAACGGACTGTTTTCAAAGAACTCTTATTGTGAAATCTATTGTAATACTTGAATATAATGATCCTTATATATCAGTGGTGATGTTTTGAACAGCATCACTTTTAGTTGTTGTTGTTTTTTTTTACAAATACTGAATATTGTGGTGAAATGATTTATATCTTTATTCATATAGTCACTCATTTGATCTCTACCAACAATACTTCATAATACTATTCCTCTAAAACGTTTCTGAGCAGAATAATCAATGAACAAATTCTCAGATTTAAGTTTAAGATTAGCACAGCGTTTATTTTCCTCGGCAGTGCTTTGCTGGATATAAATATGAATAGTTTTACTCTTCTGTGTGTTTCAAGGAATTATGATTTTATCCTGAAATAAGCAGGTTTGATGGAAGAAATAATCATCATCAGTAGTTTAGTTTCTCACTTCAGACGATAGGAAAAGCTCGTCATGAAAAAATTAGATTAGAAAGAAAAATTCCCAGAGGAAATTAAAGTTTATTTAATTTAAGCAAATTTTATTTTGTCGATGTTTAAAACTGAGCTCACACCAATTCCTTTATTTCATTTGACTTCATATCCATCAATATCAGAATTGTTTTCATAAAACTAAATTTGGTGTTTCACTGAAACAGCTCGAAAATAGATAACTGATCGCAAAATCCTTTCTTATTTTTACATTTAGTGAGTTGTGTTATATAACTGAGATACTGTACGTGTAGTTTAGGTCTTCAAAAATAGGCGTTTCAAAATATTATAAAATAAAACATACATAAAAAAATGCTATCATATGTTTGCTCATTCGCAACCCACATGGAAAGAACCTATATAAACATATATGTTTGAATATAGGTTTTGCCTATATGTGGCATATATACGCATATATGCAGCATCTATATTGTCATATTTGTGCATATATCCTCATATATTCTTTCCATGTGGGAATGTAAGAATAAAAAATGCAAATAAGTCAGAATAAAGTTGTTTTTTGTGTGTGTGTGCAAATAACCCAGTATATTTTTGGAGTACTTGGTGGAATATATAGAATTAAACTCTTCCCTCTTGTGTTTGCACTGATGAGTGTTTCTGCTGAGTGAAGCTCTCATTCACATGCATTCATATTCCTGCATGCGCGCTCCCGTGGCTGGCGGGTGGGTTGTTAGGGGGGGGGGGGGGGGATTCTGGCTGGGGTAGCTACCTTGGCGTTACACCCCCCAACACACACACAGAAGCACGCAGAGAGAGAGAGAGAGAGAGAGAGAGAGAGGGGGGGGGGGGTGTCTCCCCTCCTCCATCAGCATCCGACGGGCGCAGCGCCTCCGCCAATGTGCGCAGCGCAACCCCCCTGAACCCGCAGCTCCCCGCCCTGCCCGCCTATAAATACGGCTCGAGGCGCACCGGCGAGTCTTGGTCTTCACAGAAACGCTCAGGGTTGCAGCAGAACATCCCCCTCCGTCTTATCCCCCCTCCATCGTTTCTCTGTTTTTTAACGAAACCTCCATCCATCTCCACTCATCCCTCCCCCACCCCCATTCATTCCTCCTCGTTTTTTTTTTTTTCCCTTTTTGTTGGGGTTTTTTTTTTCTTTCTTCTTCTTCTTTTCTTTCTTATTCTTCCTTTTTTTTTTTTCTCTCCCGAACCGCACGGCGACTTGGGGTTTTTTTTTTTCTCCCCCCCCCCCCCCGCGGCCAGTTTGCATGCATTGTTCGTCTCCCAAAATGGTTTGCGAGACTAAAATCGTTGCGGACGAACACGATGCTATACCGGGGAGCAAAAAGGAGTCGATGATGTGGAGCCCGGCGGCCCTGAACCCCGCCGAGGCCAAGGAGGTGCGGAGGGACGCGGTGTTTATCCGCGAGTTCGAGCGCGCGGACCAGGAGGAGGTGCGGCGCATCTTCTACGAGGGCATCATGGAGCGGATACCCAACACCGCGTTCCGGGGGCTCCGGCAGCAGCCCAACGCGCAGTTCCTATACGCGCTCCTGACAGGTAAGCTGCTCAGACCCCTCCAAACTTGATTTTATAACACCTATTACGCACGGAGGTGGGGGTTTTTATTTTTTAACCCCCCCCCCCTCTCTCTCCCGACACCCCCTCCTCCTCCTCCTCCACCGGCTCAGACTGGCTCGTGTCTCCTGCGCTCAAGTCTGATTTTTCCTGCTGAATCGCAAACAAATCAAACCTCCTCCCTCCTCCTCCTCCTCCGCCGCCGGAGGGGCCCCCCCAACAAGGAGAGAAGAGCCAAGTTTTCGAATCCGCTGCGGCACCGGTTGACGCTCCCCGACGCGCATCACGCAACAAAAGGCATGGCCGCCGCATGGCTGCGTTGTGCGTAAAAAGCGGCGGGGCGCCGTGATGACATGCCGGTGAATGAGAGGCTGAATGAATTGTGAGGGATTGGCCCTCAGGGTGCGCGCACACATGGCAAAAAAAAAAAGAAGAAAAAAAAATCCTCCCCTCTGTGACGCGCACACGCACGGTGCTGGTGCACCCCCACCACCACCCTCCTCCTCCTTCCTCCTCCTCCTCCTCCTCCTCCTCTGGCTTTTGTTGATCCTGTCACAGTTCCTCCGTTACGCACCGAACAATCAGGCTTTAACAAGCTGCAGGTTTTCTTTCAAACAAAATGTGATCGAGTGAGAAGTCGTCAACAAAACAAAACGCACGCCACGCAACATGCTATGCGCATCCTCCAACCCCCCCCCCCCCCCCCCTTGCGCCCCCCAGCGTCACATCTCATTAATTACCCCCAATAGCACTGGATGTATAAAGTCACCAAGTCAAGGCAGAAAGAGAATGCAGATACTTCTTCTTTGCGGCGTTTCTAGCTACTTTCTAATTAGGTTCAAAGTGTTTTATATTCTTGGATATTTGATCAAAGTGTTTTTATATCCTCGGATATTTGATCAAAGCATTTTTATATCCTCGGATATTTGATCAAAGTGTTTTATATTCTCGGATATTTCACCAAAGTGTTTTTATATTCTCGGATATTTCCACGCGTCGCCTCGCCTGCCTCGCCTCTTTCTGCTCACCCGAGTCAAATTCCGCCCCCCCGAAAGCCGACCACGTTGATTCTCTGTTCTGACAGGTTTGGGTTTTGTTTCTCTGCCGTCTCTCCACAGTCATGTGCTTTTACGTGACCAAGTCCGTCACGCTGACCTGCTGCGCGCCCCTCCTCCTCGTGGGCGCGCGGTACTACTACAGCAGGAAAGTTATCCACAGTTACCTGGACTGCGCTCTGCACACGGACATGGCCGACATCGAGGCGTACTACATGAAACCCACAGGTAAGGAGGAGGGGAAGACCTCGCCTCATCGTCACACGCATACGTCCTCTGGGTTTTGTCAGCTGGCAGCGCTCCTCCACCACCTCCACCTCCACCACTATTAGATGGCGAGTTGCACATTTAATGCAAACCTGAGGCAAGAGAAAGCGAAAGAGCCCTGGTACTCCACCGGGAGATCATCTCAAAGCACGAACACCTTGAACGTTTGTGAATCGTGTTTTTATCACGTGTCCTGCTGATGTTGTGCAGCGACACTTCATGGGAAACATGCAGACTCCACCTGGAGGGAAGCCCCCCCCCGCTTTTAACCGAATGCCAAAGTAAAAGTTTTCCGGCAAACCAGTTTGTGCTTTAAAAAAAGAGCTTTGGCGGACACGTTGTGATAAAAGTTTAACGCGAGGCTCTGGTCTGGAGGCAAATCATCAAATATGCAGTTCATTCCTCTGCCTTCCTTCCTTCCTTCCCATCCTCCTCCTCCTCCTCCTTCTCTCCAGTCCTTCCCCCACCCGCTTCCTCTCCCCTCCCGGCCTGCCGGGGTGGGGGTGACGGCCATCGCGGAGGCTATTGATCGAGCAGCGGAGGCCGCTGATACACTTTCCGCAGAGGCGAGACGGATCGTTTCCCTTGGCTGAAGTTTCTAAGATGAGATTAATGTCGAGCTATTAATTCTGCACCGGGGTTTCAACTTTCACAGCTTTGCTCCTCCTCGGAGACGCCCCCCCCCTCCTCCATCCCCTCCACCCAAACCGATCCGGAGAGCAGGCGTTAGTTAAGCCAGTCAATTACCCTCCCCTTTGTCCGCTCGCCTCTGACATTGTTGCCCTCCGGTTTGGTAATCCACCGCATGCACAGTTGCAATTTAGCATTCCCATTATCGCCCGCGGGGCTGCGGCGGTCTCGTGGGGGTGGGGGGGTCAGGCGCCACCGCTCCCGGACAATGGCCCCATGATTACTGCCGCGCGGCGCTGAATGGGCCCGCGGGGACGGACACCTGGGTGACGCCAGCGGTCGCGCGTGCGTCGCTGCTGTTCGGCTTTGTGTGAAGCGTGCGCCGCCGCGGCGTGACGGGGTTTGAGGAACGCTAGCGTTTGGCATGCCGCTGGGGGGGGGGTCCGGGGGGGTTGGGGGGGGGACGGAACCGGTTGAACTCGCCTGCGGGGTTCGACGCGAGGACGGGCTGGAAGGAGTCCGAGATTTACCAGGGGACATTTTTGGGGGTACTCTTTTGTGTGTAGAAGTCTCTGAGGGGAGGGGGAGGGGCTCCGAGTCCGCTAATGCTAACTAGTGAGCCGCTAGCTCAGGTATTGGAAACGTTACAGGAAACTAACTTGAAGTGTTTGAGCTCTATTTGGTTTGAAACACAGAAGAAGTTGTTTAATCTGCTTGTTGAGGTTTTAAGGGGTCATGTAACTTACGTCCGCTGACCTTAAGCGTTGCCCCCTTTTGTTATTAGTCTATATAAAAGTCCCCGACGGGAGGAAGACCTCTTTCCTCTGGACTCTGACGTCCTCACCACCTGATGCAGGTCTTTATTTCTTCCTCATGAGCTGAGATTGTTTGATGACAGCAGGTTTCCCAATATGGAGGCTGATTCTTGTGTATTTTGTTGGTTTCGGTAGTTATTCCGCTAAAAAAAAAAGGTGGAAAACGCTGTAAATATGAGTTTACGAGGGTTTTAAAGTCGTCTGGGTGGGCGGAGTCCTTTTAAAAACTTTAAAGACTGTGAAGGTTTATGTGGTTGATGAGGGGAACTGAGGTCAAGGGGATAACGTGAGAAATATAAAAACTGCATGGAAAGTGGAAACTCACATGTGTATAATATATCGCACATTTATCGTGACAGCAACATAAATACAGACTGACTGAATCACAAAACTTGTGTAATAAACTACATTTAATGGAAAGAAATAACTAAAAAGTAGAGAGCAAGAGAAAAACAATGCCAAAATATTCATAAATCCCATATGTGAGCATATATCACTATATATGACTAGGTACTTTAACTTGAAAGCATTTAACTGGCTTAAGTCACGCTTTTAAAATCCTATGGAGGGTAACAGTGTAACATAGATCTCAAATATATGAGAGAAACGTACAATCACTAAATCTGAATCCGCTGATTTATATTACTGCAATAAAGCAGAAACTTTGAGGTAAGACTTCAAACGCCGTTTCAAATCTGTCGGGTTTTTTCCATTTGGATTCGGGCTCAGAGAGGATTTGCAACTTTTCATTTCTAAAACTTCATTATTCAGATCCAACGGGTCCAATTAAAAGTTGACGATTCGGAAGAGTTGCAATTAAAATCCAGCGGCTGGCGGGAGAAAAAAAACCCCCAAAAAACTCTTTGTACTTGTCCTGTTTTGTTGGGGTTTTTTTTTCTTTCTTTTTGTTCCTCGTCCTTCCTCCGAGGACAGAAACTAATAAGGCGAATCAATAAATGTTCCTCGGTGGAGCGTTAACGACTGACGCAGCGTTTTCTGAAGGAAAGTGTCGGCGAGGCCATGAAAGTCCAGAGAAAGTCAGAAAAGCACAGAAAGGAGGAATTTCTCTTCCTTCTTCGCCACTTTCTCATCGTGAGACGTGTTGGGATTTATGGTTGGTAATTAGCATTAAAAATTACTGTCAGTAATAGATTACTGGAAGTAATTTAGGAAAAATTGGAATTACTAATGGAAGTAAATGGTCGTTTACTCATTAGCCACTCCTAGAGTAATTGAGTAATTACTCAAAAGTTAATAAATGACCAAAAATAATTTATTAATTAAGAATTATTCATTTGAATAAATTGATTATTTATCAAATACTAATGGAATTGGGGCACCACCAGCTAAACTGGAAATAGCTAATACCAAATTTCAGTCTCGTTTGTCAAAAGGTTATTTAAGTTAGTTAATATTCCTGTGCAATATATAACAATCTTAAATAACATAAATCCCAACAGAAGACAATAAATATCTGATTTCATCTCGCATTTTCACTAGTTAGTCTCATCTATTATATACTTATATATCATAAGTATATAATAAATAAAACATCATAATATATAAAAGCAGGATATCAAGGCGATGCTGTCGTTTGGTTGTAAACAGAGGAGAACCAAGATGAATGCATCAGAACAGATTATTACAATAATCTGATTGTTTTCAGATAAAGAAGAAATACAAACAACAAAAGAAAGACTTTCTTACAAGTCGCTGGATATAAACTGCTGCGTTTACTGTCTGCAAAGAGCAAAATTAAACCAAATAAACTAGAATAAAATTTCAAAAAAGAAACCAAATGTGATGAGAACTTTGAGCTCGCCAAACAACTGCGGAAAAAAAACGTATAATAACGGAATACTTTGTGTTAATTTCAGTGTTTCTACATCTGTGCACGTAAATACAAATACGTTGGTATTTATTGAGGATTAAACTCTTAATTCTAGGAAGTTTGTTTTTTTGTTGAAAAGTGCTCAATGTGAACATTCAAGCTTTTATTTTTTAAACGGTACTTCTTGGTCGTACAGTTCCGGTGTGTGTTACAGTAGACGTATGCAGACGATGGTAAATAAAGGTGTTAAATTCAAAATAGTGAGCGGTTTGAGAGAGAAAGTCCAGTTTGTAATCGGTTTTCGGTGCCGTTTGTTTCGACGGACAACTTTAAACTTTTGCGTTTTTTTTTTTCACGTGGAAACGTCGTGCAGACGTTTCCTCGGCCAGCTGCAGCTGTTTTCCCGTCTTTAAACGAGAATCCAGCTGCAAACTCACAAAGCAGAGTTCAGGTCCGAGCAGGATTCAGGCTCTCGCTCGCCCTCGCTCGCCCGCCCTCGCTCTCTTCCTGAACAGAGAGTGAGCTAACAAGAGGTTCGCCTCCACGGCTTTTAGTTTCATCCGCTGATTAATACGGCGCTTTAATGAGGCTTCATAGCCTCATGAGTCTCATCGGAGACGCTGGAATAGACGCGGTCAGCCTCGCCGTGGCTCTTCACATGTGTGTGTGAGTGAGAGAGAGAGAGAGAGAGAGAGAGAGAGAGAGAGGGGGAGGGAGAGCGTGGGTGTTTGTTCCAGGAGAGAGAGAGAGAGAGAGAGAGCAGCTTCCTCCTCTACCTGCCTGCTTGTTCTAGCTCTGAAAAGAGAGGATGAGGGAGACGGACAGAGGAGGAGAGGAGGAGAGGATGGAGAGGGGAGGAGATGATGGAGAGGAGATGATGAGAAGAGAGGAGTGGATGAGAGGAGAGGAGAGGAGAGGAGAGAGGAGAGGAGTGGAGGAGAGGAGAGGAGGGGATGGAGGGGAGGATGGAGAGGAGGAGAGGAGAGGAGAGGATGAAGAGGAGGAGAGGAGAGGAGGAGAGGATGAAGAGGACAGGAGGAGAGGAGAGGGGAGGATGGAGAGGAGAGGAGGAGAGGATGGAGAGGAGAGGAGGAGAGGAGAGGAGAGCATGGAGAGGAGAGGAAAGGAGGAGAGAGGATGGAGAGGAAAGGAGGAGAGGAGAGGATGGAGAGGAGAGGAGGAGAGGAGAGGAGAGGATGGAGAGGAAAGGAGGAGAGGAGAGGATGGAGAGGAAAGGAGGAGAGGAGAGGAGAGGATGGAGAGGAAAGGAGGAGAGGAGAGGATGGAGAGGAAAGGAGGAAGAGGAGGAGAGGAAAGGAGGAGAGGAGAGGATGGAGAGGATGGAGAGGAAAGGAGGAGAGGAGAGGAGAGGAGAGGATGGAGAGGAAAGGAGGAGAGGAGGAGAGGAGAGGAGAGGAGAGGATGGAGAGGAAAGGAGGAGAGGAGGAGAGGAGAGGAGAGGATGGAGAGGAGAGGAAAGGAGGAGAGGAGAGGAGAGGAGAGCATGGAGAGGAGAGGAAAGGAGGAGAGGAGGAGAGGAGGACAGCGTCACATGACCTCCGCCTGAGGCCAGATCCACTGATCTGACTTACCTCTTGTTGCGATTCTCTCACTCTCCCACCTGCATCACTCCTCCTCTTCCTATTCCTCCTCCTCCTCCTCTTCCTCTTCCACTTCCTATTCCTCCTCCTCCTCCTCCTCTCACTGCGCCGGCCGCCCAGGTCATCCATCATCCCGGCACAGAGGAAGTGTTGCTTCCTTCCCAGCAAAGGAAACTCTTCTGTCTCTTTCAAAAGCTGGAAGAAACAAACAACAAACAAAAACATCAGACAAACGTCAACAAACCTCAGCAGTTTGACGTTCAGTGACCCGAACCAGTAAAACAAGCTTTTAATAAACCTCCATAAGTAACATCTGGTCAGTCAACCAGTCACAGTATTCAGTTCTAAACGACGCTTCTTCCTGCAAAATGTTCTGAAGTTGCAGCATTTTGTCAAATTAACCGTCATTTTGAAGATTTGGAGTTTCGATAACTTGCACCTCGTTCTGATGTTCTTCTCTTTTCAAAGTTTTGTTGTCGTGTGTTTGACGTCCCCGAGCCTGAAGTTTCGATAATTTATCTTTCAAACGACTCCTGAATGAGTCAAAACACTTTGAGAAACAATAACTGGAATCTTAACACAAAACCGTCATTGCGCTCTGGGCGCAACTTTTTGAAAACGCTGCACATGCACACCTCCGCCACAGTGAACAGATCTCCTGCACATGCTCAGTCGATACACAATAAGATCAACGCTTCCTCCGGAGTGTCCAGATTCTTTGGTGCTTTTATTTTGACAGTCACCGTAATAATAATCCAACTTGGTTCCTGTCGACTGGAATGTTCAGGTTCTCCCGTTGTTTATGTTTATAGTGTATTGTCCTGTGTGTGTGTGTGTGGTTCCATTACATAAACAACCAACACGGAAACGACATCTTTTCCAGCGTTTCCACGTCAACGGACGTCGTTTTCAAAATGCTGCCGCGTAAATGCTAAAACTTACCTGAAAGGAAAAGGTGAAATCTGAATCTGATCAAAGCGACGCCTCGTGATGACGTCACTAACTCGCCGCGGTTAAAGCCGTGTGCGTTAGCCTTCGTGACAAAAAACGTCACGTGATCCAGTTCGGGATAAAAGACGGTTCGTCAACACGCTTCGTTAGCGGCTTCGTTAGCGGCCGCGGCGGCTTCGTTAGCGGCCGCGTTGTGCATCTTCCCCCCCGTCTCCGCTCTCTCTCTCTCTCTACGGCGAGCAACCAGCAGCATTTATCATAACAGAGGCGCTCCTTCAGGCCCCGCCATTGATCGGCGGGTGATTACTTGCGGCTTCTTGAAGATTAAAATTGATTCCCGACGGCAGCGGCGGTCAGATTAGCTTGATCGGGATTGATGCACAACAATCAGGCGGGCGGTGTAAATCTTCTTTCTGCTGCTCAAACAGCCGTTAAGACTCCAGACTCATTTAGGTTTTTTTGTTTGTTTTTTTTGTTTTTTTTAATCGGTTGTTCCACGCTGCATTTGTAGGATCGAAGTGAATCATTAAACTTTCAGGAAATCGAGTCGCAGACGACACGTTACGTTACGTAGTTTGGTTTTCACGCCGTTCTGCCTAAGAGTTCTCAAAATGTATTTACTATTATTATTATTCACCGTCGCGTCACCAGCCGCTTCGCTTCGCCGACGGAACAGATAGCAGGTCCTGTCATGTCGCTATGGTAACGTGAGGGAGCCGGTGTGAGGTTCCGTTACCGCAGTAACGGAACAGAAACCGCCTCGTTGAAACAGGCAAGAGGACGGTTCCGTTACCGAGGTAACAAACATGAGCCTCAGTTCCGTTGGTGTGATCAGGAGCAGAACACAATTGTTGGTGTGAGGTTCTGTTACTATGGCAACCAAAAATAACTGCGCTCCGACTCTGTTCTGTTGCCGGAACAAAACAGGGACGTTACCATAGTGACAGAACAGGTAGTTGGTATATGTTGCCCGCGGCAACAGAAACATATACCAACTACCTGTTCTGTCACGTTCTTGACAGTTCTGTTACCGGTTACCATAGTAACAACTTTAACAGAACTGCTCTGGCCCCCGCCGGCGGTAACACACGCGACACTCGGCGTGAAGTTGCGTTACCGTGGTGACAGTTTGGAGGTCCTGCCCGCCGGTTCCTGTGGTTGCCACGGTTACGGCACGGAGCAGGTCAGCTGCCGCGGGTTTGTAGGTGAGAGAAGATTCTGCCCCGTGTGTGTGTGCGTGTGTGTGCGTGTGTGTGTGTGTGTGCACATCTGTTAAGTGTGTCCAGTGTCACATGACCTCTCGTGGACTTTTGCCGGCGGCGGCGGAGGAAACTGCTGATGTGTGGGTTGTATGTGACAGGATAATCCATACTCCCAGCATGCACTCTGAACTGGGCGTGTCTGTGTGTGAGTGCATTAAGGAGTGTGTGTGTGTGTGTGTGTGTGTGTGTGTGTGTGTGTGTGTGTGTGTGGTAGGACATGAGGACACTTTCAAGTAACAACATTAGTAATTGTTCCACAATGGCTTTTTACCATTAAGACGTAATCCAATCATGAAATAATGAAATCCATTGAAGGGGGAAGCTGAACTCTTATTTTGAAATTTTGAGAATAAACTCTAAATGTTGTTCTGGAGATAATTAGATGTGACACAGTTCAAATTGCATCTTTGAAAAAACTAAATAATTAAACCATGAATCCCCAAAAATGTCAAGTACAAGAGAAAATATCAAAAATTAAATTTTATTAAATTAAAATGACAATACAAAGGCTAATCTTAGACGGGTTTGAGGATCTTTTAAAAACGCAACCTAAGTAAATGTGAAAAACCGACAAAGATAAACTTTACAGTCTGATCTTTTAAAATTACGGAAAGAAAAATGTGAATTAAGAGAAGAATGTCAAAGAAAAGAAATTAGGCATTTAGGGAAACAGTCTAAATATTAAGAAACGTAAACATTTAAAATTGATGTTCATTTAACATAAATCTTAATATTTAAGAAATTGTCATGATACACATTTAAAAAAAATTAATCTAAAAGTAATTGTTCTGAAGAAAAATGTATGGGAAATTAAATCAAAATGATTTGATTTCAAAAAGAAATGCAGAGAAATTAATATTTAGGAAAAAATGGATTAAAGTGTAAAATCCAAGTTGATCCAGTTAAAATTGTGCAAAAGAATATATATATATATTTTTTTTTTTACCAAAAATGTGAAGAAACAGATTTGAAAATAAAGTCAAACATTGAAAAAGGCTGAAATATAATTAATCCCAAGTCTCCTCCCCCCAAAAGATGCTATTTTATAATAAAAGGGTTTTTACTGTCTCGTGCACTACGTCCCTCGCCACTGGTTCCGTTTGGGGGAATATTTTCAATTCTAGAAAATAATACACAGAATTCACCGGAAAGTCCTTTTAATAGCAACAAAAGGAGGGATTACACGTCGTTCCAGTGCTTATTGGTCGTAATAAGGACTATAAATTCGCGCTGCAGGAGGAAGTACGCCTGCGGTGATGCAACACTTTTCAAATCGTGAGCCCACTTTTCAAAACTGCTGCTTAAAGTGACCTGAGGGGGCGACGCAGAGCAGGAACCAACAGCAAGTGGCTTTCTTTCTTCCCCCCCCCCCCCCCCCCCCCCCCCCAAGCGCCGCTGACCGGAGGCCTCGTCTAGACTCTACGCCTAGCGGCTGAATTAGAATTAGCCCCGCAGCTTTCATCTGAGGGGGGGGGGGGTAATCTCTTTAGACACCGTAGAAGCTCCTCCTGTGTGTGTGTGTGTGTGTGTGTATGTGGTTTTTGGATTTCATGCAGG
>NC_137672.1:17965732-17993813 GCF_963422515.1 Blennius ocellaris | reverse complement strand
GTTCCGTTGGTGTGATCAGGAGCAGAACACAATTGGTGTGTGAGGTTCTGTTACTATGGCAACCAAAAATAACTGCGCTCCGACTCTGTTCTGTTGCCGGAACAAAACAGGGACGTTACCATAGTGACAGAACAGGTAGTTGGTATATGTTGCCGCGGCAACAGAAACATATACCAACTACCTGTTCTGTCACGTTCTTGACAGTTCTGTTACCGGTTACCATAGTAACAACTTTAACAGAACTGCTCTGGCCCCCGCCGGCGGTAACACACGCGACACTCGGCGTGAAGTTGCGTTACCGTGGTGACAGTTTGGAGGTCCTGCCCGCCGGTTCCTGTGGTTGCCACGGTTACGGCACGGAGCAGGTCAGCTGCCGCGGGTTTGTAGGTGAGAGAAGATTCTGCCCCGTGTGTGTGTGCGTGTGTGTGCGTGTGTGTGTGTGTGTGCACATCTGTTAAGTGTGTCCAGTGTCACATGACCTCTCGTGGACTTTTGCCGGCGGCGGCGGAGGAAACTGCTGATGTGTGGGTTGTATGTGACAGGATAATCCATACTCCCAGCATGCACTCTGAACTGGGCGTGTCTGTGTGTGAGTGCATTAAGGAGTGTGTGTGTGTGTGTGTGTGTGTGTGTGTGTGTGTGTGTGTGTGTGTGTAGGACATGAGGACACTTTCAAGTAACAACATTAGTAATTGTTCCACAATGGCTTTTACCATTAAGACGTAATCCAATCATGAAATAATGAAATCCATTGAAGGGGGAAGCTGAACTCTTATTTTGAAATTTTGAGAATAAACTCTAAATGTTGTTCTGGAGATAATTAGATGTGACACAGTTCAAATTGCATCTTTGAAAAAACTAAATAATTAAACCATGAATCCCCAAAAATGTCAAGTACAAGAGAAATATCAAAAATTAAATTTTATTAAATTAAAATGACAATACAAAGGCTAATCTTAGACGGGTTTGAGGATCTTTTAAAAACGCAACCTAAGTAAATGTGAAAAACCGACAAAGATAAACTTTACAGTCTGATCTTTTAAAATTACGGGAAAGAAAAATGTGAATTAAGAGAAGAATGTCAAAGAAAAGAAATTAGGCATTTAGGGAAACAGTCTAAATATTAAGAAACGTAAACATTTAAAATTGATGTTCATTTAACATAAATCTTAATATTTAAGAAATTGTCATGATACACATTTAAAAAAAATTAATCTAAAAGTAATTGTTCTGAAGAAAAATGTATGGGAAATTAAATCAAAATGATTTGATTTCAAAAAGAAATGCAGAGAAATTAATATTTAGGAAAAAATGGATTAAAGTGTAAAATCCAAGTTGATCCAGTTAAAATTGTGCAAAAGAATATATATATATATTTTTTTTTTTACCAAAAATGTGAAGAAACAGATTTGAAAATAAAGTCAAACATTGAAAAAGGCTGAAATATAATTAATCCCAAGTCTCCTCCCCCCAAAAGATGCTATTTTATAATAAAAGGGTTTTTACTGTCTCGTGGCACTACGTCCCTCGCCACTGGTTCCGTTTGGGGGAATATTTTCAATTCTAGAAAATAATACACAGAATTCACCGGAAAGTCCTTTTAATAGCAACAAAAGGAGGGATTACACGTCGTTCCAGTGCTTATTGGTCGTAATAAGGACTATAAATTCGCGCTGCAGGAGGAAGTACGCCTGCGGTGATGCAACACTTTTCAAATCGTGAGCCCACTTTTCAAAACTGCTGCTTAAAGTGACCTGAGGGGGCGACGCAGAGCAGGAACCAACAGCAAGTGGGCTTTCTTTCTTCCCCCCCCCCCCCCCCCCCCCCCCCAAGCGCCGCTGACCGGAGGCCTCGTCTAGACTCTACGCCTAGCGGCTGAATTAGAATTAGCCCCGCAGCTTTCATCTGAGGGGGGGGGGGGTAATCTCTTTAGACACCGTAGAAGCTCCTCCTGTGTGTGTGTGTGTGTGTGTGTATGTGGTTTTTGGATTTCATGCAGGGTTCATATCACGACATCATTTAACTCTCCCACACACACACACACACACACACCCACACACACACACACACACACCACCAAAATAAAGGGGGGGAAACGAGATCAGCTGCATTTTCAGTTCAGTAATCTGATTTCTGAATATGTGAGGATGATTCTGAAGGATTCCCAGAGCTCCTCACCCCCCCCCCACCCCCCCCCCCCCCCCTCACCTCCCCCTGTAATAACAGCAGAGCCCCCCCCCCCCTCCTCTTTGTACACCCCTGCCAGCCATAATGGATCCTTTCAGGCTCGTTACTTTTACTGTTAACACTTTGTGAGGATGGATGAATGACTGCGTTCTCTCTCTCTCTCTCTCTCTCCCCCTCCCTCTCTCTCTCTCTCTATATATATATTTTTTTAATCAGACTGAGTGAGAAAGCTCATTCATTCATTCACAGCCACACATTCACACAAACAAGAGGACGAGCCTTCACAATCTTCAACTTCCACGTAGAAGAAAGTCAGGCTTTGATCTTTAATCTCTTAAAAAAAAATGTTTTAAATCCCCCTAATTGTGAAATTATCAATAAAAAACTTTGACAGACGCATTAAAATTCCACAAGGTTTCTGAGATATTGTCAATTTGGTAAAAATCGCGAAAATACAACAAAATGCACTCAAAATGTGACCATAGTCGTTAAAAATAAATATATTTGGTGTGCTGCCAATAGTTCCAGTTTACAGTAACCTTGTATTTTGACTGAAATATATGATATATGCCAGAGTTAAAAAAAACAAAACCTTCATTTTTGTTGCATCTCGGCTTTGATTTACATGAAAAATAAATTTGCGAGTCTCTAAAAAAACTCTCTTTGGTCTTTGAAAGTACTTGAATGTTTGTATTGTGCTGTTCTCTGCACGTTGTCGTGATTGTCTGTGTTACAAAACAGGCATGGAAGCGACGGCGGTCTCGGCATTTGAATGCACTTTGAAGGCTCTTTGTATCGCCTCATCTTGACTTCAAAGGGTTGAGGGACTATGATCTGATCGGGATCGGACTGATCGGCGACGTCACTTTAAACAGACTGGGGCCAATCGGGGCGCCGTTTTGTTGTTTTTTGAAGAACGAATCTCGAAGCTCACGTTGTCGTGACGCGGTGCAGGATAATATTCAAAGCAGCTTCAAAGCGTCATTGCAGAAGCTGCAGCTCAGATGTTCCATTTATCGCTAAATGCGGCATATTGCAGAGTCGGCGCTGACTTTCCTTGAATTCCATGAAGCATATAGAGTCGGACCCCCCAGTCCCCCCCCCCTGCGACGGAGCCTGGCTCCTCCCGAGACGCAGATTATGCAGAACGTACAGCCTCAGCTGGGGAATCCCAACAAAGCACCTTTCATCTCCGACCGGTGGCGTTTCGCCGCCTGGAAGCTCGACGCTCTCGGCTTCTTCCTCGTCGCTTCAGCAGAGACGGAGGACATGTTTGTTTTAGTTTTTTCGATGGAGCTGCTTGTCTCATGTGATCCGGGTGATCTTTTGGACACACACACGCACACACACACACGCACACACACACACACACAGTATGACGGCCTTCCCGTGCTGTCCTCATTCCTGGCACAGCCTCAGTTCAGACAGATGGTCAAAAGGGCTTTGTAGAAGTATACACCCCCCCCCACACACACACAGACACACACACACACCTTTAACACACACACACACACACACAATGATAATGCCGAGCACCACAGGGGTTGATGTCCCGCTATAATAAACCCACATTGTTTTCTTGGTAAACCAAACTAATCGGGACCGAAATTTTAAAAAAAAGCTGGTTTTGCTTGCAAAAGCAAATATTGATGTGTTTAACTGCACACTTTTACATTTTGTGGTATATATTCATTTTAACTTTACAATTTGTTTCCCCTGAATATATATTCCCGTCGACATTTTACTTTTTCATTCATGTGCTTCCACACATTTGCTTGAATTAACTTTATTAGTTCGAGATGTGGAAAGTGAGAGTGTAGAGAGAGAGAGAGAGAGAGAGAGAGAGAGAGGAGGTCAGGACACCGTCCCCTACCCGTCACGGAAAAGTCAGATCTCCTCCAGCTGCGGCGGACAGATGGCACTTTAGCACAAAAACCCCACGTGGAACACGCCGCCGCCGCCGCTAATGCTAATGCAGCGGCGATCTGGCCGCGGTTACGTAAGAACGGCGGGAGGCTCAGAGGGTCGCTTCAGCGTGGGAAAGAATCGGGAGAGGTCACCTGACCTCGCGGATAAATTGTCGTCGGAACGAGAGACACGTTAAGCGATAAAGTCGGTTTAACAGGTATGACAGTCGCAGGCTTTTTATAAGGACTCGTGAGATGAATTTAATATTTTAGGCTTGGATCAATATCATGTTCACATTCTTCACAGTTGTCTGGTGGTGGTGGTGGTGGTGGGGGGGGAGGGGGGGGCGTCTGCTGGCATTTCTCTGGTTCTGCTTTGTTTTGCCTGCTCGTGTCTGTCGGAAGCATCTGCGTGATTAAACACTGTTTTCACGGCGTCTCGTCGCTTTTTCAAATATGATTCAGTGTTCCAGAGCAGCGACACTCCAGAGTTCCCGTTTGTTGTTTTTCGGGGAGATATTTTGGAAGTCGCCCCCAGATTTACCAGGAGGAAAGTCACACTTTCACCAATAAACAAGAGTATAGCCTTAAAAAAAAGAAAAAAAGAAAAAGCAGCACTTGGCAGTTTCCCAGGGCGTCTTTACATTTTAGAAACTCTTTGTCTTTCCTCTGCCAGGTGCAGATTCCGACAATCTCATAGTGGGAAAAAGCTTCAGACTCTTGCTGAGATCGCTGCGTCCCCCCAGTGGCTAACTTAGGAACTGCAATTATTAGATTTTTTTTTGAACGACGTTAACGTGTTCTTTTTATCTTCTATAAAACCACTTTGATGTTTTTGGTGGCGGTCCAGTTGACCCTCGCGCCACTTTATGAAACATTCCTACCAAATATGCCAAACGTGTATTATAGTGTTTATCTACTTTTTTATTTTAAACTATAGCTGTTGAAGCTTGTATGCTAACCCTAGCCTATACAGTCCTGTAAAATGACCTACCGACTTGCCTCACTACTGCCGCCTGGTGTCAAAAAGCGGTATTGCTTGGTTTCTCCACGCTGCACATTTAAAGTCCCAGTGAAATGTAAAACACTACTTCGCAAAAAACGATAGTTGGGGTTCTACTTGTAAGGTTCCTCCGACTCTGCCCCACCACTGTTGTCGCATAAAGTTATTTGAATTTTGAATCTCCAGCCGAGGAAATCGGGGGAATCCTTCTTCGTGGGCGGAGCCTATGTGTGACGTCACGAGTTGTGCAGATCTCGATCTGTTGTGTTTATATCGGCTTGTTTCCTCTTAAATATCCAAGTTTTTACAGTGTTTTGAAGTTATAGTCGGCGTTTTATGAGCCTTGATGAAAGATTGAGCCTGGAAGAGACCGAGAGAGGAGAAAAGGAGCACGGGTGGCGGGAGCAGCTAGCTGTTAGCGGGAGCCGCTAGCTTGCGTGGCTAGTAGACGATCAAGTAATAGCTGGACTCATCTTCGGTGATTCCGCACTCACAAAAGCTCTTGGACGTGTTGGATCCAGGAAGCCGGTCATTCTGCTAAAAGTCAGGAGCCTCAAAGCCTCAAAGGTGAAAACTGGCGGCTGCTGAGGCGAGGAGACGAGGACGAATGGAGGACGAAGCGTCTTCTGCTTCCTCAAACATGTTCCAGACGGGGTCACCGATGGCAGAACCACCTTCTGTGTCTTCTTCATCAATCACTGGGTTTGAAATGACCACGATGATGAAATCTGGTTAAATTCAGCCTCTTCGTGGTCAAAACTCTGATCCTCCATAATGTAAACACAACTTGGGCGTGTGCACAACTCGTGATGTCACTATTATTGTCAGAAGCTCCGCCCAGCAGAGGAAATAGCGCCGTTTATCGGCTATTTTCTCACAGATTGTCGTGTTTTAACATTTTACCTTCAGCCAGTTAGCAGGAAAAATGTCCCTGAAGCGACACCAGAGTGTTTTGGAGGTCGAGTTTTCATTTCACTGGGACTTTAAAGGCTGAAAGGAGCTAACTGTATTGTTTTTGTTTTGTTTTTGTTGTTGTTGTTGTTGTTCCCGCCAGGCTCCTGTTTCTGGGTGGCGGTGCTCGACGGACGCGTGGTGGGCATCGTGGCGGCGCAGGGCCGCGAGGACGACAACACGGTGGAGCTGCGGCGCATGTCGGTGGACTCGCGCTACCGGGGCAAGGGCATCGCCAAGGCGCTGGGCCGCCGCGTCCTGGAGTTCGCCGTGCGCAACAACTACGCCGCCGTGGTCCTGGGCACGACGGCGGTCAAGCTGGCCGCCCACAAGCTGTACGAGTCGCTGGGCTTCCGCCGGACGGGCCGGAGCGAGGACTACCGGCTACCCGGCATGAGCCGCTCGCCGCTGGAGAGGCTCTTCTTCCAGATCCGCTACAGCCGCTACCGCCTGCAGCTCCGTGAGGAGTGAGGGATGACAGGGAGAGGGAGGGGGACGGAGAGAACGGGGAGATGGAGAAAGAGAGGGACAGAGCGAGCGAGCGAGCGAGAGAGAGAGAGAGAGAGAGAGCAACGACCCTCCTTCGCCCCCCCCGACGTCGTCCTCTCCTCTGACGGGCTTTTATTTATTTGGCGTCCTTAGAGATAACACTTCTTTTATTTCATCTTTAAAGTCACTAACGTTTTTTTTTTGTGTGTTTTTTTTTTTATATATTATTACTATTACACTTTTGTTGCTCTTGGTTTTTTGTGTATAATAATTTGACATTTTAAATAAGAGTTTGTTATTCTAATTAATCTCTATTTTTTTGTATTTTTACTTCCTTTTCCACTGCGGGAGACAGAATTTTGATTTTTTTTTTTTTTTTTTTAAGAAGACATGTAACAGCAACACCCTGTTTTAACCCCCCCCCCCCCCCTCCCCCCATTCTCAGATGTGAAAGTCCCCCTTTCATTACTACTCCACCACTCCAGTGTCCACCCTCCCCCCAGGACAGCCAGTCGTCTCCGCGGCTGGGTGTTTAGGGGGGGGGTTATCCAGGTGCACGCTCTCGTGCACTTTTACAACATTTTGTGTGTGTGTGTGTGTGTTGTGGACCGAATGTGGCCTCAAACACACACACACACAAAACCCAAGTTGAATCAACCCTTGATTGGATCCCTCCTTTTCTTTCTTTTTTAATTCCTGGATCACTTGTTTTTTTGGTTGTTTTTCCCCAGCAGGGGGTCGTGGAGAGGGTGTCCCCCCCCCCCCACTCCCCCCTCCCCTCCCCCCCATTGGGT
The DNA here is from genome assembly GCF_963422515.1 of Blennius ocellaris. Lineage (NCBI taxonomy): Eukaryota > Metazoa > Chordata > Actinopteri > Blenniiformes > Blenniidae > Blennius > Blennius ocellaris. Next base: position 17,986,482 of record NC_137672.1, on the reverse strand, counting down.
TGAGGTGACAAGGAGGGTGGAGTTTTTCTGGCTGGCAGATTATTGAGACGAAATATAGCTGCATGTCTGCGAGCGTCGGGAGTGTGTTTACTGTGTGTGTGTGTGTGTGTGTGTGTGTGTGTGTGTGTGTGTGTGTGTGTGTGTGTGTGTGTGTGTGTGTGTGTGTGACGAGGCCGCTCGCCTCACCTTTTCGCGCTACAAGTCAAGTATTATCTGACTGAATATCACTACTTTCTATGTGTGCTTACAAATTGTTTACGACAAAAAAAAAAAAAAAATCAGTTTGTTGACTGATGACGAGGAGGTTTTTTTTAAAAAAAAAAACTTTGAAGAAGAAGAACAAAAAATCAACTCCTTTAAATATGCAAATTTTAAACTGTCAAAACTACGACAATTACCAAGTAGCTGCAGTCTGCGCTCCGCGTACCGGATCCCGGTTGCCGGGGGAAACGAGCAATACCTGCAAAACCTACGGAACACCACTGAGCACAAACTGCAAATAATTCTTTGAAACCAGTATATATATGGACTTTAGGAACAACCCCATGTGTTTATATTGTGAATAACGCTAAAGACTCATGTAGCCAAGTTTCTCCCATAACACCTCTCCCTCTCTCTCTCTCTCTCTCTCTCTCTCTCTCTCTCCTCTCACCCCCCCCACCGTTCAAACCAGCAGCAGTAGATTCAGCCATCCACTGATCTGAGCCTAAGTTGTGTCACCTGGCCGTTTGTAGAAAAGTAGACGTGAAGAAAAAAAAAAGTAACAAAAAAAATAAATAAAAAAAACAACAACAACAACAAAAAAAACATAAAACTACAACAAAAAATCTGATTTAAAAAAGAAAAAAAAGAAAAAAGGAATCAAACGTAATTGTTACAATGTTAACACTGACCCTCCTTGCCTTGCCTTGCCTTGCCTTGCCCCCCCCCCCCCCGCCTCTCCCTCCGTCCCCATTCATGACTCTGTCTGCAACCCTGGGCTAGACCACACACCTTCCATTCAGACCCGTCGCATCCTCCTCCACCCGAAGGCCCCCTTCTTCTCCACCCGACCCCCCCCCCCCCCCCAAAAAAAAAAAGCTCCACCTCTGCATGTGCCACCGAGCCTTGCTGCACTGCTTTTATTATTCCATTGGAAGCTTGTCGGACCCCCCCCTCCACCCCCCCAACCCCGACTCCATCCAGGCAGTGTTTGACAGGAAGCTGGCCCGTTTTGCACATGGTACTTTATAGGTGTGTGTGTGTGTGTGTGTGTGTGTGTGTGTGGTCACATGGTCCACTCACCGCCTGGATGACGTCACGCCCGCCGGCCAACCAACTGTAGAACGCAAAGAGCAATGCAAAGCGTGGCATGCCTCTGTACCCCCGCGCGTGCGTACGGCGCCTGCCTCTGGACACGTGTAGAAAGAAAAAAAAAAATTAATAATGAACACAATATACATACATATATAAATATATATATAAATAAAAATAGAAAGAAAATACGCTTCTTTTTATAGAATGAACGTAGAAAAGAAATGTGTTTCTTTCTTTGGGGGTAAAAAAACAACTAGCATTTGCATGAAACGTCTCTTTGAATGCAAATATAACTCTTGGGAGAGAAACTCCTCGCACATGACATACAGTGGAACCATAGACTTGTAATTACGTTTTTTTTTTTTTTTAATGTAGATTTAAACGATCTTATCAAACAACGGCGTGGAAATAAAGTTGGTCGTTAGCCAGTGGTTAACTTAAAAAAAAAAAAAACTCTTTACACGATAGCGCTGTTTAGAAAATGTTTGTATTCAAAACATGTTTACTTCCACGTGGAGGACGTGAGGCCAAGCATCTCTTAAAACCAGCCGGTGGTAGAGGTCTCACTTACTTCTGTCATCCTTCAAACTTTGCCAAGTACGCAGATTAAATTAAATAACGAGTTAAATATTGAGATTTTCTCTCCTCATAAGTGTCCTCAAACTCCAAAATGCCTAAAAATCAACTGTAAACGCCGGCTTTCTTCACTTCTGGTATTTTTTCTTAACTCCTTTAGTAATAAAGCTTCCATACTAATGTACTATCTAGTGCAGTATACTGCATTCCAATACAAAAAACTGTTTTCCTGAACTAACGAGCTCCATGGAGGCCAGGAGTCTTTTTTAATTTTAGTTGTAGTTCTTTTACTTCCGTCGCCGCTGACAGAATCTCGATATCGAACCGTTTATAATATGCAGACGAGTCAAAACTACTCGAGAGCAGATACTTATGAAAGTATGATTTGAATATGTTTTGCATTAAATGTCACTTATTACAAGATTAGCTCAAAGTCGGATTTAAAAAAAAAAAAAAATCCCCTGGACAATATTTCTACTGTTTTATATCGTTTCTGATCCATATTTTTGATTTGTTTTTAAACTAAATGTTCCTCACTTTCCAACGAGCATCAGCTTTGACTCATAATTGATTTATTTTACTTCAACTGGTTTGTTTACCTTCGACAGAGAGATTATTTGGAGAGACTTAGATTTGAACTAATAATCCACGGACGACGCGGCAGAACAAGAAAATATCAGGCGAAATGCTTAAAATACTTGAAAGTGACACCATTTTGAGTTTAGAGAAAGAAAAAAGAAGCCACAAACACAGAGTTGAGTCAGGAAAACCCAGCGGTCGTCGTTTTATAGCGTGAATGCGTAAAGATTTTCCCAAATAATCCGCCGACGAGGCACAAACGCACTGAAAGCATCACAGGGCACCGGTTTACATGTATTTCTATGGAGGACGTTTCATCAATGCATCTGCTTTGAACTTGGTTGTTGCTGGAGAGTTAAAAAAACAACAAATATATGTATATTTTTGGGGTTTTTTGGTGACATTTCTGGAGCTGCAGCACCACCGACTTTCCTTCAGTTTCTAGAATCTCACCAAGACGGTAAAATATCTACATTTAGCACCTCTTCTCATTGGCTTTCATTTAAAGTCCTAGTGAAATGAAGATTCCACCTCCAAAACACTCTGGTGTCGCTTCTAGGGACATTTTTCATGCTAACTGGCCGAAGGGTAAAATGCTAAAACGCGTCAATCTGCGAGAAAATAGCCGATAAACGGCGCTATTTCCTCTGCTGGGCGGAGCTTCTGACAATAACAGAGTGACATCACGAGTTGTGCACACGCCCAAGTTGTGTTTACATTATGGAGGATCAGAGTTTTGACCACGAAGAGGCGGTTCGACGCTTCGTCCTCCATTCGTCCTCGTCTCCTCGCCTCAGCAGCCGCCAGTTTTCACCTTTGAGGCTTTGAGGCTCCTGACTTTTGGCAGAACGACCGGCTTCCTGGATCCAACACGTCGAAGCGCTTTTCCGACTGTGGAATCACCGAAGACGAGTCCAGGTGCTACTTGATCGCTACTAGCCGCCCGAGCTAGCGGATAGCTACTAGCCGCTAGTGGCCCGTGCTCCTTTTCTCCTCTCTCGGTCTCTTCCAGGCTCAATCTTTCGTCAAGGCTCATAAAACGCCGACTATAACTTCAAAACACTGTAAAAACTTGGATATTTAAGAGGAAACAAGCCGATATAAACACAACAGATCGAGATCTGCACAACTTGTGATGTCACGCATAGGCTCCGCCCACGAAGAAGGATTCCCCCGACTTCCTCGGCTGGAGATTCAAAATTCAAATAACTTTGTTATGCGACAACAGTGGTGGGGCAGAGTCGGAGGAACCTTACAAGTAGAACCCCAACTATCGTTTTTTGCAAAGTAGTGTTTTACATTTCACTGGGACTTTAAATTAAATGAATTTTCTTGAATATGGCAAAAGACTTTCCCCAAAGAACTCGTCTCACGGTGGTCGCCAGACGACTCAAGCCCACCTTGAACCCCCCCCCTCCCCCACAGGAAGTGGCGCTGGACTAACAAGGCGCAGAGACGAGCTATATTGGTAGATCAACAAGCCAAACGTTGACGTGACAACGTCCTAATAGGAAGAACCTCTCGTATCATGCGTTCAAGACTTTTGGCCCCAAAAAATGTCAATTCCAAGAGGAAAACCAGATATTTTCATGGATTTGTTTGGAGTTAAAAGCAGACTCTGGTCTTGTTGAGCGTCGGCGGCGCCAGAGGTTCCGTCCCGGCCACGACTTTAGAGCGTCGGACATGTTGCGTCGGGCAGCGCGACTCAAGCTTCAGGAGACGAGGCCCGAGGCCGGTTTCTCCACACTCACACACACTCACACACACACACACACACTCACACACACCCTGTGGTGTAGACCCCCCATGGACGAATGTGAAGTCTGTCGATTCTGAGCCATTTCTGCTGCTGCCAATCTCACTTTGTTTTTTGTTTGTTTGCCTGATAAAATTGGTGTATTTCGAGAGAAACTATAATCCACGCCGGTACGTATCCTGAGTGACGGTGTCGTTGACGTCGAGGCCTTTTTTTTTGCAAAAAGGCCTTTATGCACTGGAGTTCAGCTACCTGGTGGACTGCGTGGCCTCGGGCGGTCAGAGGGGGATTTATTTTGGAATTGTAAAGACAAAGTGCACGGACTTTATCTGAGCAACGTCTGTTTTTTTTGGTTTTTTTAATTTACTTCATGTGAATGCTACGCCCTGTGAAGTCTCACCATTTCCTAATCCGGTACTGCATACTTGATGTTAGAATGTAGTAATTGAACTGTACGCGATGTCGACCGGAGTGCACGCTTCGCCGCACGCCACTCCTCCGCTGATGTACAATCGTACGAAGGTATTAGTCCTTTTTCTTCAGTTCAGAGTGCTTCACAACCCCCAAACCCAAACAAAACCACCCTAAATATCGTGATTCTCGCTAAGCTAAGGCAGAAACAGAGGCACAAGTTGAACGCAGCTTGTTTATTTTTGATTTTGTACCTTTACGAAATCACCAAAACTACCAAAAAACAGAGAAAAACAACCGTCTGGGTCAATCGTCATCAAGTCCAAACTGCACAACTGTACAGACCCTGTCGGGCGTCGCGCGGCAGCCTTGAGGGTAAAACGCTCGCAGGCATGAATGTAAACTGCCAACATTTCCCCCCCCCTGTCTTTACTTGTTTGCTTTACGAATGAGGGGGGGAGGAGCCTCGGGGGGGAGGGGGGGGCGGAGCCACACAAACGAGCAGCTATCGGTCGTCGAGACACGTTTGCGCGATTGTAAATAACTGTTATCACTACCTACTGCTGATGTTTTATTTACTCCAACCGACTCATCTTTGCTGGGTTTTTTTCCCAACCAAATCACGATGGGAATTTTTTTTTAATTTTTTTATTTGTCTCAGAAAATGGGCGTGGCCTGGATTGTTCCACCTCGCGAGGGAGGAATGTGCCACATTGGCAGTTAAAAGAGGGGTGTGTGTGTGGTGTTGTGTTGAATGTGTGTGTGTGTGGTGGTGGAGGAGGTCTGCAGCGACAGAGCCCCCCCCCCTCCCCCCCAATCAGCATGGACTCCCCCCCCCTCTCTCTCTCTCTCTCTCCACCTCCGCTGACGGACTTTGCTCGACCATAGCGAACGCAGAAGGACTCACTATGGACTGAGGCCACAGGTGCCAAGAACACAGAAGCACTTGTAGCACAACGGTGTCTTGTTTTGCTATTACGGAACCGGTCGTCTGGGATTATTATTATTATTATTGTTATTATTTTTTTACATTTCCTATGGATCAAGTTTCTCTCGTCTCCCGTGTGACTGACTGTACGTCTCACGCAGGACGTATAGAATTCGCACTGCAACCCAAGGCGGTTTTTTTGAGGTGGAAATTTGCCAAGGGTGACAGTGATTGCTGCGTTTGTATTTGTTTCAACACGATCCTATACTCAACTGTTATTGTTTGGAGGAGAAACAACAACAACAAGAAAGAAGAAGAAAAAAAAAAAGAGTCCTGCCCACGTGCCATCTGAATCAAGCAATAAATACGGAGAAACAAGACGACGACGCAAGATAACGGCGCAGAATCTACAAGGGTTTTTATCGGGGGAAAAAAACAAAAACATGAAATGCTGCATTGATATTGTAATCCTCATACTGTACCAGTCACAGCGTCATCACATCGAAGCCTGAGGGGGTGTTTGATTGTAAAATGTTTTGTTTTTTTTGGTATTTTTCTTTACAAAACGGTGTCAAAGTTGGTTTCTTTCTTCTTTTTTTTTTTAACTCAACATCGAAGTACACGGGTGTACCGCTGCATATTTGTACAGATGTCAATAGGAAGTGACACGAGAGGGATGACGGAGGCTAAAGGACGAGCAGTTCAAGCAGACGGGGTGGAAAAAAAAGAAAGGAAAGATGGCGTCGGCGCGCTCCGAAAAATATATTCAGACGTAAATCATTGAACTTTGAAGGGGACCTATGATGCTCACTTTCTATCATCTGCATGAGGAGTCTCACCTCATAAATCTCAGACCGCCTCATTAGACAGTCCTGAAGTTAAACCTTCTGATTAAAAGAAATGCTGAGTCACTAAAGACAATCCGTCTTTTTTGATTGGTAGTTGCAGTGGTTCTACTTTGGGGAAAATATGTTCTCAAACCAGACGTCTCAAGCTAAATTTGCTAGCATTCTTTTAAAAACATGTTTTTGGGGTGTTTTACAGGTGATTATTAACCACTGTGGAGCAGCCAAGGGATTCCGTTACCGTTTTATTATCCATTTCTTCAACCGTTTCCTTGAGTGACTCGACACCCCATCTGGTGGTACGAACTGGTATTGCGAGATTAAAACGGGATTACTTCTTCGAACGACTCAATATGCCATACGTGGTAGTAGATGGTATTGCAACACGGAATCACTGACTTGTAATTGGACACCAGCCTCAATGGGGACGAAGTTAATGTGTACATTGAGGATATTTACGGGTCATAACATGTTAATAAGGCATCATGGGTCCCCTTTAACTTCCGTCTAACTTCAACTACCGACTCCCAGAACCAATCAAATGACAACCTGCTGCCGCCGCATGGACCACAACTCTCCACTGTGTTGACGTTCCTCACTAGTCAGATTCAAAGTTTTTTATTCTGCTTTTCAATCTACGAGTTAGTACCTGTAAAGTTGTAAAGTACGTTCTACTGTAAATAGCATCTGGGTGGGGGTTCTTATTTTTATTTTTATTTTAATTTACCCCCTTTTGTATTTGAACCTGTGGATTTAAAATGAATAAATATATTTTAAGAGTATTTACAGAATTATTGAAGAGATTTGTACAGTAGAGCAGGTGCCCTACATCTCAAATGACCCCAGACTGACCCCCCAAGGTTAACGGCGCCATCTTAGCCACCCGGTGTGTGTGTGTGTGTGTGTGTGTGTGTGTGTGTGTGTGTGTGTGTTCACACCTCCCCGTCTGCTTGAACTCTCAGGACGCCGGCGAGCCGCCGGGTGAGGACAGCCTCTCTCTGTCACAGCCGCTGCCGGTTGCTAGGAGACCGACTCGCACAAAGCACAGCAGGGGGGGGGATTGAGGTGCAGCCGCACTGTGGTGGAGGCAGGCGGGTCGACCGGGCCGGCGCCGACGGAGGAACTGATGGAGAGGCGGATCAGACAGATAAGGGGGAGTAGGGGGGGGGGGGGGTGTAGTAGCCCCGGGGGGGGGGGGGGGGGGGGGGGGGGGAACTTTGGTTTCAGTGAGGAATTTCAGAGACGAGGCCTTCAGGTCGGGGGAGGAAACGGCGTTTTGAGCTGCACGTGTCAAAGAAACCTGCTGACTCAACCACAGTGCAGCTGCAACCTGGGTTTTTATTATTATTATTATAATTTATTTAGAAATTTGTTTTTAAATGGGGGTCTTTCAGCTTTCACGTCTCCTTTTCTGCCCCCCCCACCTTCCTTTGGAAGAGCCGCTCTGTCACCACCCAGGATTACCGACACGACTTATTATTGTGATCATCAACCATTTTCTTTTATACCGACGACAACTGGAAACACTGTATAGATGTAAAGATGGGATTTCTTGCATTATGACGATGATTGAAACATGGATGTACATATATTGTATCAATTAAAAATGATGATGCATTAAGCTTTTATATGTGGCACAAGTCAGACGTTTGTTTGTTCAAACTCAGACCTGGTTGTGGAGAGGGGATGGGGGGGGGGGGGGGGGTGGAGTTAAACGGGAGTTTGAAATCACAGATTTATACGGTGGCCCTGAAGTGCAAACTACAACAACAAATCACTAAACACAACAACAATTTGAAAAACACAACAGCAAATTGAAAAATCCAACACAAATGAAAAAACACAACAAATGAAAAAACAACAACAAATGAAAAAACACAACACAAATGTGTTTTTCATTTGTGTTGTGTTTTTCAACTTGCAGTTCTGTTTTTTCACTTGTTGTTTTTCATTTGCTGTTGTGAAAAAAACAAAACATCCTCACATTCATCTCCTGTTAGTCCGGATCAGAAAGAATGTGTTTTTTTGTTGAATTTTGTTTTTCAGAAAGAATTTTTTTTTTTTTACTTTTATTTTGAAAAAAAAACAGTTTCAAAAGTAGCTAATTAGCTAGTGATTCGTGACCGCAGCGCCCCCATTAGACCACCTACCAAATTTCAGCTCAATCGGACAATGTTTGCTAGCATGCTAACGGGCATGCTAGACCACAAGCTAGCCGATCCACCCGAAAATCTCAGGTGGTCCTCGGCAGGTGTCCCCCGAGCCGGAATCTGGTCTTACTTCAAATTCTGGTGTGAATGACACAGCGCTGATGGAACATGAAAGTTTTTTTTCAAAAACTGGCACCGACATGAATTTGAGCTGGACGATGGACGAGGTGAAATTTATGAGGCAGAAGCACAAATTTCACCTCGTCCTTACCGGCCTTTTCGCGACGTCCCTGATCAAACCCCAGAAGCTCATTCTGCACCGCAGCAGGAACGTTAAGCAACTGTTGGATTTTCCACATGGCACCTTTGTCCCGACTTAAAAAGTGACAACTCTCACAATTAGCGGCCGACATGAGGCGACATTTCAAATACATGATGGTGGAGGTGTGGTGGTGGGGGGTGGGGGTGGAGGTGGTGGTGGGGGGGGGTTAGGCTTTGTTGGACGTGTCACAAGACGCGGGGGTCTGCGCGGAATTTAAAGGGTCTTAATTGCGAGACAATATGAAAAGGGGAGTGAAGAGGGTCTGGCTGTGGCTGCCAGAGGCAAGGAAACTCGGTCAGTGTGTCGGGAAGTGTGTGTGTGTGTGTGTGTGTGTGTGTGTGTGTGCTGGAGCGTTTGTGGAATGTGCGAGTGTGAGAGCGAGACAGAAACAAAAAAAACTAAACTGAAGGGGTGAGAAGCTGGAGGCGCAGAGATATTAGAAGAGAAATCAGATCACCTGCTTTGAGTCGTGTGAAAAGATGGACGAGGTGAAATTTATGAGGCAGAAGCACAAATTAAAGATCAAACTATTCCAACGAGAGACTGGATTCCTGTTCTCCACCAGACTTCTGTCCTCCTTTTACGCCTCGAGTGCAGGAGCTAATAAAAGATGGAGCGTACCTTAAAAAAAACCTTAAAGGTATACAGGAGGATTTTCAGGAATTTTAGGAAAGAACCGCCCTCTCCACCGTTTGAAAAAAATGCGCATGCGCAACGCTGTTCCTGCTCCCGAGACGGAACGCCTACTAAAACGCGTGCGAGAGACATGCACGAGCCCAGTTCTCCTCGTGCACGCTCTGTTTACAAGTCACCAGTCGGCATCGCTCACATAAGCTCACTTTACAAGAAGATTTGCACCAGAGGGGGTGAAACTGTGTAAAAATGTCCGGCATAATGAGAGCCGTGTGGAGTGAGCTGCGCGCAGGGACGAGCACGTACGACGGGCTTACGTCATATATCACCAGAATGATTGACAATTGGGAGGACCAGTTATTTTGATGATCCACCCGGAAGAAGAAAATCCTCTACTATACCTTTAAGAAAACCTTCAGAAAACCCATAAGAAAATCCTTATGAAAACCCTTAAGAAAACCATAAGAAAACCTTAAGAAAACCATAAGAAAACCCTTAAAAAAAACCATAAGAAAACCCTTAAAAAAAACCCATAAGAAAACCCTTAAAAAAAAACAACATAAGAAAACCCTTAAAAAAAAACATAAGAAAACCCTTAAAAAAACCATAAGAAAACCCTTAAAAAAAACAACATAAGAAAACCCTTAAAAAAACCCATAAGAAAACCATAAAAAAAACAACAAGAAAACCCTTAAAAAAAACCATAAGAAAACCCTTAAAAAAAAACAACATAAGAAAACCCTTAAAAAACCCCATAAGAAAACCCTTAAAAAAAACCATAAGAAAACCCTTAAAAAAAAACAACATAAGAAAACCCTTAAAAAAAAACATAAGAAAACCCTTAAAAAAACCATAAGAAAACCCTTAAAAAAAACAACATAAGAAAACCCTTAAAAAAACCCATAAGAAAACCATAAAAAACAACATAAGAAAACCATAAAAAAAACCCATAAGAAAACCCTTAAAAAAAACCATAAGAAAACCCTTAAAAAAAAACAACATAAGAAAACCCTTAAAAAAAACCCATAAGAAAACCATAAAAAAAAACCATAAGAAAACCATAAAAAAACCCATAAGAAAACCCTTAAAAAAACCCATAAGAAAACCCTTAAAAAAAAACAACATAAGAAAACCCTTAAAAAAAAACCATAAGAAAACCCTTAAAAAAACCCATAAGAAAACCCTTAAAAAAAACAACAAGAAAACCCTTAAAAAAAACCATAAGAAAACCCTTAAAAAAAAACAACATAAGAAAACCCTTAAAAAAAACCATAAGAAAACCCTTAAAAAAAACCATAAGAAAACCCTTAAAAAAAAACAACATAAGAAAACCCTTAAAAAAAACCATAAGAAAACCCTTAAAAAAACCCATAAGAAAACCCTTAAAAAAAAACAACATAAGAAAACCCTTAAAAAAAACCATAAGAAAACCATAAAAAAAACCATAAGAAAACCATAAAAAAACCCATAAGAAAACCCTTAAAAAAACCCATAAGAAAACCCTTAAACAAAAACAACATAAGAAAACCCTTAAAAAAACCCATAAGAAAACCCTTAAAAAAAAACAACATAAGAAAACCCTTAAAAAAAACCATAAGAAAACCCTTAAAAAAAAAACATAAGAAAACCCTTAAAAAAACCCATAAGAAAACCCTTAAACAAAAAACATAAGAAAACCCTTAAAAAAAACCATAAGAAAACCCTTAAACAAAAACAACATAAGAAAACCCTTAAAAAAACCCATAAGAAAACCCTTAAAAAAAAACAACATAAGAAAACCCTTAAAAAAAACCATAAGAAAACCCTTAAAAAAAAAACATAAGAAAACCCTTAAAAAAACCATAAGAAAACCCTTAAAAAAAAAACATAAGAAAACCCTTAAAAAAAACCATAAGAAAACCCTTAAACAAAAACAACATAAGAAAACCCTTAAAAAAAACCATAAGAAAACCCTTAAAAAAAAACATAAGAAAACCATAAGAAAACCTTAAGAAAACTCAAAACGCCGTTTCCTCCCCCGACCTTATTCTTATAAGTGGAATTAAACAAGTGAAATAATCGTTATTCTTATTTACAGATTTTGACTTAAAAAAAGCTGATTAAAAGCTTTTACTATAAAAACTCATGATTTTACATTTTGTTCAGTTCAAATTTGAGTTTATCGTGACAATTTCTTTTTTTTTTTTTTAAATCATGAAGTTTTCCAAAGAAGCCCTGCTGAGTTGGTGGTTTCGTTCTGGAAACACATCTTGCTTCGAGGTGAAGGAAGGATGTGAGAGTCCGACAGCAGGCGAACACTTTTTATTCAACGAGGATCGAGGAAGAAAACATGGAACCAGCAACCTTAATTCAGGAATAAAACAACTCCTCACAGTGTGTTTGATCAACCACGTGAACAACTTGGCAACAGAGAACAAACACATTGTTGGTCCTGATAAGATAAGGAGGAGGAGGAGGAGGAGGAGGAGGAGGAGGAACATTCTTTTTCTCTTTTTTGCAGGATGAGCAGCGAAAGAGAGAGGGAGGAAAGAAAGAAAGAAAGAAAGAACTGGTGCAATCCAGTCTGTGGCTCCAAGCAAGAACTGGGAGCTGCAGCTGCCTGTGGTTTCCATGGCGACGAGGATGCAGGACAAGAGAAGAGCGAGAGCGAGAGCGAGAGAGAGAGAGAGAGAGAGAGAGAGAGAGAGAGGATGTGAAGAGCAGAGAGAACACGAGGGGAGAAATGGAACAAGAAACCCAGAGAGAGCAGAGGGGTGAGAGAAAGGTAGATTTAATAGAGAGGCGTGGAGGAAGAGGAGGAAGAGGAAGAGGAGGAAGAGGAGGAGGAAGACTCAGGGAGGAAGGATGTTCAGCTTAGACATGGAGCCCCAAGACTTGCCACTGGAGATCGCCACCTTCAGGGGAACCTGGAAAAATACATCAGTGAAAGAAAAGGTCACACACGCACGCACACACACACACACACGCACACACGCACACGCACACGTTTCTATTTCTGCACACAAATTAAATAATACATTCAATCACATCCTCCTCCTGCGTCTCTACTTCCATTATCTTGTGCGCCGTGTTGATTCAAAAAAAACAAAAAAAGCTCAACAGCGTGAAGATGCGAATCCCTCGCCGCTGAAAAATCTCCCACAATCCCACGACTTTACTCACTTTGAGATGAACGCCGAGGTGGTGGATGTGCTGGAGGGACTCCATCGTGCTCTTCACCAGAGCTGCACACAACATCAACACAAAAAAAAGTAAAAGTTAATGAAAATAAACTAAAATATGACACTTTTTAATTCCACTGATTTGCCATAAAACACGTTGCTAATCGATAGAAGTTCCTGCGTTTTCAAGAACTTGACTCCGGGTGACGTCGTCGCGTAAACCCACATCGGACGTTTAAGCATTTTACGCAACAAAATGTGGCGTGAACTGAATTTACCTGCAAACTGCTCCAGCTGGGAGTCTTCCACTTCGAACAGGAGCTCGTCGTGGAGCTGCGCGATCAGCCTGCAGAACATATTGAAAAAAAAAAAAAATACTCAAACAAATTGACTCTGATGTGAAGCGGCAGCAGTCACTCATTAGCGCCCCCCTCAGGAGCTGGTCGGTAGCACAGCGAGGATTGTTTAGCGTCCACAGGCTCTTCGTCAAAACACAGTTTCTTGAAATTTAGAGCAGATTTGGGAAACTTCGCATTGTTTTAATATCGACGTCCATCTGAAACCGGCTTCGCCAGTAAAATATGTACGAGTTATGGCTGCTATTGCTTTTCCCTGTTCAAAGTCTTCAAAGCATTCTCAAAAAGTTGCGTTTTCAGCAGGACGCAGAAACCGCCAAGGAAAAGTTTGACATTTTCACTGAAAAACGACCTCAATTTAACAGCTTCTCCACCAAAGTGAGCTTTTATTGTATCGTTAATGACAAAAGCTGCAGAACAAAGAAGATCAAAGGCGATGGAACGTTCCCACGACTCTTTTCTCTGCATGCAACCAACTAGTGGTCTGGACAGGAACTGCAGTGGGTTTTTTTTTTTTGTGTGTTTTCTGCATTCCACGGGACCGATGGTGTTTGTCTCACCTGGGAGAGAGCGAGCCGGAGGAGGAAGAGGAGGAGGCCAGGTTGAAGATTCTGATCATGGCCGTCTTACAGAGATCAGCAGCAGAGCCTGAGCACACAAATATTTAGCAAAAGTAAACCTGCTCGTCGTGAGGCGATACAAGTTTATTAATGCACGCAACCGTCACCCGGCGCACCTTGAACCACGAAGTTGACAGCCTGCCGCTCGGCCTGCATGCGGACGCCCCAGACGGGGCAGCTGATGTTGGGAAGAGCTCGCCGCCGACCCATGATGGACAGGACGTAACCTGCAAACACAAAAATAAAACTCAGCGGGTTATTTTTAACACTTTCTAGCATTTGTCCATTTCTTTTTTTTTTACAGTAATCATACGGATACAAATATTTTCCAACTATTATGAGATTAAACCAGCCTGAGCAGCTCTATCTAGACAGTAACATGATTTTCTAGATTAAACTAGCTTGAGCAGCTCTATCTCGACAGTAACATGATTTTCTAGATTAAACTAGCTTGAGCAGCTCTATCTAGACAGTAACATGATTTTCTAGTTTAAACCAGCCTGAGCAGCTCTATCTAGACAGTAACATGATTTTCTAGATTAAACTAGCTTGAGCAGCTCTATCTCGACAGTAACATGATTTTCTAGATTAAACCAGCCTGAGCAGCTCTATCTAGACAGTAACATGATTTTCTAGATTAAACCAGCCTGAGCAGCTCTATCTAGACAGTAACATGATTTTCTATTGTATCAATTGTTTTGATTCGGATCACCACCGACTTTTAATAATTTTTTCCTTTGATTAAAAAACTCCAGTCTAACAATTTTTTAAGAAGATCAGCTTATTCGTTTTTGAGATACGTGACAAATATACGCGGAAGATTTTATAACCTCCTTGGCGGAGGTAAAATAAAAAAAATTGCCATTAGTGTATTTATATGTGATTTCATTTTAAATACCTTTTTATTTTTGGTTAAATAAAAACTCTTTTGATCTTTATATTCAGATTTTTATCAGCATTTCTTTTAAAAAAAATTAATAAATAAATAAAATGGAAAAGGGGGAACCAGAAAAAACAAAACACAAACCTTCACTACACTGTTAAAAAATAATAAAAATAAAAAAGTGACTTATTTTCAGTAACTTGCACAACCCTGCACATTATCGTATGCAGGTATGCAGCACACAAACACACACACACACACACACACACAGGACCGGGACATTCCGCCAAGTGGACAAAGGCGGCGGCTTTACCGCTAAACCCCTCTCGTGTCCGTCGCTATAAGCTGAGCCGGGCGTGAAACCTGAATGAGCCTCTAGGAAACGAGCGACAAACACGAACCGCCGGCCCTTTGTGAGGCGGCCGGTGACACGCGCATGTGACCTCTTGGCCAGGAATGTGACCTTTGTTCCGGGTGTGATAGTGCCGCGCGGTGGACTTTGTTGTTTTGGGGGCGAGAAACGCATTGCGTAGATGCCGTTCAAAGACACGCACAGGTATGGAAGTGAGTCAAACTGGAATGTGTGTGTTCGTCAAATCCATTGACGAACACACACCCCTCCCCCCTCCCCACACACACACACACACACATACATGCATAGACAAACACAGTAGGGGTCATTGCTGACCCAAGTTCATGGCAGTTTCATGATTGCACGGTTCAAGGTCAACTGATCAACAACGATACAGAAAGATTTGAACGGATCGTACTTGTTCCGTTTTTAAGAGTCCGAACCTCAAACTCGTGGAAAACCAACTTGAAAAGTGGAAAAATCTGGAAACGGGTCTTGGTCATTACAGCCTTGTTTAGTCGACAAAGTTTAAAGTGGAAAAGGACGTTTTATTGAGCTTTGAGTGTTTGTTTACATCACTTACTGATTTAGAGTGACTCTAAATACAAAAAGAAAAAGTGCGTGAATCATAGGGTCACGTCGTTTCGGACGAAGGTCGAAATGGACTCAGAAAGAAATCATCGGATTTTAAAGTCGGACGTCACATGGCTAAGAAATGGGTTTTTAGGCTCATCAGGCATCCATTTATCTTCTGCGCCACTTTATTGGGCTCAGGGTCAGAGGGTTGTCCACACGGTTTGTCCAAGTGTCCTTGAGCAAGACACTGAACCATAAAGGGCATCCAATGGACGGATTGAGCTCCTCGCATGGCAGCGAAACCTAAAACTCCAAACCCAACCGGGAACCAGGACTGGAACATGAAAGGAGAACCTCTTGTTCAGGCTCAATCTGACTCCGTTCAGAGAAATCCAGCTGTGGATCCAAAAGCTTGTCCTTGTCCGTCCATCAAACTCTTCCCCCCCCTGCGCTTCCCAGCAGCCATCTCCTCTCGCTCGCCTCGTCTCTTTGCCTTCACACCTTCACTTTGCCCTTTGCCTCGGCAGCCATTCCGTCTGACGGCGGCATCGCCGTATCAGATACCAGGCGGCTATAAACGAAGGGCCGCGGCGTATTAATCTCAGCCGGTCAATCTTTTTTTTTGGACAGTGCGTGTCTTCTTCCAGCCGGCAACGAGGCTGCAGAGAACTATTTTATTGATCCTGGGCAGAAACGAGCGAGCGAAGGATGCGAGAGAGCGAGAGAGAGAGAGAGAGAGAGAGAGAGACATCAAAGCAGTGATATAGACGGGAGCAGGCTAACTGTGAACATCTCAGACCAAAGACCTGCAGTGGCGTTGACATGTTTGTTTGGGGTTTAAAAAATCTGCGTTGACGCTCGCCGCCCCCCCCACCGTGTGACGACGGCACCGAATTGCACACGAGGACCGAGCAAAGTTTGCGGATTCCCAAGAAGGCGAAGCGTTGGACTTTACCAAGACTTTTCACCGCCGACGAAGCAACAACGTCTAACAGCCTTAGGTTTTTCTTTTCTATATTCCAACTCTTTTGATTGACATTTTTCAATCCAATACAAATAGAACGGTATATTTCTGAAGTAATAAAGACCCTCATGCCCCCCCCCCCCCCCTTAACCCACTCAGGTCAAACCACCTTGGACACGTGGCACAAACCTACAACACAAACATAAACAGTCGTACACACACTCATACCACGTAAAAGACAGACATTAAAGATGGAGAAAAAATTAATAAATAAATAAAATAAACATATAAATAAATAGAAGAGATGATTCCTCATCAGGATCTGGGTATAAATCAAGAGAAAGGGACTCCACCAGCTCTGAAACGTTTAACGAGAACCGGAGTTTTTCCAATTTTAGATTATAGAGGACTTCTTTAATCCAACGACCTTATGATGGGGGGGGGGGGGGAACTTCCAATTGTATAAAATGAGTCGCCTGGCCAACGGGGTCGTAAAGGCAACGGTATGTTCTAGTGACTTCGAAAATGTGGTAGGCTGTTCTTCTCTTATTTTATTTTTTTTTCTTTCCTGCCAGCACCGTCAGCATGTTTAGATTCCGTGTTCGTCTCTGACGGCTGACGAAATCACAACCAGCGCCGAAAGTCCCCGCAGCCAGACAGACGGACAGACGGACGGACGGACGGACGGACGGCGAGGGACGAGCGGAGCCCTGAAATCCCAGCGCCGTCTCCGACGGGAGCGTCGCCATGGCGATGAGCTGATTTAAAGCCCACAGTTTGGCGCCTGGTCGCTCAGCCCCCTCAGAGGCTTTTCCCTCGGTGATCGGAGCGTGGCGTTTTGAAAGAGTGGCTCCATTACGAGCCTTGGATGAGGAGCGTGTTCTCTGGGAGCCGGGGGGGGGGGGGGGGGCGCCGGTGATAGGTTGTAGTGGATGATTGAGCGCCTGTCTGTGCGGAGCGACGGGCCGGTGTGTGTGTGTGTGTGTGTGTGTGTGTGTGTGTGTGAGAGAGTAAAGTGTCTGGCGTAGCAGCCGACGTGATAAACACCACGCACGCTGACCTACTTCCAAGACTTCTACCGCAAAACAAGGTTCTCAAAACACGTGCAAAATTAGCGCATTTCTACCAATTCCTGCAAATCGTGACAATTTACGACGCGGCTGGTTGAGACTGAAGTTCGAATTAAGAAAGAAGCTTAACATTTTCTAACCCTAACCCCAACTGAAATATCAATTTAGAAAATATTGTGTAACACTGGATTGTGTCTTCCACCTAATATATAACCTTTAACCTATTAATTGTTATTTGAGACGCATTGGTTTCCATGACGATGACGGATTTCAAAGCGAGCTTCCTGTAGGGGGCGCCAAGCCGTTTAAGGCCCGCTTTACCGCTTAACGTTCGTTGCGTTCTGCGTCTCTGTTTACGTGACGACGGCGCTCCGGAAACGAAACGTCCAGAAAACGTACGCTTTTGAAAACAGGTGGAACTTTTGAAAACGCTGTTGCGACTCCCTGGTAGTAGAAGATCGTTAGCTTCAGTCCGGATCGTACATCAGTCAGAAAACAGTGATTTAAAAAAAAAATAATAATAATAATTTTATTCTGAAGGATGATTGATGCTTCGCAGGGAAGATGAAGGTTGGACTCCATCTTGGTTCTCAGTAGCGACTCGTCCGTTCTGATGTATTCTGACCTCATCCTGCCGCACCGAGGGTTAAAGTGCAGACTTTACACTATTTTGTGTGAGCGTGTTCAAGTCTCAGGTGTGCTGCGTCGGCACTTTCCTTGGATTATAAATAGTGTCCCGTCTGAACCATCACACGCCCCCCCCCCAACCCCCACCAAACCCCCCTCAACCCCCCCTCAACCCACCGCTCTCCATCCACTCTGTCCCCTTCAAGTATTGACCCACGGCAGTTTGTCTCAGTCCTGCCAATGCAATCACATCTTCTTCATGTGTGTGTGTGTGTGTGTGTGTGTGTGTGTGTGTGTGTGTGTGTGTGTGTGTGTGTGTGTGTGTGTGTGATCGTAGTGCACAGAGGAAGTCAGAAATGCAGGCGTATACAAACACATATAGAACTCGTAATTCCCGCCTTCAACCAGAGCGTCGACTAATTTTAACCTCTAATACCCGTAAATAATTCACCGTCCAATACCGAGCTGCTCCTCAGCATAACACCTTCGATCGTCTCGCTAACTTTCAGGCGACGCTTTACACCAGTGTTTTTCAACCTTTTTGAGCAAGGCACACTTTTTACTATAGAAAAATCTGGAAGCACACCACCACCTGAAAATGTTAAAATGTGAAACTCTGTAGCCTCTATTAACAATATAAAGTCACTCTCATCAAAGACATCAAAGTCATTCTCATCAAAGCTTTATCAACAGGAATCAAGGAAATACAGAAAAAAAGTATTTCCCAATTTCTTTTTTTTTTTTTTTTTTTTTTTTTTAAACCTGGACCTGATGGATGAAGAGCTGAGATCCTGGTTCACATTCTTCCTTTTCAAAAACTTCTCCATCACTGTCACTGACACAGTACTTTGATACAAGATGGTAGCAGGAGGTGGAGATGAACCACACTGACGTCTGTCACTTTACATTTCACCGGCAAAGTTCTGTGCTGCCCTCTAGTGGTGAAGAGTATTTATACATGATTACTCTGCAACACACTGTGAGAGCAAATGTTTTTTAGAAAAAAAATGTGAAATTGGATAATTTCCCACGGCTCACCTGACGAGATCTGGAGGAAACACCAGTGGTTGAAAAACACCGTTTTGCAGAGCCGTGGTGAACATACACGCACCTCGCTCGCGGCTCTGCCGGACGGTTTTGTGGATGAAGGCCTGGACTTCCCCGTACGTCTGGAGGAAGCGGTCCTGGAACTGCCCGGCCTGCGCCACGCTCACGCCCAAGATCTCGGACAGACGCTCGCGCCCTAAACAAAGCAAAACACAACAGGTGCAGATTTTTAATTACTTACATTTATTAAGAGGAGCTGCTTTTTTTTTTTTAGGGATATTTCACTGTATTCTATACCAGAAAGTTTGATTTCGACATTTTCCATATTGAGTTTTTTTTGATATTGTGAAAATCATCGTCACATATAATCTGTGCTACAACAAATAAAAACCTTAAAATTTTTAATTTAAAGTGTATCACGGCATCATTTTACCGGTCCGGGTCACTCAAGATGAAATATGTGGGACTAATATGGGGTCGTGCTATTTAGACGCTGTTAATTTGAAATAGTTTACATTTTGCTTTCTTACTATTAATATTTTTGCACTTTTTGCACTGTTCTGTTATTTTATATTTAATTTTATTCAATTTTTTGTGTATATACTTACTTATTTATGTATGTCGGCTCCAGGGTAGACGGCAAAATAAGAATTTCATTCACTGTGAAACCTGGCTTTCACTGGTGATGTGACAATAAAACACCTTGAACCTTGAATATTGGATGACTCAGGGTAAATGGTGGTGTGGAGGTTCAAGTCATAGTGGGAATGTTAGAGGCTAAAGTGCCTCTGTGGTTTTCGCAGGTTCTGGTTTGCCAATAAATTCTAGAGATGTTTTGCTGTTGGAGCATAAAATAGGTTTTATGGGATTCAACACGTACTTGTATCGGTACTGGGATGTATCTCAAGTGTAGTACTCGTATTTGTACTCATCCTTTAAAGAAAAAAGTGGTATCAGCACATCCCTAAGTTCTTTCATCAAGAAGAAAATGATTCCTAAGTGGTTTCTGGCACCGCTTACGAAAAGCTCCGCTCCACTTGTTGAAAATCATCTCCTAGGATAATAAGTGGGATTGTTGAAGTCAGGGAGGTCACACATGATCATACTGGAAGTGAAATAAAAATCACATTTAGTGTTGGAAAAAGGAAAAGAAGAAGCCAGAGGGGGGAGGGGGGGAGAGAGGGGGGGGGGGGGGGGGAGGGGGTGAGGCAGAGGACGAAGAGGACCAGAGGGTAAGAGACGAGGAGAGCCAAGTCAAGAGTGAGAAATTGAAGAGGACAAGATAAAAGGAACAGATCAGGGCAAGACTGCAAGGGTGTGTGTGTGTGTGTGTGTGTGTGTGTGTGTGTGTGTGTGTGTGTGTGTGTGTGTGTGTGTGTGTGTGTGTGTGTGTGTGTGTGTGTGTGTGTGTGTGTGTGTGTGTGTGTGTGTGTGTGTGTGTGTGTGAGAGAGAGAGAGAGTTGATGTACGGTTCGTGGCGTGTGCGACAGGAAGTCAGCATTAACACCGCCACCCTCCAGAAACTCGCCGGCCAGAATGATGGACGGGCTCATGGTTCCGACTCGGAGTGGAAGATTTCACATTCGTCCGCCGCAGGA
>NC_137672.1:17950932-17965532 GCF_963422515.1 Blennius ocellaris | reverse complement strand
CTCGTCGTTTGACGAATTCCTCCGCGGGTTTGAATAAACAAGAGCGGCACCTGTGAAAGCAGGGAAACAAAACGCTTCTCTTCTTTTCAGGCCAGAGTTTGGATTGAAAAAAAAATAACCCGAGGGGTCAGAGGTCTGTCTGTCGCGGCCCCCTGCTGCTTTCACACTCTCTATACGTCTCTCCCCGACCCGGGGCGAAGATTATAGAGCATCTTCCTCTAACTCAGTGTTTTTCAACCACCGTGTTCAACACACTGGTGTTTCCGCGAGATCTAGTCAGGTGTGCCGTGGGAAATTACCCAATTTCACATTTTTTTTCTAAAAAAACATTTGCTCGAGTCGTCGTGTATAAATACTCTTCGCCACTAGAGGGCAGCACAGAACTTTGCCGGTGAAATGTAAAGTGACAGACGTCAGTGTGGTTCATCTCCACCTCCTGCTACCATCTTGTATCAAAGTACTGTGTCAGTGACAGTGATGGAGAAGTTTTTGAAAAGGAAGAATGTGAACCAGGATCTCAGCTCTTCATCCATCAGGTCCAGGTTTCACACTGAGGGAGGCACTATTAAAAAAAGACATTGGGAAATACTTTTTTCTGTACTTACTTTTGATAAAACCTTGAGAAAGACTTTATATTGTTAATAGAGGCGACACCTGCACTGCCAACACTGGTATTATTTTTTACTATAGTATGTTTATTGTACTTTATTCTACACTTTGTTCCCCCCATCATAGTTGAATTTCCTTGTATTTCATCTTACTGTATACTTTGCTCCCCTTCAAACTTATACTTTATTCTAGTCTGTGATTTTTATCTTATTTTTATTTTAGTCCTATTTTACTTTTTTTTTTTTTTACTTATTATTACTTTCTACTGTAAATACTTTTGGCCCTTAGAATTCTTGATAGTCATTGTATATAAGATTCCTCTATTTTTATCTGTTTGCACATTTCTTATCTTTCCTACTAATGAGTCCTTAAGAGCAGAATGTAACAAGTAAATTTCTCCTTTGTGAGATCAATAAAAGCTTTTCTTATCTTATCTTAGAGTTTCAAATCTTAACATTTCCAGGTGGTGGTGTGCCTCCAGATTTTTCCCCAAAAAAAGTGTCTCGGCTCAAAAAGGTTGAAAAACACTGTTAGGACTTTCTCACGTCTCAGTAAAAATGTTCGTTTACAATAATTAAGCTCTAAAGACACATGTTTTCTATTACATGAGGCTGCCGCGCGTCGTTTTTGAGCGTTTCCTCCATTTCCATGGAAACGGGCATCATTGTCAGACAGCTCAGCGTTTTCACTGGAGACGTTGTGGTGTAAACGCTCTCAGATTGTTTGTATGGAACTCGCCGCCCTCCTCTGCTCTCAACATCTGCCCCCCGTCAGTCCCGTGCTCGCCGTCGCCCCTCCAGACTCGTGAAGCGCAGCCCGACGGCTAACGGGAACACAGACGCCTCTGTTATGCAACCTGCTGGCTTCTGCAGGCCTTAACCCTTTCAGGGACGACTGACCCCGTTAGGACGCTTCTTCTGGTGCGCGGTGAATTAGTTCCGCTGGACGTTGGAGTCGGAGACGCTCCGGAACATTTCTTGAAACTTATAACACTTCTGTGATTTGTTTCCCTAAAAATAGGGCAATATTAAATATTAAAATATTAAATTATTACAAACTATTTGATGAAATGCAGCGTAATTCTATAAAGATAACGATAATGTGTCATAGAACGTTTAAATTCCCAGCAATTCATTCTGAAATTACGCGAATTAGGTCAGTTATGTTATAAATTAAAGGCCTAAAATACAATTTGATCTTGTAAAAGTCACAATAGTTTGAAAAAAAAACAAAAAACCCACTTTCTTCCAAACAGTTAATCTAATTTCTTTTTGTTTTTAATCGACGTGAGAAAGTAATAAGCCTCACTGGTGTCATTACGAACACAAAACAATAAACGAGTCGTGAGCAGATAGAGTGACTTGGCGTTTGGGAATAAAACCCGCCGAAGCAGCGTTTCCATTTTAAATCCACTGCAGACGACGGGAGGATAAACCAGATGTGCAGCTCGTCCACCAAGAGCCTCCCGTGACACCGATTTGCGTCGCCGCCGTCATGTGGACCCGAACCGAAGTGTGAAGAAACGAGTCACGAGTCACGAGTCACGAGTCACACAGACGAGTGTTTCTCAACCGAGACCTCGTCAGGTGTTGCCGTGGGAAAGTATCCAATTTGAAATAAACCTTTCATTCATGGATGTAAGTTACAGTTAAAATCATTAAAGCTCATTAAAGCGCCTAGCGTCGGGAGTCATAGACTGACCTGCTCCGTATACGACGGAGTAAACGATGCGTTTGGCGTGTTCCCGGTCCCTGGTCGTCACCTGGTCCTCGCTCACCCCCTTCCTGGAAGACGGAGGTGGAAACAAGCGAGGAGTTACCACACAATCACACGTCCAGCGTCATCACAGCTCCATTTTTCAGTATAAAAGCATCACGACGACACTTTCGTGAAAAACTTTTGGACATTTTCGGCTTGTTTTAGTGCGAAGTACAGGTTGAAAGTTTGACTTCAACCAATTTCTACAGTGAAAAATCAAAAAAAAAAAAAACATCAGCAACCATTAGTTTTCATCCGTTCAAGCTTCCTGCTGTGGAAATCAGTGATTTGTCTATTTCCTGAATTCATCTCTAATTTCTTAACTCTTAACTTCTTTCATTTGTTGTCGTGTTTTTGAATTTGTGTTGTGTTTTTCAATTTGTTGTTGTATTTTTCAATTTGTTGTGTTTTTTAATTTGTTATTGTGTTTTTTCATTTGTTGTTGATTTTTTTCATTTGTGTTGTGTTTTTGAATTTGTGTTGTGTTTTTGAATTTGCAGTTGTGATTTTTCATTTGCAGTTGTGTTTTTCAATTTGCTGTCATGTTTTTGAATTTGTTGTCGTGTTTTTCAATTTGTTGTCGTGTTTTTCAATTTGTTGTCGTGCTTTTCAATTTGCTGCTGTGTTTTTTCATTTGCTGTTGTGTTTTTTCATTTGTGTTGTGTTTTTGAATTTGCAGTTGTGTTTTTTCATTTGCAGTTGTGTTTTTTCATTTGTTGTGTTTTTTCATTTGTGTTGTGTTTTTGAATTTGTGTTGTGTTTTTCATTTGCAGTTGTGTTTTTCAATTTGCTGTTGTGTTTTTTCATTTGTTGTTGTGTTTTTTCATTTGTTGTTGTGTTTTTTCATTTGTGTTGTGTTTTTGAATTTGTGTTGTGTTTTTCATTTGCAGTTGTGTTTTTCAATTTGCAGTTGTGTTTTTCAATTTGCAGTTGTGTTTTTTCATTTGTGTTGTGTTTTTCAATTTGTTGTTGTGCCTAGTGATTTGTTGTTGTGGTTTGCACTTCAGGGCCGCCGTACGTTTGTGAGAAACTCGGGTGGAAACGCTGAAAACGACGTATGTTTGACTCAGTATGAGCTCCAAATCCAGTGTGGGGGAAAGTGTGGGATGTGAGGCTGGAGCGGCGAGGAGGGTGTCTGCGAGGGAGAGGAAGTCAAAATGAGACTGGAAAGGCAGACAGACAGTTACGTAATGGGACTTTAAGTCTGCTACAGTGGTGGGGGATCGGGGGGGGGGGGGGGGGGGGGGGGGCACTGCAGATCACTGTTCACTTCATTGTCTTCATGTTTCTACCAATGTTAAAAAAAAATTATTAATTAATAACTGTGACCAAAAAAAGCTGCTGCTTGTGTCTTATTCTTAGAATCTGAGTAAATAAGTTCTGTGTTTTTGCGCCTTTGGTTTGGAAAAGATTCTCTGATATCGTATATTGTCGTGTGTTGTTGCACATTTTCTCATATGAGGTCTGATACTTTCAATTTATATCTGATTAATGATCACGACACAGTTAAAACGAGTAAAAAATAGACACACTGGGAACATTTTCACTTTGCATTATGAGGCGGAATGAGGATTTTATAACCCTATTAGAAATGCAGTGAGAAATAGATCCAATATATCCACATTTTCAGGCTATAAATCATGAAAATTGAGCCATTTTTGGTCAATTACCCAACATTCTCACTCATTTTTATACAAACACTCGATGGAGTTTAGTCATTCACTGACCCTTGAAATACTGTCTGCAGTGGGAATTCTAAAATTAAAAGTATTTATGTAAATGATGAATAATCTCCAATCTTTGTATAGTGAGTTTTAGATGGAGTCCACATCTGGTCAAGCGAAATTCATCCTGGGTTTCCATTGCCCCCTGCTGGATTATTCTACTGGAGACCAAAAAAATAAACTGTTTTAAATGTAAATGCCTCTTTTGGGCTTTTTGTTTTAACAATATTTTTAAATAATCTTTGTTTTGCTGCAGTGAGCTGGATTTTTGCCTCAGTTTAAAGAACCACGACGCATTTTTCTTAATGGAAGTTTGTGCAATTTAAAGCAAAATGTGACTGATATTTTCACAAAAAAAGAAGAATTATATAGGGAGGAAGTAAGTTTCTATATTAAAATGAAACCTGGTTGAGGTAGAAACAGATAAATTCAGTTAATTCAGCATATTACGCTACAAAACACCACAAGCTGAGATATCAGCGATATCAGCAAACTAGCATTAGCATCGTCTGTAAAAATCTGCAAAAATACCCATAATGCAACAGCTATAGGAGATATTTCACTGTCACAACTCCCACTTTTGTAGCTTTAACGCAAAAAAAAAAATAGCACATCCCGAAAATGTCACATTTAATGCACTTTGACGAAATTATTTTATAAAATACAAAAGAAAAGGAGCAAAAGCCAAACTTCACATTCGGTATTACGTTAATGCTGACGCTATATATTTACCGATTTGATTCTATTTTATAACTTAGGGCCTACAGTTATAGACAAATAATTTCATTGTATGTTGTATTTTTGACGTTCATGACTTACCAGCGATGACGAAAAACTAAAAACAAACTCTGGAATAATTCTGTTAATGTATAATAAATCACAGAATGCACCGTTATCGTATTGTAATTTGTATGTTTGTCATGAAATTTGGACCAAATATCTATTAAAATCCATTAAATACATTTTAAGGTCAAATATATAAACTAAATGAACTTAACTACCTTTTATTCATCTCTTAAGTTTTAAAAGCAGACGATGAAGCAGAAAAGATGGATTTTAGGATAAATTGTGACTCTGGCCCGCCGGTGGTTGGACAGATGGAAAAAGTAAATAAGCGGCCATTGTTCTCATACGTCTTCAATGAAAACTCGCCTCAAAGAGATCAAAGCTGATTGATTGATTCGATTATAGAGAAGGAGGAGGACTGTGAAGCCTCAACGGGCCTGTTACCGTGGTAATGTGGTTAACCGCCAGCCCGCCGCGCCACACCTGACGGTGACGGATGCTGGGAGTGTGTGTGTGTGTGGGACACGCTACATCAAAGAAGACAGGACCTGTGTGTGGGTGTGTGTCGTGGCGGGGAAAACGCACGCTCACCAAAAAAAATACTTTACAAAACGCGTAACAATGTGGTGATGACCGGAGCGACCGGCCCAGAGGTGTCCTGCCCGTGGAAAAGAGGCAGAATGAGGCAGTCTGCACGGTCGTCATGGCAACAGGATTATTAGTGTTTGAGGAGAGGGAGCCGAGAGGGAGAGAGAGAGAGAAACCCCACAGAGCATCAGCACTCACCTTGGCGAGGAGATCGGGGAGGGAAGCGTGTGTGTGTGTGTGTGTGTGTGTGTGTGTGTGTGTGAGACGAACCACTGAGAGGCCAGCATGGTGAAGACGTCCGCCTCTGGGCTGGTGAAAATGCGGAGCAGCTCAGGGTCGGCGGAGAGGTGAGCCAACAGACGCAGCTCCACCTGGCAGAAGTCTGACAAACACACACACACACACACACACACACACACACACACACACACACACACACACACACACACACACACACACACACACACACACACACACACACACACACACACACACACACACACACACACACACACACACACACACACACCCGTCAGTTCAAAGTACACTAA
Source organism: Blennius ocellaris (assembly GCF_963422515.1). NCBI lineage: Eukaryota > Metazoa > Chordata > Actinopteri > Blenniiformes > Blenniidae > Blennius > Blennius ocellaris. The sequence goes on along the minus strand of NC_137672.1, from coordinate 17,959,516 downwards.
ACTGACATACACTCATTTCCTGAGGAGTTTTCGCAGCGTCCCAAATATAGAAATCAACACCAGACACTTCCAGTCGTATTTGCTGGAGAAAATAAAAGCGTAGATGCGTGTGTGTGTGTGTGTGTGTGTGTGTGTGTGTGTGTGTGTATGTGTGTGTGTGTGTGTGTGTCTCTGCACTGCAGAGCTAATGCTTTCTGGTGGCTTTCATTTAGACCTCAGACCACCACTTTGATTACTTTGATCCACGGTGAGGCGTTCAAAGTACAAACTTCATCTTCCATTCAGACGGCGGCGTTAAGCGAGGCTATAAAAGTCTGGCCTGCCTATTCAAGCAGGCGGAACAATTTTCTGCTTTCAGTCTTGATTATAGAGAAGCGTAAAAAGAGAGAAATATTTCTCTCCACAGCAGCGACTAAGAAACATACATTTTTGATTTGCTCTTTGTACACTGCTCTCCATCCTCCAGCCCAACACTAGTGTTATTATCTAGAATATGACCTTCTTAAAACTACAACAAAGTCGTGTGAGTCACAATTAAAAGGTCCAATTTTTCAATTCTACCCCTGAATTTACACCGTGTTGGTTTTTTTTGTTGCTTATTTTGTTTGCAGACTTCAACAACGTCCTGCCAATTCTTTCAACAAATTAAATGGCAGATTATTTGAATTTCTTCCCTGTTGTCATTTCTATAGATCTTCTATATGTGCGATGTGACGAAATATTCAGATGCTGAACAATCTGGTCGACGTGATTTGAATCTAATTTGCTGGATCCGCTTCACGCAGAGTAAATCTCGACAGTAGATCCGGGTTATTAAGGAAAAATAAAGACACCACAGGAAACGTGGTGAGGGGGATGCCTTGTACACAATGAGAATTACGGGAATTTAGCTTTTGCAAATTTTTTTTTAGATATATATATATTTATCTGCTGTAAAGGGCTGCTGTGTGATATTGATTACAATGAAGCTTGTTAAGATCTGTACTTACACAGCTTTTCACAAACTTCCACTGTTTGCCATTCACCTCTAATCAACACTGCCCCCTACATGCTACTGCTGGTACTGCAACATTTTGTTATCGATAAGCTTCCAAGAGACACAAATAGGTTTGTATTCAGGGCTGCTCAATTAATCACATTTTAAACGTGATTACCATTTTGGCTCGAGGCGACACATTTAGCCCGAACGCACCGGCGCAAAGCTACTTAGCGGTTTTAAATTTCCTGAAAAAGTTATGCATGTATGGCACCTGCCGGAAACTAACATATATTGATGATGCTAATAACGGTGTGTTACACCAATGGTTTAGGTTCCGTGTCATTTTAAAGCTAAGTATGCTAACGGCGGCTAATAGCATTACTTAGCTTAGCTGTTTCCCAGGACGGCCAAATTATCAACATATAATGTAAAGCAACATGATTCATTATTGTGGTTTATATTAGTATCTAAAGTTATTTATTACTTGATTTAAAAAGACTGAGTGCAGCACAACAGTTTAGTTTTTACTACATTACAAGATTTTTTGGAGATATTTAATAGTTGTTTTTTTTAAACATCTTCAATAAATGGTGTTCCAAATTCAAAGACATAATCGTGATTTCAATATTGCCCAAAATAATCGTGATTATGGTATTTTTCCATACTCGTGCAGCCCTACTTGTATTGAAAGCAGAATATGCATAGAAAGCTCTAGACGCCTCTATGATGAGCAGCATTAGGCGCTAAAAGTGAGTCGCGCGGTAAAACATCCAAACGACGACAGAGGAACACGCACGAGTGGCCAATGCATGATTTTTACCAGCACTTCTTCATAGAAAACAAAAACCTCCGTCAAAAAGCCCCGGGAGAGTAAATCACTTCAGAAACCTGCTGGAGGCCTGAACGGAAGCCGGGAGATAACCGGAGGCTCCGGCAGATAGAAACTCGGCCGTTCGCGACCGACTGCACCGTATAACAGAAACGCATGACGATACGGCAACGTGGTGAAATTGAGAGATTTTCACTCCGGATGAAGCAACCGGCTGTAACGGGTCTGTGGTAATGTGGGGAGAGGGAGAGTGATGACAGATGGGAGAGATGGGGAAGGCGAGGGCGAGAGAGGGGGGAGGGGGTGGTTCACGCTTCGATGTGTTAAAAATAGTTCCTGCTGCATCGAGCAGCATCGGGGGTTCAATTCGGCGTTTTAGCCTGATCTGGGGTCAGATCAGTCAAGTCTGGCGGTAAATGGGGAAGTTACTAAGAAAGTCTCTCGGGACGACTCGCGACCTGGAAGGTTGATGACGTCTTATTGTGCAGCTCGTCTTACATAATCAAGTCTTGATCCAGTCGTCCAACCTGCACCCGTCATGATCGCTGCACTTCTCTGTATCGTAGAGTTAGAAACTTCAAATCTGTGGCTTCATCGCGTAAACAAAAACTACTTTCATGTCTTTATTATTTGGATCTGAATCTTTAATTCTCCATCAATGCCTTTCTTGGGTGATGGGAGCTTTTCTGTGTCGTCCATACGCAGCTTTTCTCCAACACTGTTTCGGGCGGAAGGAAGGCTGAGACCAGAGTTCTGGAAGAGTTGGTGCTTCGTGTGAGGTTGAAGCCCGGTTCAGTGCGTTCTGATCCCTCCGTTAGACGGCACAGCACACTAAGTTCAAACAAAACAAAAATGGCCGAGAGCTGTGTGCTTCAAGGTTGTCGCAAGAATCCAGTGACTCCCAATACTATTGTCGTAAAGTACCCCATAAAAACCAAAAAGTTTCTTACTTACTCAGGCTAGCCATTGTACCTCTGGATTAAACAGCAGAAAGCGTCATTTCAGCGGCTTTACCTTGGTTTAACAATGGTTTTGAAATTGGCTTCGCGGTGCAACTCTTTGAAAAAGCTCCAATTCTGTCTCCACGGAGGAAAATTTGATCCTTTTAAAACTGCAAGAATTTGCCAGTCTATTCTGAAATCTACATATTAAAGGAAATCAGATATTATTATATTTGCAAAAAAAACCTCAGTCACCTGTATCTGATATATTTTTATTCAGGATTAAAACAATTTGTATCTGGAAATTTTAAGTTTACGTGTCTAAAGTATCCCTTCACATAAGTTGGACACCTTTATTGTGAAAGGTGTTGCGTCATGTGACCTCCACAGATTGCATTAATGTCGGGGGTCAAATTCTGACCAAGGGCAGTTTTGAATGTCATTTTTTTGCCAATCGAGGGTTTTTAGATCCGCCTCTGTCAGTTTTCATATTTATACTTTTATTTTTAAATCCCATGGCGGCCGGATTAGACCCTCTGGGGGGGCCGCTTCTGGCCCCCGGGCCGCATGTTTGACACCCCTGTCTTAGACCCTCCCGTTTTGTTGGCCTCACCCTCCAGACTACCCAGGACCCAGAAGGCCACGCTCCCCGACAGATTGAGACATGGCTCATTTACTTTTTCAGACTGGGGTGGAGGTGAAAGATGAAAGGGGTGGGGGGGGGGGGGGGGGGGGGGGTTGGGGAAAGAGACAACGGGTGCTGGTTGTGCTGAGACGAGAGCCGGGGTGAGTTTCTAAAGATATCACCCCATTAATGTTTTATGAGCTCCATCATACTTCCTCCAAGCGTGGCTGGCAGCCGCAGAAACATATTGCTGACCAGGACCAGTGTGTGTGTGTGTGTGAACAAGGGGGGGTGGGGGGGGGGGGGGGACTGGGCCGTGATGAGGAAATATGCAGGATGTAAAAGAGAGAAGTGGTTTATACGATACACAAATCTCTGACCTTAAGCGAGCCCCTCCAAGGTCTCGCTTCCAGCGCCGGCCGCCTCTGTGATAAAAGCGCCACAATCAGGGATCCTTGCATCGACCCACACGAGAATAACTCGGCCCTACAGTAAGGCTCTCTATAAACTGACTCCTGAAACTGGAGCTGTTGAATAAAATCCATATGGAAACACTGAGAAAATAGAGAATATATTTATATATATATAGACGCTGAAGCACGTTGCATTGCCAAACATGTCGGCTGTTAATTAACCGACTTACTTCTGATTGCAATTAGATTGCGGGAACTTTGTTTTTCAGGTAAACGCATATTTTTTCATTTTGACTATGTTTGAAAAGTGAACGACTTCAATTGTCCCGCCTGATGTGTCGTTATTTTCATACTCCATAAGGAGGAAGAAGAGAAAGTCTTCTATCTTTATGTACCATGTAGGTTTTTTAAAGTCGTTTTTGGTGAAATGTCAGACTTTAAAATAGTTTTAACATCATAAAATGTCCCTAACCATATTTCCCTGACGATAAGTTGTACTTGTTTTATTTGTTTGGTTTGTGATGCAATTTTTTTTACTAAGAAGCGACTTGTATTTCGAAATATACCAGCTGTGACCACTAGATGTCACTGTGTGACAGCAGAATGCCGCGACTGTAGCACAGGGGGAAAACAAAAACAACGTTTAGCGCTGCATTTGACTGTCAGAGAAACGTAATTTAAAGTAAAAACAGAAAACAGAAAGGGAGCAGCAGAATCACGATCACCTTCAAAAGATTTAAATAATTAAATATTGAAAATCCCCTTTAGGCAACTCGTATAATATCAATACAAATAATTGGGTAAAAAAACAAAACGGTGAATTCTGCAAGAATTTCATTTATTATTTCTTCACCATTTTTTTATTGTGATTTTTTTTGTGTTCTTTGAACCATTTTCAGGCGTTAAATAAATGTCGATTGATTAAAAAAAAAAACGAGTTTAATTGTATATATTGTTTTATTTTTTGGTTTATTGTATATTTTTGGTAAAATCCAGGCCCGGTTTACGGTCACCATGTGGGAGTCTGTTCCCACGGCAACTCGGGGAGGGGGGGAACTTTTCAAAACTCCCTGGAAACGGGGAAAAACACATCGCGACAGCTGCAGTAAACAGTCCTGCCCACGAGCGACTTGGTAAACAATAACAACAGCGTCATGACTCCCGGCTCATATTGTCTTTTAATCAATTTTTTTTTTTTTTAATGGCCGCCGACTGAACGTTACGTCAACATTGGTAATTTGCCAGTCAAACTCATGAAAACACTTCACTGCACTGGCAGAAACTTACACAGGATTTCTAAAGTGTTCTAAAGTATTTCCAGCACTGAAGCTCTATGAAGAAGCGAATGTGTAACTGGAAGAAAAAAAAAAGGACGATAAATATGCGAGTGCGAGGCTCCAGTGGTCTCTCAGACGGCGCAGTAGGAACATGGAGGGGACGAAAGCCGTGTCTCATTTCTTTTTAATGCCACCATCCCCACAGTAATGTGAACGGCCCTCGGAGACGCCGCACGGCGCGGCGCGGCGCACTCCAGCTCAGAGCGTGAAGGTTACGGATGAAAGCTTAAGAGCTCAGCTCCGACCTGCACACTCAGAATATGAAATGTCCCCTGTGGGCCGCGGTTTGGTGCAGAGAGGCGGCGTCCGGGGCGGACGGATCGACCGACCGCCGCGCAGGCCGGCTAGCGGCCACGGCATACGTGCCGGGGCTGGGATGGCGAAGGATTTTCGAGAGCATCGGGGGAGGAAGTGACAAAATTCCAGGTGTAGGGAGTTATTCCCAGTGTCAGAAACCCTGAGGTGAAGTGTGAGCCGACTCCAGGATTATTAGAAATAGAGGATAGAAAAGAGAGAGAGAGAGAGAGCGAGAGAGAGAGAGAGAGAGAGAGAGAGAGCGAGAGAGCGAGAGAGAGAGAGAGAGAGAAAGACTCCTCCTTTTCCCTCCAAAATCAGCGCCGTCACAATGACAGACGACGTTACGCAACCGCTCTTAACGTTTTTGCTTTACCTTTGATCTACGTCATCCGGCTTTGATGGTGAAACCCTTTGAAAAGCTTCACAATGTATTTCAAGTAGTTCTTGTCATTGCAGTGAAGTGAGGCGGGGGGAAAAAAAACCTGCAGAGAAAACCCCCACTGCATATTAAACAACTGTATTTGGTGATTTCTTCCAGTTCTTCCAAATTAAAATCAAAGTATGGCTGCTTGTGCAAATAATAATAAGACGCGACAATTCAAACTTCTCATATATTGATAAAAACACAGAAAAATGCCGGTTACACTCCAGAATTAACTAACTAACTGAGTATGATGTAATGTGTCGGGGTATTTATTAGCAAATAACCTTAAATTGTGGTGAATATTAGACGTGCAAAGCGAAACGCCACATTTAGAAAGACATTTTCAGCATTATTTCCACCATATATTAAAAAAAAGGGCCCATAATGGTGTTGATGTTTTTGTTTTTTTGAGATTAAGACAAAGTTTACGCAATGTTTTCAAGTCAAAATTCTCAACTTTTTTTTCTGCAATTTGAGTATTTATTTAGACAACAGCCACTGCAAAGGCAACTTTTTGAAAATACACTGCAAACACTATGCATTTCTGACTTGAAACACTTTGATCGTACTCTTTGATCATATTTAATGTTTAAGAGTTTAGGACAGCGGCACTGCAGTAGTACATGTCTCCTCCACGAGATGCAATAGAAATGAGTCGGACTGAATTTTATTGATTAATTTTTTTTTATAGAGGGATGACGTGGGAATTAAGCCTGCTTTTGTTTTCGTTTTTGGCTGCGCTCTCTCTCTCTCTCTCTCTCTCTCTCTCTGCAGCTCCCACACACTCTCCCAGCAGAAAATACATACCCGGGCTGACAATCGCAAAAACAAACAGACACACACAGGTTAGTTTAGGACTGGGAGGACGTTCAAAATGTACCACAGAGAACCGTTTGTCTCATCTTTGGCCAAATGGGCTTGATAGTGGAACATTTCTTGGCAGAGACGATGACTTTGGCTCTAAACAAAACAAACTAACAGAAACATCTGTCACAAAAGCTGCTCTCTCGCTGGGACGTGGAAAACCGACAGAATTCAAGTTTTCAAAAATAACCTGAACCCTTTTCAGGAGTTGTGGGGCTCACAGACACGTCTGGTGAAAATAAGACGTCTCAGACCTACTTTCTGTATATTAGACAGTGTGAGAAATGATTCCTGGACTGTGGAGAAACTCCACATTAAACTTTTAATAAAGGGTCATCGAAAACCGTAAAAAATGTTTTTGTATGTTCATTTAAGTCATGGTTTTAAATTTTGACCCGGAAAATCTAGTATGTATTCAGTCATTTGTTGCCTCTAATAATGAGTCTATAATGACCGTAACAGATTTTTAAAGGGGCACGTAGCATTGTCCAGCATTAGCATTGTCCAATATTAGCATTATCCAGTATTATCATTGTCCAGCATTAGCATTGTGAAATATTAGCATGATCCAGCATTAGCATTGTCCAGTATTAGTATTGTCCAGCATTAGCATTGTGAAATATTAGCATGATCCAGCATTAGCATTGTCCAGTATTAGTATTGTCCAGCATTAGCATTGTGAAATATTAGCATGATCCAGCATTAGCATTGTCCAGTATTAGTATTGTCCAGCATTAGCATTGTCAAATATTAGCATGATCCAGCATTAGCATTGTCCAGTATTAGTATTGTCCAGCATTAGCATTGTCCAGTATTAGCATTGTCCAGTATTAGCATTGTCCAGCATTAGCATTCAGCATCCATAGAAACATTTAACTGAGTCGACACACCCATCCCTTTTTTTTTTTTTCCCTGGAGTGAAGGTAGTAGTAAGTTGAGTTCATAACTGTTGACACATTTTTTTTTTACGTAACTGAATGTTTATTTAATAGTTTCGAGGCCCTATGCACAGTATTTGACTTTTCACAGTAAGAGCTTCCAGAAAACTTTTAAATATGACAACTCACTATGAGGTCAAGACACATTTATTTGACTTTCTTTTTTTTTTTCACTGGACGGTTCAGCCTGGCATCCGAGTCCATGTGTGTGTGTGTGTGTGTGTGTGTGTGTGTGTGTGTGTGTGGCTCTCGTCGTGCTGCCGGCCCCCTGCTGACCCCGGTTTATCTGTCGGGTTATGTAAGAGCGCAGCACAGTGACGGGCCCTGCAGACGTCCTCCTGTCCACTAACAAAACCCCCCCAGACTGACAGTCGCAGCTCTGCACTGTTCCACCGGCGTCACTTCAGCCTCCGTCAAGAGGAGGATTTATAGATTTGGACGGACGAACGCGTCACAAGTCTTCATGTGCAAGAAGCTAAAACCTGACGAGGTCATCATGTGAACAATGGCTCTAGTTATGTAAAGTAAATCTACCTGCAGCCAGGAAGCTCCAGCCCTCCGGGGGCACGAACATGGAGCGAGGATGAACCGTCACCACCTCCTCGTCCTTTCCTGAGGGGACCAAACACAGAGCCCTGAGGAACGCCGCCGCCGTTTTATACGTCCGTACAAAACCTGGTTTAAACGATGAACAGTTAAGCTGATGAAATATTTGATGAGCCGCATGGATTGCAGCGGAATCGTTTTTAATGCGGCTATAATGACCTTTAATTGCATAGAAACCCTAAACCTAACCCTAACCGTAACTCTAACCCTAAACCCCAACTCTAACCCTAACTCTAAACCCTAACCCATAACCCTAACCCTAAACCCTAACTCTAACCCTAACTCTAAACCCTAACCCATAACCCTAACCCTAAACCCAAACCCCTAACTC
>NC_137672.1:17830932-17943432 GCF_963422515.1 Blennius ocellaris | reverse complement strand
AAGAAATATTTACCAATTTAGTTTTGGATAGATAGATGGACAGTTGGTCTCACACACACACACACGCACACGCACACACACACACACACACACACACACACACACACACACACACACACACACACACACACACACACACACACACACACACACACACACACACACACACACACACACACACAGGGGTCTCTCTGTGTGTGACGTGACTCATTATCCCCCTGACTGTGTGACGGGGGACGGAGACTAGTTCATTAACGGACACGGCAGGAGAGTCAAACCGAGTCCGTCCAAACAAACACACTGTCGTCCTATAAACGTATGACACTCGGATCCAATCCCACGAACATGGGATAAAACATTAAACCTAACCAGGTATGAAACACGAGCAGCGAGGGAGCGCTCGCATTAAAATGCTAACACACACACACACACACACACACACAAGACTGACACACTCGTCGGCTCTAAATGGCCAATTAATCATGCAGATGTTTGTTTTTCACGCCGTCTCCCGGCTGCTGACAACACCAGTCGCATCGTCCCTCCCTCTCCACGATAACCTGGTGTTTGTATTCTTTAATTCCTCCTGGCGCCCCGACAGGACTGGTGATTAAGCCCCTTCAGGAGGGTGAGGGTGTTTCCCCCGCCGGGCCTGGACAATGACGCTGGCCAGCGAAGCGTCTGTTTACCCGGGGAAACGCGCTTTTTTAAATGAGCAAAACTTTAAATATTCATGACCGTTTGGACAAAAGCCCCTTTGTTGGCGGGTAACTAAACAAAACGTGTGCTTTGTAAAGGGTAAGTGGGCTCTGCTGAGTCGTAATGAGCGCCTCCTGTTGGTCCGACGGTGTTCAGGTACAAAGAAATCAACATGCGTTTGTGCTGCTTCTGTATTGGCTTGTGAATTCTGTTGATTTCCTGCTCGACGGGTCAAACTGTTTATTTATGGGAAGAGTAGTTCTGTTGAATTTCTGGATTCTTATGTTGAGCGTTCAGGCCAAAATCTGAAAAAAAATGTAATTTAATCACTAAAAACTCAAAATGTTTTTGTGCGATTATTCAACTGGTGCAGGGGTCGGCAACCCGCGGCTCTTTGGTCCCTCCACTGCGGCTCCTGGAGCCTCGGTCCCACTGCAGTTCATCCCGGAGGGACGTAAGGAGGCAAGGCGCCACCCAGAGCGCAGTCCCGCTACAAAGAGTGGTCAAATGTAGGGTCGTGAACGACGCAGCGATGTGACGTCATTACGCAACAATAACGGCATGAAGAAGGTAGAATTGCGGCTGCAGGTCATGACAGCGACTCAACTGGTGTCTGAAGCTGGGAGCTTCCTGTTCCTTTCATAGTAAAAGCCGACAGTTCCGGGAGGTTCATTACAGACTTGTTGAGAGTGACGGAACATTCTAGTGAATTCCACAACAACTACAGGACATTAAAGACACACCGCTCACACTCATGGTTCTAACAATCCACATCTCCCACATTTATCTTCCATTTTAATAATGTGTAGCAATAAAGGAGCTGAGAGCTGCAATGCATTATGGGAGTTTCTGTTTGTCGTGTTTTAAATGTAATTATTGGGGTTATGTTAGGTTTGTAGTGTCGGTAATAATTGTGTTTTTGTTGCTTAGTTCATGTAGTTTATTAGTTGTAAGTTGTCAACCAGCAGTGAAGAAGGTTTTGTGTGTCGTGTCCTCCTGGCATGGTCTTCCTGTGGGACTGTCAAAATAAAATGTGTATGGGTGTTGAGTTCAGTGGGAAACGGGACCAAATGGCTCCCTGAGCATTAAAGGTTGCCGACCCCTGAAGTAGTTTGATTAAGTTGGAATTACACAGCCATCGGTTTCAAAAAAAACGGCGCGGTGGGAAGTTTTCGGTTTCAGAAAAGTCTCGAAAACCACTAGGTGTCACTGTGGGACAACAGAACGCTGCGTTTAAGTTCAGACAAACGGTCCGAGTCCTGGACCGGACCTTTTCCTGTGTGGAGTTTGAATTTTCTCCCCGATTGCCTGGCGACAGTTTGTCTATCTCCGTCTTCGCTCCGCGACGAATCGAATTGGAAAAACCTTCGACGCACATAAATCCGCCCGCAGAGCCGGAGTCTCAGAGGAGTAATGCCTTGCTAAACAGATGGGCACCGCTGAGTCCCCGGTGCCGGTGTGGGGTAATTTAATCACCCAGCACCGGTTTAATGACTCATGACGGAGCGCATGCACACACACACACACACACACACACACACAGGGGCTTGTTTGTATTCACGGTAGCACACTGCTAAATAGCCTCAGTTCACACCCATCAAAAATCAATCGGCTTCAGCAGGAGGAGAGAAGAAGAGCAGAAACCAAAAATCCCAGTGATTTAAGTGTTTTAACGACGGCGCCAGTCGCAACTCGTCTAATAGCCGCGATCGCTTTTGATCAATACTGAGACCGTGATTGATTGTAACTTTTAGCGAAATCGAATTTTTTTTCTTCCTGAAAGCAGATTTTACCCAAAATTACTGGAATCCAGAGGAAACCTTTACGTTCCAAGTGTCCGTTTACGCAAACAACCGTGTTTGAAGTCACTGAAACGCCGTGGAAATGAGGAAAACTTTCCCGAAACTGTGAAGTTGTTGTTGGTTGAAAACAGCCAACAGCTCCCTCCAGTGGCCAAACTGGCGATCTACACCTTTTTCAGCGTAAATCACAAAGTCAAGTCTTCCAAATTAGAATTAAATCTCAAACTGCTCGTTTCTCTAATGAACTACGCTCACATATGATTAAGTAAAAATAATATTTAGAACTACAACTGAGCTTATATTTCTTTCTTTTTGATGTATTTGCAGTCTGACAGCGTAATAAAACCACCAAAAGTCAGGAGAGTTGCAGTGATAGTCGGGTTTTCTGACGTAGATTTGTGAAAGAATTCTTAAAAAAATTAAAAAACTCCCCAAGTCTTCTGCAGCAGAAACAAAACCCTGTAGTGTTTCTTTGCTCTTTTGCAGATCGGCTTTACGCCGATGACGTGAACGATTTCAATCATTTATCGAGCATCGCTGAAAGGATCTTCTGAAAACATACGAAACCGTCTCAATGTGGCTATAAATCAGAGAGAGAGGAAGGTGGAGAGAGAGAGAGAGAGAGAGAGAGAGAGAGATTTAATAACGTCAATGCCGTCCAATAAAGAGAAGAGACTTCAGTCTTATTAACCTTGTTTGGTTCCACCAAGTTAAAACGGAGCAACTCAGAAGAAAGTGAGGAATATTCAAATTAATAGAATAAAGAAGTGTGGTTATATTTGGAGCTGTCGCCGGCACATATTTGTGTTTTTTTTTTTTTTTTTTCATTATGAGACGATAAACCAGAGTGACTCCTGGCAAGCGTTTCCTGCTCGGCAGCAGTTTCACCATCCAGGCCTCCGTCTTGTTACTGCAGTCCGGCTTCACCTCGACTGAACCCCCGCCGCATGAAATACTACCCCCCCCCCCCCCCCCCAACCAAAAAAAAAACAGCTTCACATTTGTGTGTGTGTGTATGAAATGTGCCAATTGGCTGCAGGGGTTATTTAAGTGTTAATTAACTCGCAGCACGTTTGTAGAGAGAAGAACTGAGGATGAACTTCATTTGAAGGGAGAATAATGACTTCACTTTGGGGGGGGGGGGGGGGGGGGGGGGGCTCTTCCTCTTTCCAGGAGAATCCACTTCCATTCAAAAAGGGGGAAAAAAATCGCTTGGATTCACTTTCACACTTGCAGTTTTTAAAAGCGACAAGGTCACTCGGTTACAGCAGCTGCTCATTCTTTCCCTCCACACTTTTCTTTTTCTCCCCCCCCCTTTTTTTTTTCTGCACATGCTCAATAGATGGACAATAACAATACGTTGTCGAAGGGCTTAAATATCCTGGGAGCAGACGACGACTGCAGAAAGAGAGTGAAGAGTTTTGCCAAAAAGGCTAAAAATGGCGGCTTGTCGGCAGGATTTCAACCCGCAAACCCCCCCAAACACAAGCTCGCTTCTTTAACGTCTTAAAGGGGCTATTAAAGGTGCCTTTGTTGTAAATAAATCATCGTAAAGTGGAAAAGAAACATTAAATAGTGTCTAGACTGTGACAATAAATCCTTTTAATGAAATAAAGAGAAATATATTCCATCTTCAGAATTATTAATGTCGTTTTTTTGACATTTCATTAAAAATAAATGTCTTTTTTGAAAATCAAGAACGAAAATGAAAAATATTTTCAATAAAAAGACCGAAATAAGTCTTGCAAAGTCCTTCAGTTCCGCCTCTGACTGCAAACGTTCAGTCTGGACGTGCTTCACGGGTCTAAACGGTTCGGGGGAAACTTTTCACTCGGGAGTCTTCGAGTAAAGAAGCGGAACCAGTTTCACGCGGCATCTGCGAGGAAACTCCTGAATAAACACCGACGTTTGCCGCGTCTCTGCCTGCTCATCGAAAACGCCTCGTCGCCATGCGCCGGTAGTTTCCCCAGCGGCAGCAGTGGGCGGAGTGCGATTGATCGACGAGGCGCATTAACGGCGTCTTCAGAACGGGTCCCGGCGGCGATGGAACACGTTTTACTCTCGGAGTCGCTTCACGCTCCGGCGGGCGAGACGCCAGGTTTAAGGTTGGTTCGGGGGGGGGGGGGGGGGGGGGTGACAGTTATTGGAAGTGAGGGGTGCAGCTGCAGGAAGAGACAGAGGAGGTGGAGGAGGTGGAGAAAGTCTGATGGATTGAACAGAGAGTCCCTCAGCTCGCCTCCACCTGAACCAGGTACTGAATCATCACAACAATCTGGAAAATCTCCACCTCTGAGCCACGTTGCTTATATTTACTTTACTTTAGAGCCTCAATCATCGCCTGGACTCAATTACATTGATACTTATATTACATCATATATTTCATATGGCATATTGCATGTACATATACATATATTTATACATGTGCAAGTACACTATTACCATTGTGTTACTATTGTTACAAGTATACTATTACTATTGGTATTATTATTATTATTATTACTGATATATATATATATATTGTTATTGTTTGTTATTTTATCGCTACCATATTGTTATTGTTATATTATTGCTACCACTATCAGTAGTACTATACACGAGTATTATACACTATTACACATTGTTATTATCTGTATTATTGTTATTATTATTATATAATGCCTACTTCTAATGGCTCTGCCACTGCACCTTACTATTTATTTATCTTGCTTTTATCTCCTGCTTATTTCTAAGTGTCCATGTTCCGTTCTGTGTTTTACTTTATGTCTTATACCCAGATTTTGTTATATTTTACTTTATTTCTATTCTATTGTATTTTATAATATTCGTATGTACCAGATTGCTGCAACAAGACAATTTCCCTTCGGGGATGAATAAAGTAATTATCTATCTATCTAAATTCTGCAGCGTCTCAGTTGAATACAGTATTAATGGAGGTTTTTTGTGGGTTTTTTTGTAGTTCTGTAGCAGCATTCTGCTGTCATACAGTGACACCTAGTGGCCACTAATAGTATGTAGATTAAAAACCGATTTGAAACCAATGAGGACAAAAGGCTGCTTAACTCAGTGTCTTTCAACCACTGGTGTTTCCTCCAGATCTCGTCAGGTGAGTGGTGGGAAATTATCCAATTTCACATTTTTTTCTAAAAAAAACATTTGCTCTCAGACGATACAGTCGTACCGATACAGTCGGTACCGATACAGTCGGTACCGAGACAGTATCGGTACCGAGACAGTATCGATACCGAGACAGTCGATACCGAGACAGTCGATACCGAGACAGTCGATACCGATACAGTCGATACCGATACAGTCGTACCGATACCAGTACCAGGCACGAGGCTATACGGGGTCGTGTGCCGACCTCTCGTGATGCAGATTAATAGTTAATACTCGATTTACACGGGATGATTCTGCTGGAATCATTTCGATGTGATGCTGCACCGTCGACTGATCGCATGTCAGAGTATCAGGGATGGAAATCGGTCGCAGTCTGGAAACAAATATGTGACGGGAATAAAACCTTTTTGCATAAACTCTGTAGTGGCAAGAAACCAAATGAACTCCGTCAAACTCAAACAAAGATGCATGTGTGCAGCCATCATAACCGACTCTGATGAATTCAAACTAAAACGATCGGTAATGTTTGATGAGGCATTCAACTATCCTTTTAATTAGCTTGTTATATTGCCACATCAGCAGAAATGCCGACATGAATATTTAATGTCGAAGCCGACGTCTGCCGTTCACAATAGATTCAATGAGGTCAATGTTTCTTTAAGGCAGTAAATAAGTGTGGAAGAACAACGAGGCTCCATAAATTCCATCGAGCCAGTTCGTCCTCATGACGTATCCTGAGGTGGACTTTTCACTCTTTTCACCCCTCCGCCAAGCCGTTAGCCCTTCCCCTCCAAAACGAGGGCGAAGGGATACGTTTCAGCCCTTAGATTTGGGACACCCCTCAACCCTCTGCTCAGCCCCTCCCCCTCTCCCTCCGTCTCACAGTTATGACATCATAACACGGCGCCGTTACATCAGCAGAGCTGAGCCACGGATGTTAGTTGATTTTCCAGCAGGAGCGTCGTCCCGCCGTCCCAAATTCAACGTGTTGCAGCAGCTTGGCTGCTTTGTCTCGTTTTCCTTCTTTCCCCACATCAAGGTGAAGAAAATAGACGGAGACGTGGACTACTTCAGTTTTTTGCGCCGTATTTGGACTTCAGAAATATTTCCTCATTCGCCGTGTGAAAGCGGAGGAGCTTCCTTGTTTGTCCCTGTTTTCAAAACAGCCGTATTAGAAGACTTTGGAACTATACAGTGTAATAATAAAATGTTATAAACACCGTCTCTACCAAACAAAGACACACGGAAGCTCCATACGGCGGCGCTACTTCTGTTCTTACTAGTATAAAACACAACAGGTTTATATAACTTTAGAAGCGTATAGATGTGAATCTTACTAGTATAAAACACAACAGGTTTATATAACTTTAGAAGCGTATAGATGTGAATCTTACTAGTATAAAACACAACAGGTTTATATAACTTTAGAAGCGTATATATGTGAATCTTACTAGTATAAAACACAACAGGTCTATATAACTTTAGAAGTGTATATATGTGAATCTTATTAGTATAAAACACAACAGGTTTATAGAACTTTAGAAGCGTATAGATGTGAATCTTACTAGTATAAAACACAACAGGTTTATATAACTTTAGAAGCATATATATGTGACTCTTACTAGTATAAAACACAACAGGTTTTATAACTTTAGAAGCATATATATGTGAATCTTACTAGTATAAAACACAACAGGTTTTATAACTTTAGAAGCGTATAGATGTGAATCTTACTAGTATAAAACACAACAGGTTTATATAACTTTAGAAGCATATATATGTGACTCTTACTAGTATAAAACACAACAGGTTTTATAACTTTAGAAGCGTATATATGTGAATCTTACTAGTATAAAACACAACAGGTTTATAGAACTTTAGAAGCATATATATGTGAATCTTATTAGTATAAAACACAACAAGTTTATATAACTTTAGAAGCATATATATGTGAATCTTATTAGTATAAAACACAACAGGTTTATATAACTTTAGAAGCATATATATGTGAATCTTATTAGTATAAAACACAACAGGTTTATATAACTTTAGAAGTGTATATATGTGAATCTTATTAGTATAAAACACAACAGGTTTTATAACTTTAGAAGCGTATATATGTGAATCTTACTAGTATAAAACACAACAGGTTTATAGAACTTTAGAAGCGTATATATGTGACTCTTACTAGTATAAAACACAACAGGTTTTATAACTTTAGAAGCGTATAGATGTGAATCTTACTAGTATAAAACACAACACGTTTATATAACTTTAGAAGCATATATATGTGAATCTTACTAGTATAAAACACAACAGGTTTATATAACTTTAGAAGCGTATATATGTGAATCTTACTAGTATAAAACACAACAGGTTTATATAACTTTAGAAGTGTATATATGTGAATCTTATTAGTATAAAACACAACAGGTTTTATAACTTTAGAAGCGTATATATGTGAATCTTACTAGTATAAAACACAACAGGTTTTATAACTTTAGAAGCGTATATATGTGAATCTTACTAGTATAAAACACAACAGGTTTATATAACTTTAGAAGTGTATATATGTGAATCTTATTAGTATAAAACACAACAGGTTTATATAACTTTAGAAGCGTATATATGTGAATCTTACTAGTATAAAACACAACAGGTTTATAGAACTTTAGAAGCGTATATATGTGACTCTTACTAGTATAAAACACAACAGGTTTATATAACTTTAGAAGCGTATATATGTGAATCTTATTAGTATAAAACACAACAGGTTTATATAACTTTAGAAGCATATATATGTGAATCTTACTAGTATAAAACACAACACGTTTATATAACTTTAGAAGCGTATAGATGTGAATCTTACGAGTATAAAACACAACACGTTTATATAACTTTAGAAGCGTATATATGTGAATCTTACTAGTATAAAACACAACAGGTTTATATAACTTTAGAAGCGTATATATGTGAATCTTATTAGTATAAAACACAACAGGTCTATATAACTTTAGAAGCGTATATATGTGAATCTTATTAGTATAAAACACAACAGGTTTATAGAACTTTAGAAGTGTATATATGTGACTCTTACCAGTATAAAACACAACAGGTTTTATAACTTTAGAAGCGTATATATGTGAATCTTACTAGTATAAAACACAACAGGTTTATATAACTTTAGAAGCATATAGATGTGAAATGCGAGTCCTCCTACCCCTCTGTTTAAAGTGTGCATCTGTAAATGCTCCGTTTTAAGGGGTGAATAGCCCTTCCCCTCTACACAGTAGTGAAATGGGACACCCCTCAGACTCGTGAAGGCGCATTTCAAAGGGGTAAGATGAAGGGCTAAGGGGGAGAATTGAGACGCAGCCTTTGTCAGCGCAGTCACAACACATCAGCACCACGGAGAGCTCCGGTTGGCCGAAGCGGCTAATATCTGTAAAGTAGAGTCGCTGAGCGGCGTCGGGCCGGCGTCACTTACCGGCTGTTTAGCGGAGATCCTCCCGGTGACGGCGCTCGTCTGGAGCCACGTGGAGGAAATGTAGTTCTGAGAGAGCAGAAGAAGAAACGAGTTTGAACAGGCTGTTTACAGGCTGCAGTGCCGGTTGTGAGGCGGCAATGAGCAGAACAAACAAGCACAATATTGAGCTCCGAGATCCAGACATCAAGTCATTAAGCTGACAAATAAAAACTTTCCTCTGTGTTCTGTCCGTCTATTTCAGCTTCATGAGGCATGAGAACTCTACAACACTGATATAACTAATATTAACTGGGATTGAACTGAGGTCAATGCAAAGCTAAACTTAAGCTAAAATTAACCGAAACTAAAGGAAAGTCAAATTAATACTAAACAAGTTCAAGTGAACCAACTTGAGCTGAAATTAATGAAACAAAAAACTACAAATTTAAACCTAAACTACGTCAAAGCCAAATAAACTAAACTAATATTAAAAGTGAAAGTAAACCAAATATAAAATTCAGCCCAACTAAACTGAACTCCACATAAACTAAGCTAAATGTGGATTACCTGATTAGAAAAGGAAAAAAATCAAACAGAAGTCACTGTGATATTAATGCAAGAGTGACAGTAAGAAAAAAAAAAAAAATTCATAAAACAAAAATAGGTGTATGCAATGCCTGAGCTAACCCTATAAAATATGACTTCAGAGTGTAAATAGATTATTATTATTATTATTATTTCACACTGTTTACATGGAGTACACACGTTTTCACATCGCAAGAATGATGTCAGGCAGTTTTCCTCACCTTCTGTCATGAACAATCTTATTTGTGGTCTTAATTGGTTTTACCGCCACTATTTAAACCCTCCTTCTGTTAGATCAGCTTGTTTGAGTTCATTTTGTTCTCCTTTATCAGCCACGACCTCATTGTTTGAATTTCCTTATATTTTTTGGGTAAATAAACCCTTCTTCTTTCAATCACCTCCCGTTTTCCTATTTGCTCAACAGTTCCATTAAACCAGTTGTGTCAAACACTTTAAATCACCTTCACCTGGTCAAAACGTTAGAATAATACATGTGGAATAGTTGCTACTGTAAACAACCTCGACCACGGAGAGACTGTAGTGTGTTGAAAACTAGAGCAATAGCATGATAAACCTAGAAAGAAAGAACGAAAGAGAGAAAGAGAGAGAGAGAGAGAGAGAGAAAGAAAGAAAGAAAAAGAAAGAAAGAGAAAGAAAAAGAAAAAGAAAGAAAGAGAAAGAAAAAAGAAAGAAAGAGAAAGAAAGAGAAAAAAGAAAGAAAGAGAAAGAAAGAGAAAGAAAAAAGAAAGAAAGAGAAAGAAAGAGAAAGAAAAAGAAAAAGAAAGAAAGAGAAAGAAAAAAGAAAGAAAGAGAAAGAAAGAGAAAAAAGAAAGAAAGAGAAAGAAAGAGAAAGAAAAAAGAATGAAAGTGAAAGAAAAAGAAAAAGAAAAAGAAAAAGAAAAAGAAAAAGAAAAAGAAAAAGAAAAAGAAAAAGAAAAGAAATAAAGAGAAAGAGAAAGAGAAAGAGAAAGAAAGAAAAAGAAAGAAAGAAAAAGAAAGAAAAAAAGAAAGAAAGAAAGAAAGAAAGAAAAAGAAAGAAAGAAAAAGAACGAAAGAGAAAGAAAGAAAGAAAGAAAAAGAAAGAAAGAAAAAGAACGAAAGAGAAAGAAAGAAAGAAAGAAAAAGAAAGAGAAAGAAAGAAAGAAAGAAAAAGAAAGAAAGAGAAAGAAAGAAAGAAAAAGAAAGAGAAAGAAAGAAAGAAAGAAAAAGAAAGAAAGAGAAAGAAAGAAAGAGACAGAAAGAAAGAAAGAAAGAAAGAGAAAGAAAGCAAGAAAGAAATGCATAAATACATAAATGCATAAACAAACAAACAAACCAACAAACAAACCAACAGGACACTGGTCCTCTGCAGTTGAACAGACTCAAGCTGAGTGAAGGAACCAAAGCTGTGATGTGGATCTCCTGGGTTCCTTCTGGCCTGCAGCAATCTTTACACTGACAAGTTTTACTCTCTGGTATTTTGATTTGTTATTTTTTTCCAGTACAAAGCCTCCGGGAGAAAAAGCCTTAAAAAAAGAAAAAAAAGAAAAGAAGAAGAAAAAAATCTCTACCTGCCAGGGAACAACAAGAAAAGGCAGTGAAAGACCGTGTAGTGAGACTCGGACACGTGGAGTGAATTCGTTTTGTTTCCAGACTCACCTTGTTCGTCATGCAGGAAAGAATCCCGTCGACAAACGTGGACTTGATCTTGTGGAGCTGATCGAAACAACGGAGACGTTCGTTAACCGGCGCTTGTAAAAGACCGACTGGACACTTAAACGTAAATAAATACACAAATGAACAAACGTCTGACAGCCTTTGAGCAAACTAAACGGCCCTGCTTCCGTTTTTAATCAGATTTTCTGTGACATTTCCACCGAATGGAGTCACAAGTCATGTTGGGAACTCGTCTACGTGTCTTTACGCACAGTTTTGAAGAGTAAAACTGAAAATGTACATTGTTTTTGCGGTAGTTTTTCCACTGGAGCTAATAAATATCAAGCCATGACTTACTTGTCTGTACTCCAGGATGATCTTGGGCAGAGGGTGAAGATCCTGAAGCTGCAGGAGCTGCAACCAAACCAAGACAAAAAAAAAACCAATTAAAATTATTCTAATTATTAAAAAAATTATTTAAAGTTTCTTGTTCATGCAGACGTTGCAAATGCTACAATCACATCACGTCAACCAATTCATGTTTACTGGCGATGAGATCCACGAGGAAGCGTCATGAATAGTAGCTGCTGGACCTCACTGAGGCTCCGCCCCTATTCCCGAACTGAGCGTGCCCAGTAGATACTATACACCAGTGTTTTTCAACCTCTTTTGAGCAAAGACACACTTTTTTCTTTGGAAAACTCTGGAGGCACACCACCACCTGAAAATGTTAAAATGTGAAACTCTGTAGCCTCTATTAACAATATAAAGTCATTCTCATCAAAGACATCAAAGTCATTCTCATCAAAGACATCAAAGTCATTCTCATCAAAGACATCAAAGTCATTCTCATCAAAGATGTCAAAGTCATTCTCATCAAAGTTTTATCAACAGGAATCAAGTAAATACAGAAAAAACTTATTTCCCAATGACTTTTTTTAATAGTGCCTCCCTCAGTGTGAAACCTGGACCTGATGGATGAAGAGCTGAGATCCTGGTTCACATTCTTCCTTTTCAAAAACTTCTCCATCACTGTCACTGACACAGTACTTTGATACAAGATGGTAGCAGGAGGTGGAGATGAACCACACTGACGTCTGTCACTTTACATTTCACCGGCAAAGTTCTGTGCTGCCCTCTAGTGGTGAAGAGTATTTATACATGATTACTCTGCAACACGCTGTCGCTGTGAGAGCAAATGTTTTTTTTAGAAAAAAAATGTGAAATTGGATAATTTCCCACAGTGGTTGAAAAACACTGATCTATACAAGACACGGCTGAGCGGCGTCGGTTCGCGTTACAAGGACATTTGAGAGTCGCACTGTGTGTGTGTGTGTGTGTGTGTGTGTGTGTGTGTGTGTGTGTGTGTGTGTGTGTGTGTGTTTGTGTCGTACCGCCGCCTCCGATGTTGACTGCTGCTGTTTGTTGACGGTCTTGGGGAGCTTCTTGTTCTCGCAGCGCTCGTGAAGACGCAGCTTCTCAAACAAAACCTTCGACAACAATGTAAATTCGGCACATTGAGACCGAGGTACACATTCTGCATCCACACACACACACACACACACACAGTAAACAGTTCACTTTTATTATCTTCCGGGCTGCGTCGGGTCGTCACGATATTAAAATTGCGAGGGTGAAACTCACCGTCCGGAGCTGAGAGCTGCTGGTCACCAGGAACATCTGTCCAGCTTCTCGATGGGCCTCCTGCTCCAGATGTTTCATCTCAGTCTGACAGAGACACGCGGGAAGAAGAAGTTAAATTAAATTAAATTAAAGCTTCAAGCGCCGGCCGGTTTTGGTCCACGTGCCTTATGTTTGACCCCCCGGCTGTAAACATCCTGGTAAAACCAGAGACCTCAAGAGGCCACAGCCTTCGTTCTGCTACATGCTAGCCGCCGGTATAGCTAATTAATTTAATAATCTAACAAATCAGTGGCTGGTAATCTGGTCAAACGGGGTGATAAGTGGACGGTGTGTGTGACACATCCCAGGCTGAATTAAGGATAAAAAAAAGAAAATACTTTTCGGTGTCTAATATCTAAAAAGTGTGGTTTACGGTCACTTTCTGTTTATTACATCAACATCAACACAACACAACACGTCTCCGTCTCTCCATCACTCGGGACAAAAAGAGCCAATTAAAGTCTCTTGAGACTTATTACATTGATACTTATATCATATATTTCATATGGCATATTGCATGTACATATACATATATGTATACATGTGCAAGTACACTATTACCATTGGTATTATTATTATTATCATTATTACTGATATATATTATTGTTATTTCATTGCTACCATATTGTTATTGTTATATTATTGCTACCATTATTAGTAGTACTATACACGAGTATTATACACTATTACACATTGTTATTATGTGTATTATTGTTATTATTATTATATAATGCCTACTTCTAATGGCTCTGCCACTGCACCTTACTATTTATTTATCTTGCTTTTATCTCCTGCTTATTTCTAAGTGCCCGTGTTCCGTTCTGCGTTTTACTTTATGTCTTATACCCACATATTTTTATATTTTTATTTTTTACTTTTTTCTATTCTATCGTATTTTATAATATTCGTATGTACCAGATTGCTGCAACAACACAATTTCCCTTCGGGGATGAACAAAGTAATTATCTATCTATATATATAGACATAGATTGTGCATCTTATTGATATACTTTAATTAACTGTTTAGATGCACATTTGCACTTGAGCACTTTAACATATTGGCTTTAAGTTGCTTGTCTCTGTTCATTTTATTAATTTATTTATTTAATCTCCTCTTAATATTTGGCTCTGAAGTCACTTCCTGCTCCTACTGTCATAGCTCTACTGTAGTGCAGGTCTGCCAAGACGCTGGAAAATGCAAAATTATTATTTAAACAACAATAACGTAGGAGGTTTAAATCTCTTTCTTACGTGTTTTTAAAATATGAGTTTTAAAAAATATCGTCATCGATCCACTGGTCCAGTGACATTAGAGTGCAGCGAATCAAATCTATCGGATCTTTTTTTCTTTTTTTTTCTGGCACCGTGAGAGGAAACTGGGTCCTTGAGAAAAACACACTCATAAAAACCAAAACATACAGAACCAATGATGAAAAATACATGAGGACTGACTAAAGTACACATGGGGATATAGGAGGGAACAGTGAAAGCCCGAAAATCTAACTTCTGCAATATTCAGACCGAGCAACCGTCAATCTATAATATATATATATATATATATATATATATATATATATATATTCCCACTTCATCCCTGAGAGAAGTCAAACGTATTTTAGTTCAGTGGTCCCGTAAAGCTAATTTAATGTCAGTTAGGCTGAGCCGGGAGAACGAAAGCAGAATGAGCGATAAATGCTGACAACTGGGCAAAAAAAAAAAGTACTTCCTGGAAGTATTAAAGTTTGAGAAGCTTATTACAAACTTTATGATCAAACTTCAATATTCCTGAGGAAAGAAAAGAGGAAAAAAAAAGACTGAAATCCTGTCTTGTCAGTGAAAAAAGACTTTCTGCAGGCTTTGGTGTGCTTTTTAATAATAAAAAAAAGAAAAAACTCATTGTGTCGCGAGAGAAGAAAGAGAAGAGGAGCTACTCGTCATTTAAACATGACTCTACATGTCATCATGGAAACATGATGTAAACCATGTCATCATACTCTGGTTGTCATGGAAACGCGAGGCCCTCCATGTCATCATGCGCGGTAATAATGGAAACATGATGTAAATCACGTTGTCGTGCTCTGGTTGTCATGGAAACACAATATGACTCATGTCATCATGCTCTGGTTGTCATGGAAACACAATACGACTCATGACATCATGCTCTGGTAGCCATGGAAACACAATACGACTCATGTCATCATGCTCTGGTAGCCATGGAAACAATACGACTCATGACATCATGCTCTGGTAGCCATGGAAACACAATACGACTCATGTCATCATGCTCTGGTCGCCATGGAAACAATACGACTCATGACATCATGCTCTGGTAGCCATGGAAACACAATACGACTCATGTCATCATGCTCTGGTCGCCATGGAAACAATACGACTCATGACATCATGCTCTGGTAGCCATGGAAACACAATACGACTCATGTCATCATGCTCTGGTAGCCATGGAAACACAATACGACTCATGTCATCGTGCTCTGGTAGCCATGGAAACACAATACGACTCATGTCATCATGCTCTGGTCGCCATGGAAACAATACGACTCATGACATCATGCTCTGGTAGCCATGGAAACACAATACGACTCATGTCATCATGCTCTGGTCGCCATGGAAACAATACGACTCATGACATGCTCTGGTAGCCATGGAAACACAATACTACTCATGTAATCGTGCTCTGGTTGTCATGGAAACACAATACGACTCATGTCATCATGCTCTGGTAGCCATGGAAACAATACGACTCATGACATCATGCTCTGGTAGCCATGGAAACACAATACTACTCATGTCATCATGCTCTGGTAGCCATGGAAACACAATACTACTCATGTCATCATGCTCTGGTTGTCATGGAAACACAATACGACTCATGTCATCATGCTCTGGTAGCCATGGAAACAATACAACTCATGTCATCATGCTCTGGTAGCCATGGAAACACAACACTACTCATGTCATGCTCTGGTAGCCATGGAAACACAATACTACTCATGACATCATGCTCTGGTAGCCATGGAAACACAATACGACTCATGACATCATGGTCTGGTAGTCATGGAAATACAATACGACTCATGTCATCATGCTCTGGTTGTCATGGAGACACAATACTACTCATATTGTGCTCTGGTAGCCATGGAAACACAATACTATTCAAGTCATCATGCTCTGGTAGCCATGGAAACATGGCACTGTGCCAGGAGTTGAGGCATTTGAACCAGAGCAGTAAAAGTCGGACCAAACACACTAAGATGTCCTCTGGTCCACATCCAATGCTTCCCACGGTGCACAAAGTACACGAACTAGTCTAAAAACATCCTTTAGGATTTATTTCTCACTTTCACATCCAAGTACGTCAAACTGACACTTTTGGCCTGCGGGTCACAGATTTGACACCGTTTGACCAACACAATCAAAGGAACCGTGTCTGAGAGAGGGAAAAAAATAGGAGAACATGTGGAGAGGGAGCGAGATGACGAAACGAGAGAAAAGAGCGACAGATTAGTGGATCCGGGGCTGACGGGCTGGAGGAAAGTGGAGACGCGGCTGAAAAGTCGGAGGCGACGAGGCGTAATGGGGGAGTGGCGAGCGGCGGGAGCCCGGCGCATGATGACATTTGTGAAACGAGGACGTAACGAGGCACAACTCCAACAAAAATCCAAAAAATCCCAATAACGACGGATGAGAGGGGGAGGAGGTGAAACACGAAGAGGGGAAATCGGGGTTAGCTGGCAGACGTGTAATTCCAAAAAAAACGTGTACTTTGTTGTGTGTGTGTGTGTGTTGCTCACTGCCCCGAGCACGCTCCAGACCGCCTCATCAATAATAGATAGCACCCGCTGTGTAATCTATTACATGCAGGGGAACAGTCGGGCTCACTGCGGTAACTTTAATCTCTCCGAATCCAAATGTGGACTTTTTTTTTTTTTTTTTTCAGCCTCATCCTGACGTGAAGGGTCTGATCTGATCGGGGGATAATCTGGAAATCACACGCGGGAAACAAACGAGGCTCGTTGAGACGACTGCAGCAGAAACTTCATATTGGGGGGGGGGGTATTTTGCCAGACGGCAGTTTCCTCCCTGCAGCACCGCCTCTTGAAGGCGGGAAAAAAAAAAAAAAAGACAAGACTATTCCATCCTATTTATAGCAACACGGCGAGGTAGCAACGGCGGTCTCCACAACAACACCCCTGCCGGCGAAGGCTGTGAGCGAGTGTGTAAAGTAAATAAATAAATAAATAAATAAGAAAAAGAGGGGGTGAGGAGATGCGTCCGCAACACCCGTCGTTTCTGCAATGTGTTTTTATCTGCGTGTAAACAGGACGCGTCCCCGGAGAACGTCCGCCCACCACAGCGCTAACCCCTCCCCCCTCCTCCTCCTCCTCCACCCACGAGAGTGAAAACGAGGGAATACTTCTTCTTTTCCAGAGGCGTCCTCACAGCCTCCCACTGTCATTCGCTCTGGTTTGTATTAAAACCAGCAGCCGTCTGCTGGCAGTGGTGAAGTTTGACCCCCCAACCTCAGTTTTTTCTCGCAGGTGAACAAATAGCAAGGCGACGTAAGGTTTTATGTTTGTTATTTACAGTGCGTGGCAGCGTTCAGGCAACTCAAGGAGGTGTAGGGAAGTAAAACTGTGCCATCAGATTCTGAATTCGAATTTCTAACTGTGAATTTTTTTTTACCATCGAAATCAGACTTTGAATTTTAAAGGCTGTGGAATTTCAAGTGCGTGTCTTTTTTTCGCGTCGGATTTTTTTGTAGTGTGTAAAAATTCAATGTGTCTAAAAATTCAGCCGCAAAAAAAATTCAGCTGTAAAAAAACATTCAGCCACAAAAAAAAAAAATCAGCCGCAAAAACAAATTCTGAATTTGTTTTTGCAGCTGAATTTGTTTTTGCAGCTGAATTTGTTTTTGCAGATGAATTTGTTTTTGCAGCTGAATTTGTTTTTGCAGCTGAATTTGTTTTTGCAGATGAATTTGGTTTTGCAGATTAATTTGTTTTTGCAGATGAATTTGTTTTTGCAGCTGAATTTGTTTTTGCAGATGAATTTGGTTTTGCAGATTAATTTGTTTTTGCAGATGAATTTGTTTTTGCAGCTGAATTTGTTTTTGCAGATGAATTTGGTTTTGCAGATTAATTTGTTTTTGCAGATGAATTTGTTTTTGCAGATGAATTTGTTTTTGCAGATGAATTTGGTTTTGCAGATTAATTTGTTTTTGCGGCTGAATTTGTTTTTGCAGATGAATTTGTTTTTGCAGCTGAATTTAGTTTTGCAGATGAATTTGTTTTTGTGGTGTTGTGTGTTTTAAAAACAAAAGCTTCTCACCCCCAGCAGGTCTGAAGTTCTCTTCAGAGCGTCTTTGTCCACGTGGATGTGGTGACTCTCCATCGCTGGAACAGCACACATATATACACATACATTATTTATTTTATTTTAAACAAAAGATCAACTGACGTAGTTTATTGAGCTTCAAGCAATCTTTGATGATTCTCACCTGCGAGAACGGGGATCATGTTCAGCTCCATGTCGGAGTAGAGCTCCCACAGGCCCTGGCTCTGGAAACACAAACAATCCAGTAAAGACGGTGTACCGTATGGACGAGAAAGGTCATTTATACCAGTGTTGGTGTTTCCGCGAGATCTATCAGGTGTGTCGTGGGAAATTATCCAATTTTCTAAAACAACATTTGCTCTCACAGTCACAGTGTGTTGCAGAGTAATCATGTATAAATACTCTCCGCCACTAGATGGCAGCACAGAACTTTGCTGGTGAAATGGAAACTGACAGGTCCAGGTTTCACACTGAGGGAGTGAAAATTAAAAAAAATAAATTGGGAAATACTTTTTTTCTGTATTTACTTGATTCCTGTTGATAAAACTTTGATGAGAATGACTTTGATGTCTTTGATGAGAATGACTTTGATGTATTTGATGAGAATGACTTTATATTGTTAATAGAGGCTACAGAGTGTCACATTTTAACATTTCCAGGTGGTGGTGTGCCTCCAGAGTTTTCCAAAGAAAAAAAGTGTGCCTCGGCTCAAAAAGGTTGAAAAACACTGATTTATACCACCTGTAGTCTGAACGAGAGCTCCATGTGAAGGCTGAGGAGACGGTGGAGACCTGAGATGACCAGAGAAACCTGCCAAACAGGAAACGCATCAGAGTGAATTAAAAAAAAAAAAATCAGTTAAGAGAATTTTAAACTGTCGCTATTCAACTCTACCCCCCCAGAATACAAAATACTGCAATGCACCAGTAAAGGTTAGGAAGCAGATACAAGCGACTAAGCACAATTTTTCACAACACAAGATAAAGAAACTTGTAAATAACTGATGAGCCTGGAAATGAAAGCGGCTTGTTTGTTCCACACAGTTTGCTGGAGGCTGCTGGATTCTTTTCAGAGAGAACTCAGTACGTTTCTCCAGCACAGTGGGGGGAAAAAACAAAACAAAAAAAAAAGCGACTCCACCAGCAAAATGGACAAAACGGGCGAATCAATTCAATGTTTTAAATCCAAGTGATAGCTGAGCTGCTGGGGGAGAAGCTGGACGGTGCAACACTGATGGATGGATGAAGAATTGGCCGACGGAGGAGGAGGAGGAGGAGGAGGAGTGAAAAGCTTCAAACTGCACTGTATCCATTTCTCTAATGATTGCTTGTGAAAGAAAATTAAATACAAACACATTTAACAGCAGATTTTTACTTATTTTGATAGCTTTATCTGAATCAGTCTTTATTTATTCTCCTTTTTAAAAGTCCTAGTGAAATGAAAATTCCACCTCCAAAACTCTCTGGTGTCTCTTCTAGGGACGTTTTTCATGCTAACTGGCTGAAGGGTAAAATGTTAAAACACGACAATCTGCGAGAAAATAGCCGATAAACGACGCTATTTCCTCTGCTGGGCGGAGCTTCTGACAATAATAGAGTGACATCACGAGTTGTGCACACGCCCAAGTTGTGTTTACATTATGGAGGATCAGAGTTTTGACCACGAAGAGGCTGAATTTAACCAGATTTCATCATCGTGGTCATTTCAAACCCAGTGATTGATGAAGAAGACACAGAAGGTGGTTCTGCCATCGGTGACCCCGTCTGGAACGTGTTTGAGGAAGCAGAAGACGCTTCGTCCTCCATTCGTCCTCGTCTCCTCGCCTCAGCAGCCGCCAGTTTTCACCTTTGAGGCTCCTGACTTTTGGCAGAACGACCGGCTTCCTTGATCCAACACGTCCAAGAGCTTTTCTGACTGCGGAATCACCGAAGATGAGTCCAGGTATTACTGGATCGTCTACTAGCCGCCCAAGCTAGCAGCTCCCGCTAACAGCTAGCTGCTCCCGCCGCCCGTGCTCCTTTCCTCCTCTCTCGGCCTCTTCCAGGCTCAATCTTTCATCAAGGCTCATAAAACGCCGACTATAACTTATAAACTTGGATATTTAAGAGGGAAACAAGCCGATATAAACACAACAGATCGAGATCTGCACAACTCGTGATGTCACACATAGGCTCCGCCCACGAAGAAGGATTCCCCCGACTTCCTCGGCTGGAGATTCAAAATTCAAATAACTTTGTTATGCGACAACAGTGGTGGGGCAGAGTCGGAGAAACCTTACAAGTAGAACCCCAACTATCGTTTTTTGCAAAGTAGTGTTTTACATTTCACGAGCCCTTTAACCCTTTCTTAACCACCTTGTTTTAATGTATTTTTCTTTTTTAACCACTTGCTTGTTGTGTCTGAATGCCGCCACATGAAAGACTTTGTGTGTCGCCTGTGAACCCGGTACATTTGCATGGTCACCCACCTTCTGCGTGCCCACGGCGGGTTCTTTATACGGCTCCTTGCAGTGTTTGTTCAGAAGGTCCCGGAAGCAGGAGGAGGAATCAGCCGGATCCAGCAGCCACCCAGAAACCTGCGGGTCCTGGACGCGACAGCCCGCCACTGGGATGGATAAACAAATTTACAAAACGGCTTCAGAGACGCCAGTGAGAATTATGTTTGTATGTTTTTTTTTTCCATCGTGCTTTTATCGACTCATTTCAAACCGCAGGACCTTTTGTCCAGCTCAGGTCTTTAGCGTAAAACTGCAGAAGTGTTCGGAGCAAGTCCTTGGCTTTGTAGCACACCACCAGTTGAGAGCTGGAAAGAACTTGTAGCAGCACGTCTCTACAGGAAACAGAGGGGGGAAAAAAAAAAAGTGTGTTGTTGTGAGAAATGTTCCTGTTAATCCTTCTTGTCATACAGATATAAACACACAGACCTGGTGTAAAGCTGCAGGCCGGTCTGCTGTCGGGCCCATGCAGGTGTGAGCTCCAGCTGCAGGTAGACCAGGCTGTCGCCTGCGGCCAGCGAGGCCCGCGGCGCCACGCACGTCAGGTCGCCCTTCATCAGCACGAGGACGCCACACGCTGGAGGACGCAGCTTCTGCACCGGGGGGGGATGGATGGATGGATGGAGGAGGAGGAGGAGGAACATCAGCTGCTTGGTTAATGAGGCAGCGAGACACACGGGTGTTCACTCACTTCCTCACATAAAGGGCCAATCCCAATTCTACCCCTTAGCCCTACCCCTTACCCCTTACCCCTAGCCCTTTGAAATGCACATTCATGAAAGTCTGAGGGGTGAGGCGAAGGGCTATTCACCCCTCTAAACGAAGCGTTTCCAGATGCACACTTTAAACAGAGGGGTAGGAGGACTCGCATTTCACATCTATACGCTTCTAAAGTTCTATAAACCTGTTGTGTTTTATACTAGTAAGATTCACATCTATACGCTTCTAAAGTTATATAAACCTGTTGTGTTTTATACGCTTCTAAAGTTATATAAACCTGTTGTGTTTTATACTAGTAAGATTCACATCTATACACTTCTAAAGTTATATAAACTTGTTCTGTTTTATACTAGTAAGATTCACATCTATACGCTTCTAAAGTTATATAAACTTGTTGTGTTTTATACTAGTAAGATTCACATCTATACACTTCTAAAGTTATAAAACCTGTTGTGTTTTATACTAGTAAGATTCACATCTATACACTTCTAAAGTTATATAAACCTGTTGTGTTTTATACTAGTAAGATTCACATCTATACGCTTCTAAAGTTATATAAACTTGTTGTGTTTTATACTAGTAAGATTCACATCTATACGCTTCTAAAGTTATATAAACCTGTTGTGTTTTATACTAGTAAGATTCACATCTATACACTTCTAAAGTTATATAAACCTGTTGTGTTTTATACTAGTAAGATTCACATCTATACACTTCTAAAGTTATATAAACCTGTTGTGTTTTATACTAGTAAGATTCACATCTATACGCTTCTAAAGTTATATAAACCTGTTGTGTTTTATACTAGTAAGATTCACATATATACTTCTAAAGTTATATAAACCTGTTGTGTTTTATACTAGTAAGATTCACATATATACTTCTAAAGTTATATAAACCTGTTGTGTTTTATACTAGTAAGATTCACATCTATACGCTTCTAAAGTTATATAAACCTGTTGTGTTTTATACTAGTAAGAGTCACATCTATACGCTTCTAAAGTTATATAAACTTGTTGTGTTTTATACTAGTAAGATTCACATCTATACACTTCTAAAGTTATATAAACCTGTTGTGTTTTATACTAGTAAGATTCACATCTATACACTTCTAAAGTTATATAAACCTGTTGTGTTTTATACTAGTAAGATTCACATCTATACACTTCTAAAGTTATATAAACCTGTTGTGTTTTATACTAGTAAGATTCACATCTATACACTTCTAAAGTTATATAAACCTGTTGTGTTTTATACTAGTAAGATTCACATCTATACACTTCTAAAGTTATAAAACTTGTTGTGTTTTATACTAGTAAGATTCACATATATACGCTTCTAAAGTTATATAAACCTGTTGTGTTTTATACTAGTAAGATTCACATATATACGCTTCTAAAGTTATATAGACCTGTTGTGTTTTATACTAGTAAGATTCACATATATACGCTTCTAAAGTTATATAAACCTGTTGTGTTTTATACTAGTAAGATTCACATCTATACACTTCTAAAGTTATATAAACCTGTTGTGTTTTATACTAGTAAGATTCACATCTATACACTTCTAAAGTTATATAAACCTGTTGTGTTTTATACTAGTAAGATTCACATCTATACACTTCTAAAGTTATATAAACCTGTTGTGTTTTATACTAGTAAGATTCACATCTATACACTTCTAAAGTTATATAAACCTGTTGTGTTTTATACTAGTAAGATTCACATCTATACACTTCTAAAGTTATATAAACCTGTTGTGTTTTATACTAGTAAGATTCACATATATACGCTTCTAAAGTTATATAGACCTGTTGTGTTTTATACTAGTAAGATTCACATCTATACACTTCTAAAGTTATATAAACCTGTTGTGTTTTATACTAGTAAGATTCACATCTATACGCTTCTAAAGTTATATAAACCTGTTGTGTTTTATACTAGTAAGATTCACATATATACTTCTAAAGTTATATAAACCTGTTGTGTTTTATACTAGTAAGATTCACATATATACTTCTAAAGTTATATAGACCTGTTGTGTTTTATACTAGTAAGATTCACATATATACGCTTCTAAAGTTATATAAACTTGTGTTTTATACTAGTAAGATTCACATCTATACGCTTCTATAGTTATATAAACCTGTTGTGTTTTATACTCGTAAGATTCACATATATACTTCTAAAGTTATATAAACCTGTTGTGTTTTATACTAGTAAGATTCACATATATACGCTTCTAAAGTTATATAAACTTGTGTTTTATACTAGTAAGATTCACATCTATACGCTTCTAAAGTTATATAAACCTGTTGTGTTTTATACTAGTAAGAGTCACATCTATACGCTTCTAAAGTTATATAAACTTGTTGTGTTTTATACTAGTAAGATTCACATATATACACTTCTAAAGTTATATAAACCTGTTGTGTTTTATACTAGTAAGATTCACATATATACACTTCTAAAGTTATATAAACCTGTTGTGTTTTATACTAGTAAGAACGGCAGTAGCGCCGCCGTATGGAGCTTCCGTGTGTATTTGTCCCGTAGAGACCGTGTTTATAACATTTTATTATTACACTGTAAAAAACGTTTAAATAAAAGCAACTTGTCCAGTGGAGGTCGGACTGTTTCTGACGCAATGCCGAGATTTAAAACTGATTCCAGCAGATGTTCACTTTCAATTTCTACTAATTTTCATTTGTCAAAGTGAACATTTGTAGAAATTATTTGTTTCACAGCAAAAAAAAAAGTAAACCAGGAAATAAAAGTAAATTTTCATGTTATTGGTTGAAATGAGTTGGACGCCATTGTGCTGGAAGGTCCTTTGAGAATTTCTTGGTATTTTCTGCCTATTTTATTTAAATATAAAGCTTCAACTTGATATTCTAACCTAAAGTCCCAACAAACATCACAGTCAATGTTATTTTTGAGACATTCTGGGTTCGCTTGTCTTAATAAATTGTACAGAACAAGTCAAAGCAAGACTTGGGCTTCAGCCTATTGATTTTTAACGCGAGAAGCTTCTTTTTCCAAACCCCCAAAAACAATCCAGTTCGGAGGTTGGCGTTAGAAAACTGAACCATGTTCTTGTGTGTCTACCTGTCCCGCGTCCAGCTGAGTGGTTCCGTCTTGGTACACCAAGGTCAGCAGCAGCGCCGGAACCCGCCCGGCCGTCTCCAGCAAGCGCGCCCTCCCGTCCGAGTCCAGCCTCCCAGCATCCTTCACTCTGGGGTCGCAGGTCAGCGCTGCCGCGGTCGCGGTCCGCGGCTCGCCGGCGCCTCCCTCCCCGTGGAAACCGCCGCTGCTTTTTGCGGTTCGGCCGACATCGTGCCTCCTCTTCGGGGGAGGGAAGTGGAGTTCAGGGGAGACGTGACAGCATTGATTTTTTTTTTTTTTAGAGCAGGTACGTTTATGTTTTCCCAACTTTTTGTTGGGTACAGTCGAGGAGTTTTGTTCGGGGGCGGAGGTGGTTGCTGCGGGTGAGTTTGAGCTTCTCCCCTCTGGTTCTACCGTCAGTGATCTACAGAACACACGGAGCAGGGCAGCGTGTGGACAGGGACCGAGGGAACGCACAAGAAATAAATAAAAGAAGAAGCAAGAATTGACTTGGAATGACTGTGTAACACCAGAAGACGGTTGAGGGAGGATTCCTGCCGTCCCTGCTGGCTTTTCTTACAAAGAACATCAATACCTCATAGCAGATTCCTTTAAAACTGTGTTTTTTTAACCTTTTTGAGCCAAGGCACACTTTTTTCTTTTGAAAAAACTCGAGGCACACCACCACCCGAAAATGTTAAAATGTGAAACTCTGTAGCCTCTATTAACAATATAAAGTAATTCTCATCAAAGACATCAAAGTCATTCTCATCAAAGACATCAAAGTCACTCTCATCAAAGTTTTATCACCAGGAATCAAGTAAATACAGAAAAAACGTATTTCCAAATTTCTTTTTTTTTTTTTTTTTTTAATAGTGACTCCCTCAGTGTGAAACCTGGACCTGATGGATGAAGAGCTGAGATCCTGGTTCACATTCTTCCTTTTCAAAAACTTCTCCATCACTGTCACTGACACAGTACTTTGATACAAGATGGTAGCAGGAGGTGGAGATGAACCACACTGACGTCTGTCACTTTACATTTCACCGGCAAAGTTCTGTGCTGCCCTCTAGTGGCGAAGAGTATTTATACATGATGACTCGAGCAAATGTTTTTTTAGAAAAAAAACGTGAAATTGGATAATTTCCCACGGCTCACCTGACTAGATCTCGCGGAAACACCAGTGGTTGAAAAACACTGCTTTAGAGGAGTGAGCTGAATGGAGGAACAAAGATCAAGCTGCACGCAATTAGTTGTAACCCAAAGAAGGGCGACTTGATTTAATCAGAGAGAGTTGGTGAAAGGCTGAAGCAGCAAACAGGTAAGGAGGTGAAACAGAATCACAGACGCCGTCCGACAAGCCTTACGGGAAGCGAGTCTCACACACTTAACGGTCACTCACACTCCCTCCGCCGCTGCCGAGCCGCTCGGAGACGAGTGGTTTTGCCGAAAGTGCTGACTTGTGGTCAAAGTTCGCGTTTCCTCTCGTCATGTCAGCGGCATGTTTTATGCATCACGTGCGTTCATGTTTCATGCTGCGGTCGGCAGTAAACGTCGACACAGACAGAGAAGGGAAACATGGGATCTCCTCAAAGTGGCAAGACATACTGGAAATGACGCAGTGAGCAGGTTGGGCCACTAGGGTGTGCTGTTGTTACTACGGCGGCTATAAAACCTGCAGGTATCGGGGGAATAAGACCGGGAATCACGACACTCTGCAGCGAAACAGTGTTCTTATTGTCTATTTACTCGCGTTTGTGCAGAAGAAGAATGATTTCCTACGGTTGTGGTGCATTTGATGTGTGTCTCGACTCTGCAAGCGTCACTTGTTCATCGGCTTCCAATCCTCCAGAAATAATTCAAATTTTGGCTTTATTATGCAAATTTCACTCTAATTTAGAGTTTCTGTCATATACACTTTAATAATGAAACATCCTTTAATCACACATTTGCAGGTATTTTAATAAGTGTAATTTAAAGGGTTTTTTTCATGAATAAATAATTAAATTATTTAAACCAGTGGTTTTGAAAGATCGAGGAGTTTTAGACGCGGTTGCAGCTGCAGGAAACGTTTCAGGGTTAAACGTTTCATTTGGAAAAAAAAAATACATTGATTGTACGCAGATTGAAGATTAATTAAAAACTATACGATTCGTTTTGAGGTAAAATCATGGGAAAAAAAGTTGCAAATTATATCTAATAATGAAAAGGGGTTTTTTTTATCGCTTATGGATCCGAACGGCATGATCTCTACTGTGTGGGCATGTAATCTGAGTATCTCCAGCACTGAGAATGAGGTGATTTAACGGTGGCCGGGTGGAGGACGAGAAAACAGGTGGAGCCAGTGTTGCCGCGGTAACCTCCCGGTAACCTTCCCAGCATCTGATCCACAATTCGCTTATTCCCACGTGGCGCTCCCGCCTCTATTTATGCGAAAATAACCGAGGGAGGGGCACACGTGTGTACACGTTCTTTGAAATGGAGGTTAAAAAAAAAAAAAGAAAAGAAAAGTAAAGCTGGCTCTTCTGTATTTTTGGCTCTGATGTAATGACATGCAGAATTCTGCGGGATTGTCAGCGTGGAAGGAATTCCTGCGAATCAGCTCCCCGAGGAGACGCCATCCTCGTTTGGCTGTAAACACCACCCGCCTTCCTGCTGACAGTCACGGACCCCCACCCTCCTCCACCCCCCCCCACCCCCCAGGGTGCTGTGCTACAGGATATAGATAGACAAACCGAGGCCGTTCAGCCTTCCGACCCGTGGAAGAGCGAGAGTGTCAAAGACGGGAGGAAATACAGTCGAGGCCTTCTCTCCGCTTCCTGTTCCATCGTTTACATGCAATTCAGGGCGTGGAAGAAACTGCAGTATTTGTCAAAAGTTGTCCACAGTACAGGAGTACACGGAGAGATTGGGGCCTGCGGGTAATTCAACCCTTCCAGTGGGAAAACGGCGTTAAACCTCTTGTTTAGTCTAATCCAGTGTTTTTCAACTACTAGTGTTTCCGCGAGATCTCGTCAGGTGTGTCGTGGGAAATTATCCAATTTCACATTGTTTTCTAAAAAAACATTTGCTCTCACAGTGTGTTGCAGAGTAATCGTGTATAAATACTCTTCACCACTAGAGGGCGGCACAGAACTTTGCCGGTGAAATGTAAAGTGACAGACGTCAGTGTGGTTCATCTCCACCTCCTGCTACCATCTTGTACCAAAGGACTGTGTCAGTGACAGTGATGGAGAAGTTTTTGAAAACCAGGATCTCAGCTCTTCATCCATCAGGTCCAGGTTTCACACTGAGGGAGGCACTATTAAAAAAAAAGACATTGGGAAATACTTTTTTTCTGTATTTACTTGATTCCTGTTGATAAAACTTTGATGAGAATGACTTTGATGTCTTTGATGAGAATGACTTTGATGAGAAAGACTTTATATTGTTAATAGAGGCTACACAGTTTCACATTTTAACATTTCAGGTGGTGGTGTGCCTCCAGAGTTTTCCAAACAAAAAAGTGTGCCTCGGCTCAAAAAGGTTGAAAAACACTGGTCTAATAATCCAGTCAGCAACTTTCTAGTTTCTTTAACACCTACAAACAATCCAACCGTCACCTCAACCCTTCCTTTATCATTCTCTCTCATTGCTCCTCTTTTTAATCTACCTTGTAGACAAACACTCGGTAGAAGTGCTTCAGCACCGCCACAGTTTCCTGTTTCACATGAGGCGTTTTCTGTGTTTTGTTTCATGTCCATGAAGGATATCGGAGCCTAATCCCATGAAAGCGGCTCCGTATTGTTCCTGCTGTTTCAAGGAGGTTCATTGAACACCTGATATATGTATTAAGGCGGAATTATTCATAAGAAGCCATTGAAGTTAGTTCAACCAGATGATTACAAATAAAAACTACAAAAAAAACCACAAAAATGTCTTTACTCTCACGCTTTGACAATACAAGTGACGACGGCTCCGTTTTCCAGTGAAAAGCCTCATTAATGACCCTCAAATACATGTTTTTTGTTTGTTTTTTGTT
Organism: Blennius ocellaris; assembly: GCF_963422515.1. Taxonomy (NCBI): domain Eukaryota; kingdom Metazoa; phylum Chordata; class Actinopteri; order Blenniiformes; family Blenniidae; genus Blennius; species Blennius ocellaris. Next base: position 17,914,751 of record NC_137672.1, on the reverse strand, counting down.
TTACAGTGAGAGTAAACCGTCGTACTCACACACAGGAAGAACACGCAAACTGTCAAAATAAAGGCCCTAAACGCCCGGACTCCAACCGAGGACGTTCTCCACGACAAACGTCACGTTTGTCGTGATCATAGTTCAACGTCACAAAGGGTTTTTGTATTTTTTTCTCATGTATGCGGAGACTCACTTGCTGGTTGCCACGGAGACGTGAACACTTGACCCTCGACCTCCTTGACTCCCGGGACAGTGGTGGCGTGGGACGACTCGCTCTCGCCGAGTCCTCTGCAAGGGGGGGCGGGGTTGGGAGAGGGTGGGGGGGGGGGGGGGGGAGGAGCATTTTTCATCTGATCATCACTTTTCCCAGCACATCCTGGATCGATGGGCCGGTTCTGTCGCGGTAAGCGTGTTTGGCCGGGGCGTGAGAACCGAGCGGGCGGTCAGCACTATAAATCCCAGGTAACATCAAACTGACATTTTATCACGACGCAGCTGGGAAGTGTGTGTGTGTGTGTGTGTGTGTGTGTGTGTGGGATGACTCAGCATGGCCTCAGCTCCTCCGCGTCGCTGTAACGTGAGCGGACGCCACGCGACGCCTCGTCAAGCCTCCTCAGCTCTGCAGCGTCATCGCTGACGCCGCGCAGACGAGGAGGACGACCTCCCCGACACGACCGAGAGGCGTTCGGCCTCAAGGTGCAGCAACGTCGACGTCCGACGAGTGACGCTTCCTGTGCTTTAATTTGCTTTAATTTACTGTCCAAGTTGTCTTCAGATCAGCTTTTGTTTTTAATCTCCTGGCTGTTTGCTTTTGAGTTCAATCTCTACTGAGAGCAACAAACGCTGCGTCTCTTTAAAGGATCTTGACTGTGAAGGTTGCCGGTTCGAATCCCTGCAGCAGGAAGAGCGTCTGGTGTCAAAACTAGTTCAAGTGCAAGTTTGCAGTGACCCCCCCCCCCCCCCCCCCCCCGCCCCCCACACCAAAGAAACTATATAGACGTCTCCTCACTATGCAATTATTACAGAATTCAAGCTTAAAAACAAATAGTTTACTCTCGTTTTTCTTTTTTATACAAAAGGCGGATCTTCTTCTGCTGAACCTGCGTTACTTGTTTCACCGAGTTCAGTACGAAGGTCGTGAGCATGAAAAACCTGATCAAGTTTCTTTGCTATTAACTTGTTTTTGTCTTCAGGTACGTCTTTACTAATGTTAATTTAAATGGGAAACCATCAGGCTTCGTAACGCAATAAGATTTACTGTCAGAACAATGAAATAACCTACTGAAGACTATTATCATTACTGTTTGTGGTAATAAATAGCAAATATCAGGACAATAATGTCACACTGAGCTTTGAATTTCAATCATAACTAAGACTAGCAGGTTACAATTCAACCATAATAGGAATATTTCTCTTCTTCAGTGGTATCAGACCCCCTCTCTGCTCTCTGGCTCGTCAATAGATCAATAATTCAGCCATTCTTTGAGACTCTCGCTCATTTTTAAGGTTCTGTAGTTGAAAGAGGTCCTTTGCTTTGACTAAAACGTTTCAAAAAAGTTGTTTTTCCCAGTTTTATTCTCTTTCAAACTGATGAAACAAAATTCCCCAAGTCCTCTGCTGCTCCCTGGTGGCGGTTAGTAGAACTACAAGTCCCTCATAACGGTATTAATGTGGATACTACTGACAATGATTTCAGCATTATTACAGTTTTAGAAATGAAACATCTCGATAGTCTCGTCACAGCGTGCTCACCTGTACGTGTGCTTGTGATGTCGCTATTCACCGGCAGCACTTCATCTTCTTTCTCCTCTCTGTTGAGAAACTCAGCTGCTTCTCTATCGTTTCTCTCACGCGGTTTAAAGTTAGCGGCCCCGGTCTTCGTCTTGCCCTGCGTTTCGTTTCCACACCCGACCTCCGTCGCTCCCCCTCTCTCCGGGTCGCCGTGGCCGCGGCCCCCCCCGAACGGAGGCCACGGGCTCAGGGTCCGGCCCCGCTCCTGCACGGCGGAGGGCTGATCCTCTGGCGTCTCCTGTTGGAAAAGGAGGGGCTACTCCCTGGACGATCCAGTCCCGTCAGGACGATTCTATGATCGGGTCCTTCGCTCCCAGGCTCTTTACCAGCAGTGTGACACCCAAACGTATTCACACGTAGATCCGCTGTCGGCTCCACCTGGGCGCTCCGACCCGGGTGTCTCTTTGGCTTTGGCGAGCACGGATCAAAAGAATACTCCCGTGTTGTCGCAAAGCTACGAGGGTATAAATGCAGAGCTCCAGGAAAAGGGGCTTTTTCATACGAGGCGTCAAGAGGCTGCTTCCTCTTTAACCGACCGCCTGGAGCCACGATGTGATTTAGTCCATTTCTGTGAGAACTCCACTTCTCCGACGTTTTCTCGATACGTGCGTCTCCGTCGGTTTCGTTATAAACTCGAGGAGGATGCTACTGGGGGCAGGATCATGAAGGGGTCCTCATCCTCATCGCGAGAGAGATGTGGAACGTGTTGTACGGCTCCTCTCATCAGGACCGTCCTCATCTGGAGACACTTTCACAGTGAAAGACGGAGCGACGTCTTCCGCAAAGCTGCGGGAGAGAAAATGCATGAAAATGTCAAAGTGGCTGAAAAACTCAGCAGGTCCGCGGCAGAAGAAACGGCCTCGGTGGACTCGTTTACTCATTTTAGACAAAGTTCTGAAGTATAAATCAGAGGTTACCAATGTGTTAACGATCAGTGTGTGTTTTCTAGGTACTCATGTCCTCCCACAGTCCAGAAAACGTGTTTAAAGTCCCAGTGAAATGAAGATTCCACCTCCAAAACACTCTGGTGTCGCTTCTAGAGACTTTTTCATGCTAACTGGCTGAAGGGTAAAATGTTTAAAAACACGACAATCTGCGAGAAAACAGCCGATAAACGGCGCTATTTCCTCTGCTGGGCGGAGCTTCTGACAATAATAGAGTGACATCACGAGTTGTGCACACGCCCAAGTTGTGTTTACATTATGGAGGATCAGAGTTTTGACCACGAAGAGGCTGAATTTAACCAGATTTCATCATCGTCGTCATTTCAAACCCAGTGATTGATGAAGAAGACACAGAAGGTGGTTCTGCCATCGGTGACCCCGTCTGGAACATGTTTGAGGAAGCAGAAGAACGCTTCGTCCTCCATTCGTCCTCGTCTCCTCGCCTCAGCAGCCGCCACTTTTCACCTTTGAGGCTTTGAGGCTCCGGACTTTTGGCAGAACGACCGGCTTCCTGGTTCCAACACGTCCAAAGAGCTAGAAGACTGCGGAATCACCGAAGATGAGTCCAGGTATTACTTGATCGTCTACTAGCGCCCGAGCTAGCGGCTCCCGCTAGCCCCTAGTGGCCCGTGCTCCTTTTCTCCTCTCTCGGTCTCTTCCAGGCTCAATCTTTCATCAAGGCTCATAAAACACCGACTAGAACTTCAAAACACTGTAAAAACTTGATATTTAAGAGGAAACAAGCCGATATAAACACAACAGATGGAGATCTGCACAACTCGTGACATCACGCCCACGAAGAAGGATTCCCCCGACTTCCTCGGCTGGAGATTCAAAATTCAAATAACTTTGTAGGAGAAACCTACAAGTAGAACCCCAACTATCGTTTTTTTGCAAAGTCGTGTTTTACATTTCACTGGGACTTTAAGGCCCACTGGTCATTCTAAACAGCTCCTAGATAGAATTACTGGGATAAAGCAGTATAGAGAAGATGGAAGTGGAGGTTTTGTTCTGAGGTCACCTTGAAAGGTGGGGGGGGGGGGGGGGGGGGGGGGGGGTGTTGGGAACTGCTGCTTTACGCAAAAACCTGTCACATTACCTTAAAAAGGTACAAGTAGAAAACTTAATCCAATAAACCTCCTCAGTGTCGACAAGTCAGGGCTCAAGGTCCAAACAGTTCATCTGTGAATTGGTGAGTAAAAAAACATACATGAAACTCTGCTCTTACTTTCTCCAGGACGCGGCGTCATGCAGTAAAGTCGTCCGAGGCGTAGGGAGGGCGAGGGGAGCTCCGCCTCCACGCGTGAAGGACGACGGCGCCGCCGCCTCGCCCCGGGAAGCCGAGCTTCCATAGCGCTTCCTGAAGGAAGGCGTCTGCGAGCTCCGATAGCCGGCCTCGGCTCCAGACGCCTGCCTCCGCGGTGACAGATCCCAGCAGCGGGAGGAAGAGGAGGAGGAGGAGGAAGAGGAGGAGGAGGAGGAAGAGGAGGAGGAGGAGGCCTGGGACGTCAGGGGTGGTGTCTGGCGGTGCCGATAGCAGGCCGAGGTCTGGGAGGTTCTGCAGTGAGAGCGTGGACTTCTTCAACCGGCTCTCACGCTTGAATTCGGTAATTAAGCTGTAATAACACGCCGCTGTCGTTCTACTCCACGTGTCTGAGTCGTGCACTTTTAACCCGAGCCGTTGGGAAATGTATTTTAACGCCACTGAGGACACTGAGACACCTCTCATAGGACGATACCGAGCTGCTTCAGGCCTTCCAGTAGGAACTGCTGCAGGTTATTGGCTCGTTAATACAATAGTGATTTAAAGTCACACTTCATCAGGCTCCAGAGGGCACACACACACACACACACACATATACACACACACACACACACACATTTATGCACACACACTTCTCTCGAACCTCATATCTTTGTAAATACCCTGCTGCTGGAATAATTAATTAATTTTGAGCTGGAAAATATCAAATACTTGCATGTTGATGTGACATTCTTAACATACTAATGTGATGTAAATCATTTTTTTAATTTACATTACTACATTACTAATATTAACATTATTTTTGGTTTATTTTCACATTGCACTATCCACAACAAAAAGATTAAACAATCTATGGCAAAAATTGTTTGTTAAAAAAAAAACGGGTTAATAAAAAATGCTAAAAATGACCATAACTGCTCTAATCTGTACAAAAGTTTTTTTTTTTTTAAAGTCTAAAATTGCAGTTTAAATGGGTAAAAAGGCTAAATATATGTAAAATAACAAAAAAAAAGTTGAAAGACTTAAATCAGCTTAAAAAGTTAAAGTAGCTTTTTTAGAAGAAAATGTAAAACGTGTGGCTTCAATAGCTAAAATGGTACCAATGTCTAAAACAGCTTAAACCACTTAAAATAGCAGCTCAAAATAAAAAGGAAAAAACTGTTAAAAACAGTGAAACCAGTTATAAAATCCACAAAATGGTGTCACACAAAATATGTGGAATAACATAAAATGTGCAAAACAAAAGTTAAATATCAACTATTCTAAACTGTAGGAATGAACCGTTGTAAATTATAAAGTATCTTTAAAGGTTAATCTCCAGGGTGGTAAAATCAGTTCTTCTGTTGATGATAAGGTGGAATTCTAACATCTCTCCATCATCTCCCTCTGACTTACCCGTCCTCATAAGTCCAGCGCCTTGCCTCCCACTGGCCGCTGTCGTACCTCTCCACTGGTACGTCGTGAAAGAAAAGGGAATTACTGACAGAACTACAAAAGCGACGGAGCGGTTGTGGCGTTTCGAATGAAGAAAATCATGTCCATGTTTACATTGGTAATGTATATTAATAATAAAGATAAACACATTTTTCATCTCTCAACATGGAGGAAGGAGCTCAACCTTCCCGTCACTGACTTTGCCCGTGGCCGGCGGAGGAGCTTTGGTTGCGTCTGTCCTGCGACGGGCTCTGGAGGGCGGCCAGGACCTTCAGCGCCACCCTGGACAGCGGCGCCCCGCCGTACGACCCGCCGCCTGCCGCCTCCATCGCGGCTTTTATTGGCCTTTGGAAGTCTGATTCTTCAACTAGCAGAAATGCCAAAACAAGACAGAGCCAGAGTTCAGTGACAGACATATCATAGAAGAAAGATTGGAAAAAAGCAACAAACTTAAAACGTTTTTTTATACAGGATTTTGTTTTATTAATTTGAATGAGGGAAGACAGACAAGAAACATTGAGAACATTTGAGAAAACTACACTATACATATATATATATATATATATATATATACATATTTACAGGGTAAACACAAAATATCTTCAACTGGAACAAGAAAAAAAAAAAAAAAACAGCTGATATTATGTGACTTTGCATTAATGATCATAAAAGCATTTAGATAAAAACGCGCTGCTGTAAATAAATGACGACAATAAAACGATAAAAATAAGAAAAGTCATGCTGAATGGAAAGCGAAGGAGTGACTGTGCGTTTTTAGGATCTCTGAGAAAGGTGAGGGATCGTAACAATATAAATATAAATATACAGCTTAACTCAGTGGTTCATCTGAGGGGATTTTCAACATCGATCTCCGATATACAGTCTGAGTTTTTAGCCTGAAATCACCAGACCCGGCAGAATCACTCCTCATTGGTCAACATTAAGAGTCAACAAGTTCACAAACCTAATAGACAATAAGGGGATAATTCAATATTCTTCAAGACCAATTCAATAACCACAGGCTCGTTACTCGACTCCCACAGTTTTCCAAAATCTCAAGGAAAACCTAAATTTGTTCCATGTGTGAATACAAACTGGATTCAGATCACAAAGATCCAGCTCACTGATATTAATAGAATTAATAGAGGGACACACTATAGATAAAAGGAAACAGGCAGTTGGGAGAGTTAATCGACCTTAAAAAAAAAGCATTCGACACAAAAAGAAAAATCTATTCTACACATAAATTAAACCTCTAGAATCTCAAAAACACTACATTGTGTTTTCTTTCCCCGATGAAACAGATATTTTCCGTACATGAGAGAATTCATAACGGCTCCGAATTGCAGAATTCTAATAGGTGATCAATAAAATCCCGGATTGTGGCTCGTTTTATTTCTGCGCTTTCTTCTTCTTCGTGGCTTTGCGCTCAACCTCCACATCAATTTCCTCCATTTTCTCAGGACTCAGGTTGAAGGGGAATATATAACTCCCCTTCCTGTCTGAGGTGGCGTTTGTGCTCCAACTCACAACAATTGGCTTTAATTTCCTGCATTTCTTGTTGTAAACTCTGCAGCCGAGTCTCGGTTTGGAAGAGCTGCGGTGTCGGCTCCTTGTTAAGAAGTGGTGGTTCTGAAGTCTGAGGGCTTCAGCGACGAGGAGCGAGACGACCCAGGGCCTCCACAAACTCTGCACTGCTGAGCATGTTGACCTTTAACCTGCTAGTCAGTCAGACATGAAGGTGGACTGAACAGAAAGCAAAATGGGTGAATGAACATAACAAAACACAATCATAACCCTTTGAGACTGAGAATATCCAAGTTGCGGTCGTTACGTTATTGTTGATCTCGTCCATAGTTTAGCCTCAAAATACAAACGTGTTATCCGAAAAAGAAAAGCACAAATAGAAATAAAGACATTGAGAAATAAACAACACATCATTCAACTTACAGGGCAAAGTTATAAACAAATATCACAATGCAGCAAATTAACCAGATTTGCACGGTTTAGTTATTAAACTATGGGACACAGTCCTCTGATTCGAAACCTTAAGGCAAAGGTATTAAAGTAATTTTATTTCAGGGGCCACATACACAACTACTTGATCTCAATTGAGCCAGACTATTAAAATGCGTAGTGACCAATATATTATGAGTTATCCCTTAGTTTTAATATAGAAAGACCAGATATATCCTGAAAATGTTGCTATCTAACACACTTTATGGTTAAATCATGTGCAAACAACCTGGAATTTTAACTGTTTGGCTTAGTTGTCGCTGCTATTAGCAGCTTAGCTAGCTTTCAGCAGGCAAACACTGGCTGTATAACCGGATATTAACACCTTGGTTGTTGTCAGCTGCGGCAGAGCAAAGCTTTGTGCGCAACCTGGCCGTGGAAAGTGAAGAAAGTAGACCAACATTCCTCACAATACTTACATTTTTTCCACGAAAAAGTCCGTGTTGTTAGCATCAGCGCCGCGACGCCTCTCTCAGCTCGCGCCAGGCATCCAAAACTGTGCGTCATTACGTCGGCCAGCATATAGTGAAACGTCAGACGCACAAGAGTCCCGGAGAGCCAATCAGATTTCGGGGCTGAAGTCCGTTTCCCACCCACTCTCCTCACACAGCTTTATTTATTCGTGGCGTCTCGCCACAGTTTCCACACAAACTTCTGCCGTTTCTCCGCGCACACATCGACTGGTGAGTGAATTCAGGGTGGAGAAGATTTTACATGATCCATCCACAGTTAATTTTCACATTTGATCTTTTAATTCTTCAAGTTAATTTTGCAACCACTTAAAGAAGACCAAAAAAGGCCTAAGAGTATTTTTTTTCATCATGAACTGCAAGAATTTAATGAATGAATGAATTATTTCAGTTACAATATGCAATATAATACTTGAATGTTGTGCTTTCAGCTTATAATCAATGTTTGTACGTGCTAGCACTAAAATAAGTTCTCACTTCTTGCTTACTTTTGCCAATCTTGTACGAAAAAAGTGAAAATATAATGTTGAGATGAATTTTTATGTAATTGGGGGGGGGGGGAGTAAAAAAAACAAAACTATTTTGATATTTCAGATAACCATCTAAATGTTCAGAAGCGGTGATCAACACTATGTAGTCAGAATTACGGAATTTAACGCGAACATTTAGGCACCAACAGGCAAATGATCAGGGATGGACCAGAGGAGACGTTTCTACTTTGTATTTCGAAGTTTCTTTCCAAAGTGCATAATGAAAAAAAAATGTTTTTTTAGAAGAAGAAAAATATCCCAGCTTTGTATTTCTACTATGCAAAGGGAATATTCGTTTTACCTCATAAATATTGGCCTTAATACTCCATATGCAGCAGCTGTTCTAACACTTGATGTATTAATTCTTTGACAATCCATTCTTTGAGGCATTTCTTGTATGAATTGGTGAATTTGCTTGTCATTGCGAAGTGACTCGACTCCATCAGCATCCATTAGAAACACTATTTGTCAATGACTGAGTGAAACGGTGCTTATCTTCTATTATACAACCTGCCTCTCCCTATTTTATTTTGAGGCGTGTAAAAGTGTCATTGCATGTGAATAGACTCCAACTAAAGGGATTGGTCGCTTCCATGCTGTTCTGGTTACTCCTATTTTCCCCAGTTTGTATATAAACACCCCTTCACCTAAATTTCCCACTACTTTTTGTTTACATATTCTACATAGTCGTCTCTCGGCGCCTCTAACCCTGAGAATCATGGTCCAAGCAAAGACGTGGGTCCTCAAGAAGCATTTTGACGGCTTCCCGAAGAGCAGCGACTTTGAGCTGAAGGTGGAGGAGCTCCCCGAGCCCAAAGATGGAGGTCAGCTCAGTTTATTGATCTCGTGAGGGTTTGACAACAGACGAGCGTCTTCAAACTGTCCTTGTTCTTCCAGAGGTGCTCCTGCAAGCAGTATTTCTCAGTGTGGATCCCTACATGAGGTAAGGACACTCAAACTGGACATCAAGGGTCTCAATGACATCACAAAGTACTTTATGTCTTTTAAGTTGGTTTTTTTCCCCCTCCCCAACCAGGAACTTCAGCGCGTTGAGCATGAAGGAAGGAGACGTGATGATCGGAGGTCAAGTGGCCACGTAAGCAAATATCTGTCCATCTATGACGTTCTAATTCAACTGGCGTCACTTCAGGGGCCACAAGCAGCGCCGGGGGAAATCGAGCCATAATAACCTTTAAATCTAAACATATACGTGATGAAAAGTGTCTAAATTTTCACAAAACCCAACAATTGCTAAAGAACAATCTCGACATAAAGACAAATTTAATTCAACTTTGATGCAAAATACATTGAAAAGTCCAAAAAGCTTTTATAGTAGTTGTAATTTTTTTTTTTTTTTAATAAACTCAAAGCTATGTTCTCTTTGAAATTTGTATAATTTCCTCGGTGGTTTGTTAGTGTTTATGTTTAACAACCTCCACTTCAGAGTCGCCTTATCTCCACTTCACATCCGTACCGCCTTAAAACCAAACGGCTGATATTATGTGACTTTGCATTAATGATCATAAAAGCATTTAGATAAAAATGCGCTGCTGTAAATAAATCATGACGGCAATAAAACGATAAAAATAAGAAAAGTCATGCTGAGTGGAAAGCGAAGGAGTGACGGTGCATTTTTAGGATCTCTGAGAAAGGTGAGGGATCGTAACAATATAAATATAAATATAAATATACAGCTTAACTCAGTGGTTCATCTGAGGGGATTTTTAACATCGATCTCCGATATACAGTCTGAGTTTTTAGCCTGAAATCACCAGACCCGGCAGAATCACTCCTCATTGGTCAACATTAAGAGTCAACAAGTTCACAAGCCTAATAGACAATAAGGGGATTATTCAATATTCTTCAAGACCATATCAATAACCACAATTTCCCAAAATCTTAAGGAAAACTTAGATTTGTCCAATGTGTGAATACAAACTGGATTCAGATCACAAAGATCCAGCTCACGGATATTAATAGAATTAATAGAGGAACACACCATAGATAAAAGGAAACAGGCAGTTGGGAGAGTTAATCGACCTTAAAAAAAAGCATTCGACACAAAAAAAATCTATTCTATACATAAATTAAATCTCTAAAATCTCAAAAACACTACATTTTTGTTTTCTTTCCCGATGAAACAGATATTTTCCGTACATGAGAGAATTTATAACGGCTCACGGGGGGAAATTGACCTCCGAATTGCAGAATTCTAATAGGTGATCAATAAAATCCCGTAACTCAATTGAAACGGCACCTTCCAGACACGCGTCTGTATGTTTTCCGTCTCCGCAGGGTGGTCCAGAGTAAACACCCGGATTATCCCGTGGGGAGCCACGTGGTGGGTCCACACGGCTGGAGAACCCACACCGTCTGCAGCGGCGCCGCCATGGATCCCGTCCTGCCCGACTGGCCTCAGGACCTGCCGCTGTCGCTGGCGCTGGGCACCATCGGCATGACGGGGTGAGACGCACGTCGCCCCGCTGGCGTGAACACGGCTTTGAGTGTACAAAGAGAAATCCACCTCCTTTCATCTTCGGGAGCTTTGTCCTGCATCGTTTGGGTTCCTTAAAAGATGTGGAACGAGCTCAATGATCCGTCTTCTGGTGAGAAATAAACACCAGATGTTCGGTCCTGCTGATGAGCTGATACCGATATCGTTGCTATGGAAACGATTACAAAGTTTTTTCAACCACGGTGCCGCGGCACACTGGTGTTTCCGCGAGATCTAGTCAGTTGAGCCGTGGGAAATTATCCAATTTCACATTTAAAAAAAAAAAAAACATTTGCTCTCACAGCGACAGTGTGTTGCAGAGTCATCATGTATAAATACTCTTCACCACTAGAGGGCAGCACAGAACTTTGCCGGTGAAATGTAAAGTGACAGACGTCAGTGTGGTTCATCTCCACCTCCTGCTACCATCTTGTATCAAAGTACTGTGTCAGTGACAGTGATGGAGAAGTTTTTGAAAAGGAAGAATGTGAACCAGGATCTCAGCTCTTCATCCATCAGGTCCAGGTTTCACACTGAGGGAGGCACTATTAAAAAAAGACATTGGGAAATACTTTTTTTCTGTATTTACTCGATTCCTGTTGATAAAACTTTGATGAGAACGACTTTATATTGTTAATAGAGGCTACAGAGGTTCACATTTTAACATTTTCGGGTGGTGGTGGTGTGCCTCCAGAGTTTTCCAAACAAAAAAGTGTGCCTTGGCTCAAAAAAGGTTGAAAAACACTGGATTAAAAGATGTGGAACGAGCTCAATGAGTGAGAAGAAGATGGACGCACGTCTGGAATTGAAATACTGAAGTTCAATCAAAGTTTCTGGCTTCTTGTTTTCATCCGCCGTCCGTAGCGCCGGCGTGTCGTGACCCTCCAGTCCAGATTCTCCCGGTACTTGGTGGTTTTATAGTCGACAGTCGCCATGACGACAATCCAAACTTCGTCGTCTCTGCACACCGACGCCTTTGTATTCCTATTGTTGATGTTTGTATTGTCCTCTGCGGGCATGTGCAAACAACCAACAGCACCCACTAGTGGCCCGGGATTCGAACCGCATCATTTTCAACCATTTCCATGTGAACGCAGAACTTTTCTGAAACAAACATTATGAGGGGGGTGGGTTCGCCGAACTAACAAAGAACTCGTCAGTCATGAACCAAATATCAGCAGAAACTTTTCCAAACTCTTGAAAATGAGTTTATTTCTCCAGGTTTCTACCACAGATCACAAGAGCTTTGTCCCTTCTACGGCTTTGTTTAGGTTCTTTAAAGCTGTGATCCATCTTCCTGCTGATGAGCTGACCGATATTGTCGTTATGGAAACGAGGGTCAAAAAAAAACCAAACCAACCTGTGTGTCCCGCAGAATGTCGGCTCTGAACGGCATCGAGGAAATCCTGCAGCTGAAGAAGGGCGAGACCCTGCTGGTGAACGCCGCCTCGGGGGCCGTGGGCAGCGTGGTGGGACAGATCGCCAAGATCAAAGGCTGCAAGGTGGTGGGCTCGGCGGGGTCGGACGACAAGGTGGCGTTCCTCAGGGAGCTGGGCTTCGACCAGGTCTTCAACTACAAGACGGTGGGCTCGCTGGAGGACGCGCTGAGGACGGCGTCTCCGGAGGGATACGACTGCTTCTTCGAGAACGTGAGCGGAGCCGTGGAGACACATCAAAGCTCTTCCTGTTGGAGTTCCTGTGTGTTCACTACTTTTATTTTTTTTTTCAGGTGGGAGGTCATTATTCCACCGTCGCCTTGCAGCAGATGAAGGACTTTGGGCGAATCGCCGTGTGTGGAAGCATTTCCTTGTACAACGACTCCAAGCCTCAGACTGGTACACCTGGATTTTCTTTCTAATTTAGCCAGGAAAAACTACATGCAGTGACGTCATCTGTCCACCAGATGGCGACGTCCAGCTGGTCAGATAGGTTTTAGTTGTCTTTTCTTTGGATTAATATTGAAATTTTCCTGTTTTCTCATTTTCCCTGTCTCTTTTTTAATTTGTCATTTTATAACATTCTATTGATATTTGTCTTTTTATTCCCCCTTTTTCTGTCCGATCTCTCTATTTCTATCTTTTCCTCCATTTTTGTGTTTTTTTCTGATCATTTCCTCTTTCTGACTTTGTCCCACGTGTTTTCCATTGTTTGCTTTGTCCCTCTTTTCTCACATCATCTCCTTTTCTGTCTTTATCGTCGTCTTCTACTCACTTTATATTTTCCCGTCTGTGCTTTTCACCTGTATTTCTTTCTCACCCCGTCTTTTTCTCTCTCTCTCTCTCCCTCAGGTCCGTACCCTCATCCCATCATGATCATCAAGCAGTTGAAGATGGAGGGCTTCCTGCAGAGCCGCTGGAACCACAAGAATCAAGAATGCATGAAGAGGCTGATGGCGTGGGTGAAGGAGGTGAGAGGACACTGTAAAGCCTTTCATCTCTCTCTCTCTCTCTTTGTGTGAGGCCTTTGTGATCGCTCCTCTCTCTCCCCCCCTGCAGGGTAAAATTAAGTACCGGGAGCACGTTACCAAGGGCTTCGACAACATGCCGGCTGCCTTCATGGGGATCCTGCGCGGGGAAAACATCGGCAAGGCCGTCGTGGCAGTCTGAACCCGACGCAGGAATAATAATAATAAATAATAATAAAAGTAGAACTCATGCGACCCTGAGCTCAAGTCTCACAGTTTGAAGTGACTCACATCTCCTGAGTTCCACTGGAGAATTCATCCGTTTACAAGTTGTGATGATTCATAGATGGTGTGTTTGATTAGATCGAGGGGGAAAATGGTTTTAAGGTGACGAATCTGTTGCTTCAAAGAGCATTTTGATCAAATAATAACCTCCACACGTCTGTCTTGACTTGTCGTGTTTATAATAAAGAGGATTTTTGACCGTATTTTTTTTCGGGTTGCTACAATGACGTGTTTGACTTGTTTTGAATGTGCTGACGCAGCACCTTTTGTTACGAGGTGGTTGAAGGTGGAAAAAGTTGGCAAACGCTGCTTTATGCAAAACTTCTCACAGGAACTTGAAAACTTAATCCAATAAACCTCCTCGGTGTCCACAAGTCCGCTAAAACAATAAAGCAAATTTAAAGAAACCTTCTGGTGCAAAATGCAGAGAAATGTCCAGAAAACCTCTATCACTGTTGCATTATGGGTGTTTTTACACTCACCTTGGGGGGCGCAGTCACATGATATAAAAACTATCAGCAAAAAAATCAAACAATATCATTAGACAAGATTATATTTTATTCATTAACCAACTATGACAATCAGGAAACATATAGAACATTCGACACGAAATAATTTTCTCATCGGTTTTTACGAACTTCAGCATGTTTGAACACCACAAACACATATTTACAGGTCAAACAACAACAAAAAAGTGTAATCTTTTCATCAACGTGTGGATTCTGGGTGACTTTATTTCAGCGCCTTCTTCTTCGTGGCTTTCTTCTCCACGTCCACAACGATTCCCTCCATTTTCTCCGGCGTCAGGTTGAAGAGGACGTACAACTCCCTCTCCTGCCTCAGGTGGCGTTTGTGCTCCAGCTCCGATCGCCGGGCTTTGATCTCCTGCAGGATTTCCTGCATTTGCTGCTGCAAACTCTGCAGCAGCGTCTCGCTTTCGAAGAGCTGCGACGTCAGCTCCTGGACGGGGAGGACAGACGAGGACACGGTCAAAGAGGAGACCGGAGGACACTAAACCGCTGCTAAATGTGAATGGATGGAGGACGGAGACAAACGTCCCTCGGCAACTCGAGCCTCATATCTTTGTAAATACTCTGCTGCTGGAATAACAAATTAATTTTGAGCTGGAAAATATCAAATACATGATGTGACATGTTTAACATACTAATGTAATGTAAAAAATTTTTTAATTTACATTACTACATTACTAATATTAACATTATTTTTTTGGTTTATTTTCACATTACACTATCCCCCCCCAAAAAAATGGCTTAATACAAAAAGCTAAAAATTACCATAACTGCTCTAATCTGTACAAAAGTTTAAAAAAAATAATAAAAAAAGTCTAAAATTGCAGTTTAAATGGGGAAAAAAAAGCTAAATATATGTAAAATAACAAAAAAAGTTGAAAGACTTAAATCAGCTTAAAAAGTTAAAATAGCTTTTTTTTTTTTGAAGAAAATGTAAAACGTGGCTTCAATCGCTAAAATGTACCAATGTCTAAAACAGCTTGAACCACTTGTTAAAGCAGCTCAAAATAAAAAGGAAAAAACTGTTAAAACAGTGAAACCAGTTATAAAATCCAAGAAATAATGTCACACAAAACAATATGTGGAAGAACTTTCCTCTCCTCTGTCCTCTCTGCTCCTTTCCTCCCCTTTGTCCTCTCTCCTCCTCCCCTTTGTCCTCTCCTCTCCTCCCCTCCCCTCCCCTTTGTCCTCTCCTCTCCTCCCCTCCCCTTTGTCCTCTCCTCCCCTTTGTCCTCTCCTCTCCTCCCCTTTGTCCTCTCCTCCCCTCCCCTTTGTCCTCTCCTCTTCTCTGTCCTCTCATCCCCTCTGTCCTCTCCGCTCCTCTGTCCTCTCCTCCCCTCCCCTTTGTCCTCTCATCTTCTCTGTCCTCTCCTCCCCTCCCCTTTGTCCTCTCCTCTTCTCTGTCCTCTCCTCGCCTCCCCTTTGTTGTCTCCTCTCCTCTGTCCTCTCCTCCCCTTTGTCCTCTCCTCACCTCCCCTTTGTCCTCTCCTCTTCTCTGTCCTCTCCTCCCCTTCCCTTTGTCCTCCCCTCTCCTCTCCTCCCCTCCCCTTTGTCCTCTCCTCTCCTCCCCTTTGTCCTCTCCTCTCCTCCCCTTTGTCCTCTCCTCTCCTCTTCTCTGTCCTCTCCTCCCCTCCCCTCCCCTTTGTCCTCTCCTCCCCTCCCCTCCCCTTTGTCCTCTCCTCTCCTCCCCTTTGTCCTCTCCTCCCCTCCCCTCCCCTTTGTCCTCTCCTCCCCTCCCCTCCCCTTTGTCCTCTCCTCTCCTCCCCTTTGTCCTCTCCTCTCCTCCCCTCCTCTCCTCCCCTCTGTCCTCTCCTCCCCTCCCCTTTGTCCTCTCCTCTCCTCCCCTTTGTCCTCTCCTCTCCTCTCCTCTTCTCTGTCCTCTCCTCCCCTCCCCTTTGTCCTCTCCTCTCCTCCCCTTTGTCCTCTCCTCCCCTCCCCTCCCCTTTGTCCTCTCCTCTCCTCCCCTCCCCTCTGTCCTCTCCTCTCCTCTCCTGTCCTCCATCTTTTCACACCAACCGGTCCTCTCCTCTCCTCCACCTCTGACTCTGGTTTCTACAAAAGTTTCTCCCGTTGGGGGAGTTTTTCCTTTCCAGTCGTAAACACACCTGCTGCCCATGAGGATGTTGGGCTTTTTTCTATTTTCTCTATAAAAGCACATTGGAACGACTGTAATGTATTTAAAAAAAAAGAAGAGAACAGAGCTGGACCCACGTGAGCGTTGGGGAAGGTGAAGTCCTGGTGGGTGGAGGCGACGGGGTGAGCCTGGGGGCCCAGGAACAGGTGCTGCAGCTCGCCGTACAGCGCCTGGCGCAGCGCCTCGCAGCGCCCGGCGAGGCGGGCCGCCGCGTCCCGCCGCTCCCCGCCGGCGTCCTCGACGGACGCCCGCCTCGCCCGGAGGTCGCCCGCCGAGGCCCGGGCCGCCTCGTCCAGCCCGGCGAACGTCTGCAGGGGGTCCGGCTGGTGCTGCTGGCGGGAGGCGGAGCCGCCGTCCAGGAGGCGGAGCAACCTGAGGGGAGTGTGGAAATTTAATGTTGTTTAAATGTTTACAAATTTAAGAAAATAGAACAGAACATTTTGAGAGACTATGAAAAGAATTGGAAAAAAAACTAAATTGACTGTAACTGTAAAGGACACATAAGATTAATCTTCTCTCTGTTCCCTTTAGTTCATGTATGGATGACACATTATTATATATATATATATATATATATATATATATATATATATATATATATGTGTATTGTGAAATGGCATGAAATAACATGAACAAATAAATGAATGAATGATACTCAAGATTGGCGGGAAAATCACGGCTCCGTTTTCAAAAAAAAAAAGAAAAGTAGCGCAGCCACTTTGCCAGAGTTTGACCATGTGTGTGTGTGTGTGTTTTTTTTTTTTTTTTTAACTTAATTTTTATTGCCATTTTTTCAGTTTTCACAGTTACAGTTGTCAGGGCAAATATACAAAATCTATCCATCTTTCATCAACCAAAGTCTCTATTGTCCAGTGGTGGCGGTGTCCTCTACTGTCCTCTTCTGTCCTCTACTGTCCTCTTCTGTCCTCTACTGTCCTCTACCGTCCTCTACCGTCCTCTACCGTCCTCTTCCGTCCTCTACTGTCCTCTACCGTCCTCTTCCGTCCTCTACTGTCCTCTTCTGTCCTCTACCGTCCTCTACCGTCCTCTTCTGTCCTCTACTGTCCTCTTCCGTCCTCTACTGTCCTCTTCCGTCCTCTTCCGTCCTCTACCGTCCTCTACTGTCCTCTTCCGTCCTCTACTGTCCTCTTCCGTCCTCTACTGTCCTCTTCCGTCCTCTACTGTCCTCTTCCGTCCTCTACCGTCCTCTTCTGTCCTCTTCTGTCCTCTTCCATCCTCTACTGTCCTCTTCCGTCCTCTACCGTCCTCTACTGTCCTCTTCCGTCCTCTACCGTCCTCTTCCGTCCTCTACCGTCCTCTACCGTCCTCTACTGTCCTCTACTGTCCTCTTCCGTCCTCTACTGTCCTCTTCCGTCCTCTTCCGTCCTCTACTGTCCTCTTCTGTCCTCCTGGAATCCGTCCATTTTTCCCCACTTTTCTTCAAATTGAGACTCCTGGAATCTTAGCTTGTCTTCTCTTTGCATCACATTATGAGTTATGTTTCCCAAATACAGCATCTTACTAAGTTTTGGGGAACTGATATCCTATGACTTTTTGTAAACTCGGCCATATTTGTTCCCAACACACCTGTAGTTTGTGACGGGACCAAAATATATATATATGTGTGTGATCTGCATCGACGTGTTCTGAAAAATCGAACACCATTGTTCTTGGCCGTGTGTTTACCTGCTGAAGGCGGCGTCCTCGGCGGTGATGACCGGGGCCGGTCTGAGGCCGAGCGCCAGGTCGGGGTGATCCAGGGACGCCGTCCTCAGAGACGTGGCCTCGCCGTCCTCCGCCAGTTTGCCGTGCAGCTTCTCCAGCTCGCCGTGACGCCACGTCCACTTCGTCAGCTGGTTGCCCAGAGACACGCGGAGCAACTCCAGGGACGCCCGGTGCTGCAGCAGGCAGTCGATCGCCTGCGTGGAGAAATTATTTAAACCACGGGGGGGTCAAAGTCATTATAGTTGAGGGGCCACATCAACCTGATCTGACCTCTGACCTCTGGAGGTCAACTAGTCAAACATAACATTAAACTGCAGATATGGACAAATGTTAAAGTCTTTCCTTCTTTTGATCCTTTTGCAAGAATTTGCCAGTTTATTCTGAAATATCCATATTAAAGGAAATCAGATATTATTAAAAAAAACCCTCAGTCACCTGTATCTGGATATCGTATTTTTATTCAGGATTAAAACAATTTGTCATCATCTGGAAATTGTTTTGAGTTTACGTGTCTAAAGTATCACTTCATATAAGTTGGGCTCGTCGTTTTAGTGTGAAAGGCGTTGCGTCATGTGACCTCCACAGATGCATTAATGTCGGGGGTCAAATTCTGTTGTTTTGAATGTCATTTTTGCCAATCGAGTGTTTTTAGATCAGCCTCTTGTCACTTTTCATATTTATACTTGAACAAAAAAAAAAAAAATCCCATGGCGGCCGGGTTAGATCCTCTGGCG
This sequence comes from Blennius ocellaris, assembly GCF_963422515.1. Classification (NCBI taxonomy): domain Eukaryota; kingdom Metazoa; phylum Chordata; class Actinopteri; order Blenniiformes; family Blenniidae; genus Blennius; species Blennius ocellaris. The sequence goes on along the minus strand of NC_137672.1, from coordinate 17,896,005 downwards.
GGCCGCTTCTGGCCCCCGGGCCGCATGTTGGACACCCCTGATCTAGACTTTGCTTCAGCTTCAAGATGCTCCTGCAGCTCCTTACAATTCACTGGCAGACAGGAAATATATCAACCGGACTCCGTCGCATCAAAATGTCATTAAATGAAGAACAGTAGTTCAGTGGAATGACGGAGTTCAGTCTCTAAAGTCAGCTATTGTCCTTTGAGCAAACCGTCTAAACATTTTCCTCTCAGACACCAGGGGTCACTGTGGGGTCAAATATAATCCCTCGTTCTTCCAGTAGCGCTCAAACTCTTTCAGTTGTCTTTGAGAAAACGTTGTTTCTTTACACGTCTGGATCACAGGATGCATGAAACGAGCGCTTGTGTCAAACGGAGGGATGAAACAACAAACCACAGCTGACTGAGCACTTTTCTACCAGATCTGAACCTGAGACCAACTCAACCTCTCCAAGAACTATTATTAGAATTAAGAAATAAAAAGGGAACTAATAGCTTTAAGGAGCTGATTGTGAGCCAACACAGCAACACACACCGTGTCGGCTTCGTCTCATGACTTCAAAAGGAACAAATTACTCACTTTGATGAATTTTGTTTGCAAAAAAAAAAAATGATTAAGAAGAATTTCTCTGAGGTTTTTCCACCATGCAGGAACAAATCGCAAGAAATTCAGATAAATCACCACGGTCTGACCGACGGAATCAGGAAATGACTCATTCGCTGCCGACCGACCTGAGACTGGACGGAGTCGTAGTCTTCATACTTGGCGAGCTGCAGGTCCAGGTCTCCACTGACGACCGGGACACTCAGCGAGCGGGCCGCCGCCCTCAGGAGGGCCGGGACGCCTTCGTCGCGAAGCACCTGGTCCACTTTAACTTCCGCAGCCCGCGGTTCCCTCACCAGCGAGTCCTCGCTCCTATCCTGGAAGGACGAGTTCCACAGGTCCTGGACGGCAAAAGAGGGATTCGTGAGAGTGTGTGTGTGTGCTTCAGAACCGCGGTGACACAACCTCAGACTGAGCAAAGTGTAACGTCTGGTTTTGAACCTTGGTGGGAGAAAGCTTGGAGAGCCACTTGATCCCAGCCAGGAGGCCCTTCTCTTCTGCCGTAGCTTGAATCAGTTGGTACTGGGCCACGATGTAAGACCACTGAATTCGAGCCATCTCCGTCCTCTTTTGGTCCAACAGACGCTCCTCGTCCTCGGCGTCCTCCAGGTCCTCACGAGAGCCGAGGTCAACCCCGGAGTTCTCCGTGGGAGAGGCTTCAAACAGCTCCGACACGCCTCCGTCTAAAGGACTCTGCAGCAAAAGAGCCAATTTCTTGGTGTTGCTCTCCTCCTGGTGGAGGAACGGACCCAGGTCGAGGTGGGACAGGAGGACGGGGGGTCTCTCGGGGACGGAGGACGCCGACTGGGCCACGGAAGCGCCGTCCCCAACGAGCTCCCCGTCCCGGGCGAGGTGTGAGCCGAGCTGCCGCAGGTTCCCCGCGAGGCTCTCCAACAGCGCGTTGGCGTCGGCGTTCCCCGCTTCGACGGACGCGTTGGCGTCGCCCAGCTTGGCCCTCGCCGTCTCCAGCTCGGCGGCGAGCCGCCGGTCCACGTCCTCCCCGGCGGCGGCGAAGACCTGCAGCTTGTTACAGCGCCGCTCCTTCAGCGCCTTCTCCCTCTGCAGCGCTCGGAGCTCTTCCTCCAACTCCTCCACGCTCATCTCGTCCCCCGGGTCACACGACGACGGGGGACACGGGTCCGAGTCGAGCACGCCGCTCTCGTCGATGGTTTTCAGGACCTTGCTCAACGCCGCTTCGTCCAGGATGGGTTTGCCGGACTCCTTCAGCTCCCGAAAGGCGCGGGCCTCCTCCGCGGTGACGACGTTGCTCTTGTTGAGAGTGCGGCAGATAAAGTGTAAGAAGTCGTGGTTCTCCGGGGTGGAGTCAAACGCCCAGTCGAAGTCCGAGGGCTTCAGCGACGACGCGTCGGGGTAACCGAGACGACCCAGGGCCTCCACAAACTCTGCACTGCTGAGCATGTTGATCTTTAACCTGCTAGTCAGTCAGACATGAAGGTGGACTGAACAGAAAGCAAAATGGGTGAATGAACGTAACAACAAAACACAATCACAACCCTTTGAGACTGAGAATATCCAAGTTGGAGTCGTTCATTACTGCTGATCCCGTCCATAGCTTATCCTCAAAATACAAATATGTCATCCGAAATAGAAAAGCAGGAATAGAAGTAGAAACATTGAGAAATAAACACATCATCCAACTTACAGAGTAAAGTTATAAGTAAATATATATGTTCAATTGATTAAACTATGGGACACAGTCCTCCTATTGGAAACCCTAAGACAAAGATATTAAACCAATTTTATTTCCACATACACAACTACTTGATCTCAATTGAACCAGACGATTAAAAAAATGCGTATTAACCGACACATTATAAGACCTGCCTTAGTTTTAATATAGAATGACCAGAAGTATCCTGCAAATGTTGATATCGAACACACTTTACGGTTAAATCATGTGCAAACAACCTGGAATTTTAACTGTTTGGCTTAGTTGTCATTGCTATTAGCAGCTTAGCTAGCTTTCAGCAGGCAAACACTGGCTGTATAACCGGATATTAACACCTTGGTTGTTGTCAGCTGCGGCAGAGCAAAGCTTTGTGCGCAACCTGGCCGTGGAAAGTGAAGAAAGTAGACAAACATTCCTCATAATACTTACATTTGTCCACGAAAAAGTCCGTGTTGTTAGCATCAGCGCCGCGACGCCACTCTCGGCTCGCGCCAAGCATCCGAAACTGTGCGTCACTGCGTCATACGGTGTAGCGTGCCACGTCAGACGCACCGAATCACGTAGAGCCAATCGGATTTGGGGGCTGCAGTTCTTTTCCCACCCTCCCTTCACACAGCTTTATTTGGCCGTCTCCTCTCGCCGCTGTTTCCACACAAACTTCTGCCGTTTCTCCGCGCACACATCGACTGGTGAGTGAATTCAGGGTGGAGGAGATTTTACATGATTAATCGAGTTAATTTAGCAGCACAGACACAGACCTTGCAGTAGCTGTTCTCACATTCGATCTGTTAATTCTTTTGACAGTTTTGTGCCATTTCTTGCACTAATATTAAACTTCCTCGCAACGTGAAGCGACTCAGCTCCATCAGCATCCAGCAGAAACTCTCTATATGACAATAACCTTGTGAAGTGCTGCTCATCTTATAATATGTGACCTGTCATTACATGTGAATAGAGTTTTATTAACGCAGGGATGGAAAACGTCCATGCTGCTCTGATTACTCCTATTTTCCTGTTTGTACATAAAAAAACGTATTTTGCTCATTTTCTACTGCTTCTTCTTTACATATTATACATAGTTTTTTATGTAGTGTTTGTATTATATCCTATTTCGTCTCTGGGCAGCTGGTATATAATTGTATTGTACAGGGAAACATCTTTTCTGATGTATATATTAAAATACTTTTTTTTTAATCATCATTTCTACAGAAAACCACATTGCGGATTAATTAACAATGATAAGTGGAGTGACGGATTTGATGCACACCACCAACTGAATGGCATGAAATGATGCTCATTGAATCAAAACGCATACGTTTGATCATTTCCACTTTAAAATTGTGTTGCGATGTGTTTTGACAGGTAGGCTGGGAGGATTGATGCATCCTGTTGCAGCGACACGATTAGATTTTACTCGTGTTTTATTAGACGGTCGTAATACACGTGCACTTTTTCAGTTTCTGTGTTTCAGTCTCTCTTGCAGCGCCTCTAACCCTGAGAATCATGGTCCAAGCAAAGACGTGGGTCCTCAAGACGTATTTTGACGGCTTCCCGAAGAGCAGCGACTTTGAGCTGAAGGTGGAGGAGCTCCCCGAGCCCAAAGATGGAGGTCAGCTCAGTTTATTGATCTCGTGAGGGTTTGACAACAGACGAGCGTCTTCAAACTGTCCTTGTTCTTCCAGAGGTGCTCCTGCAAGCAGTATTTCTCAGTGTGGATCCGTACATGAGGTAAGGACGCTCAAACTGGACATCAAGACTCTCACTGACATCACAAAGTACTTTATGTCTTTTAAGTTGTTGGGTTTTTTTTTCATTCCTCCATCAAGGCTGTTCAGCAAGTTACGCATGAAAGAAGGAGACGTGATGATCGGAGGTCAAGTGGCCAAGTAAGTCCTATACGTCCGTCTTCAAAGACGCTTTATTCAACTCAGGATCTCGGGGTTCTGGATTAGGTCTCGGCCGACGGTGGAGCAAATCTAGAGACCTGCCTCATCTCAACTTTACGTCTTTACATAAATAACTATAAAAGCACTGAGATAAAACAATAAAAACAAGTAATGGAGGGACAAAAGCCAAGGAGTTCCCCCTTTTAACTTCTAGTACATCATGTTATAGTAACCCAGTCTAGATTCGACAAAAAGCCTGGATGAGTTCAAAGAGAAAAAAACTTCAAAGAGAAGTTTGCAACTTTCAATTGAATATCCAACACGAATGGAATCTCTCACAGGAGCAAACATCACGACTCGTTTGCTTCTCATTAAATTAGAAAAAGATGAAAGCCGTCCAGGCTTTGTTATTGAGGCAGTGGGTGGAGTCAAGATGGGAGACGACTTTTGTCTGAGGCGAGACTGATTACCGCTAAACACCAGTCACTGTTGAGAAACGCACAGATCTTCACCTGCCATTAATCACCCGGGCCTTTGATTCCCGCTCCCTGTGAGTCGTTTCTCCGTGTCATCCGTTTCCGAGGGATTGTTTTTATTCTCGGTAAACATTTGGGAGACATTAGTGTGTGGACGCACACTCTGTTTGAAACACACATGTGTGTTTTCCCTTTTCTGGGAAGCCACATTGTGCAAAAAACATCTGTTTCTTGCACGTCTGAGATAAATGCCGCCATTCGGTTGCGCAATACCAACAAGAGAGCGTCTGATTGGCTGCATGATTGGGATTCCTGTACCGGGTATGAAGACGACTTAGGAAGTCTTGACATGAAAGGCATTAAAACAACCTCCAAGTAATGATCATTATTACAGTAACTCCCTTTTTAACAGCACCTTTCATACATAAAATGCTTAATAGAAACATATATGTATAATTATTAAAAAAAACAAAACATTTTATTATACCAATTGAAAGATTTAAATAAGACTTATACATACAGAAGTCTCTAATCCCCAAATTCCACCTTCAGGGAAGCAAGTGACCCACACACTGAAAACTAAACGTAAAGCGAAATAAAATTAATAATAAGAAGTTAAAAAAATTATGATTATAATGAATATATAGATACATAAATAGTAGAAAAGTAACACAATTATGACAAATATGGGAAATTAATAGATGGGATTCGTCAGAAAAATAAATATTTTAGAGCAACAGTGGCTTCTATTAGAATATATTTTGTTTGCGTTTCCTGTTTTATTTTGCACCAAAGTGTCTAGAAGCTCGACAAGGTGGCAAACGTAACTTTCCCCCGGCGTTTTCCGTCTCCGCAGGGTGGTCCAGAGTAAACACCCGGATTATCCCGTGGGGAGCCACGTGGTGAGCCGTCACGGCTGGAGAACCCACACCGTCTGCAGCGGCGCCGGCCTGGAACCCGTCCTGCCGGACTGGCCTCAGGACCTGCCGCTGTCGCTGGCGCTGGGCACCATCGGCATGCCGGGGTAAGACGCACGTCACCCTGCTGGTGTAAACATGGCTTTGAGTTTACAAAGAGGAATCCACCCCCTTTCATCTTCGGGAGCTTTGTCCTGCATCGTTTAGGTTCCTTAAAAGATGTGGAACGAGCTCAGTGATCCGTCTTCTGGTGAGAAATAAACACCAGATGTTCGGTCCTGCTGATGAGCTGATACCGACATCGTTGCCATGGAAACGATTACAAAGTTTATCTTATGAGGGTCAAAAAGGCTCAGCTGGGAAAAAAACAAACAAAAAACCTGTGTGTCCCGCAGACTGACCGCCCTGTACGGCGTCGAGGAAGTCCTGGGGCTGAAGACGGGCGAGACCCTGCTGGTGAACGCTGCCTCGGGGGCCGTGGGCACCGTGGTGGGACAGCTCGCCAAGATCAAAGGCTGCAAGGTGGTGGGCTCGGCGGGGTCGGAGGACAAGGTGGCGTTCCTCAGGGAGCTGGGCTTCGACCAGGTCTTCAACTACAAGACGGTGGGCTCGCTGGAGGACGCGCTGAGGACGGCGTCTCCGGAGGGATACGACTGCTTCTTCGAGAACGTGAGCGGAGCCGTGGAGGCACATCAAAGCTCTTCCTGTCAGGGGGTTCCTGTGTGTTCATTACTTTTCTTTTTTTTTAGGTGGGAGGTCATTATTTCACCGTCGCCTTGGACCAGATGAAGGACTTTGGGCGAATCGCCGTGTGTGGAAGCATTTCCTTGTACAACGACTCCACGCCTCAGACTGGTACACCTGGAATTTCTTTCTAATTTACTCCAGGAAAAACTACATGCAGTGACGTCATCTGTCCACCAGATGGCGACGTCCAGCAGATGTTCAGTCATATCTTTTAGTTTTAACAGGCTGTTTCTTTCTTGAATTAATATTGAAAGTTACTTTTCTTTCATCTGTCGTTTTTCTCTCTATTTTCTCCCGTTTTCAAATTTTTCCTGTCTCTTTTTATTTCTGTTTTCGCTTCTCTTTTTCTATTTTATTTCTCATTTTCTCCATTCTATGTCCCGTTTGCTTTTCTTTTCACTCCTCCTCACTTTGTGAATCCGTCTTTGTCTCTCTATTTTTCTTTCTTTGTCACTTTTTCTTTGTCTCACTTGTTTTCTCTTTGTTGTTTTTTTTTTCTCAATCTCATTTCCTCAGGTCCGTACCCTCACTTGACCATGATCATGAAGCAGTTGAAGATTGAGGGCTTCATGCAGAGCCGCTGGAACCACAAGCACCAGGAATCCCTGAAGAGACTGATGGCGTGGGTGAAGGAGGTGAGAGGACATTGTAAAGCCTTTCATCTCTCTCTCTCTCTCTCTTTGTGTGAGGCCTTTGTGATCGCTCCTCTCTCTCCCCATGCAGGGTAAAATTAAGTACCGGGAGCACGTCACCAAGGGCTTCGACAACATGCCGGCTGCCTTCATGGGGATCCTGCGCGGGGAAAACATCGGCAAGGCCGTCGTGGCAGTCTGAACCCGACGCAGGAATAATAATAATAAATAATAATAAAAGTAGAACTCATGCGACCCTGAGCTCAAGTCTCACAGTTTGAAGTGACTCACATCTCCTGAGTTCCACTCCATAATTAATCTGTTTACAAGTTGTGATGGTTTGTTTGATTGGATCGAGGGTGAGACCCAGAAATACCGGCTTGTTTGTGGAGAAGCACCACTGCTATTGTTTGGGACAAACCCTGGAAACTTTTACCAATAGAGAAAGGATGTAGTCATTCATGTACACAAAATAATAACTCCTCTGTAGCACACCTGTTTAGTTTGTAATAAAGAGTTTTGGCCATGTTGTGTGTTTTTTTTTGGGGGGGGGGTTCTGAAATGACGTGTTGAACTTGTTTTGAATAATGTAAATGCAGTTGAAGTCAAACATAATTAAAGGTGTTTTTCAGGACTCACCTGAAGAGAAGAAGTGAGGGCGTTTGAATTCCTGCCAGAGGCATCTATGTAATTACATAACTCAACCAGGAGCCCAGCCTCGTGCTGGTATCTTAGTAACGAAACTCTGGAGCATTACTTTTTTTATATATATATATATATATATGTGGAAAAAAAAAATTTCCATTACCAGAGGTCTTTACATAAATTTGTCTAAGAACCACAACATATTTTAAACATTGCGATAAACAGTTTTCAGAGAAATTTTGCAATATTGACCAAAAACTGGTTCACATTACATTTATGAGGTTTTGGAACCATTGATCAAAGCCGCCTCAGGTATTTTTTAGCCAATCTTATTTTATTTAATCTAGCATTAGCTTTTAGCTTTAGCCTTGTTAGCCATTTCAAAAAAAATTTAGCTAAATGTTTTAGCCGGTTTCGGAGTTTAATCTGTTTTGGTTCTCTTATATAATGTTTCAAGTGAATTCGCATGATTTTTGTTTCAGAAACGTTTCATCAGGGATATGATGTAGTTTTCACGTTGGGCCACTAGTGGGTGCAGTTTATTCTGCCATTATAGCTGTATTAACTGTTTTAGCCATATTACACGTTTTAGTCATTCCTTTATTTTAGCCGCGTTAGCCAGTTTTAGCTTGAACAGTTTTAATTGTATCATCTTTTGTATCTATTTTTTTTTGTTAGCTATTTTAGCTATTTAAATTCTTTGCGCTTTATTAGTGGTTTTCGGCCTTTTTCTAAACAGTTTGTCATATAATGTATTTTAGCTTTCCGTTAGTCATTTCAGCTATTTTAATTTTTTTGCTTTATTAGTGGTTTTCAGCCTTTAAAAAAAAAAAAAGCAATAGTAATCCGTTAGCCATTTTTGCCATTTAAATTCTTTTAACTTTATTAGTGGTTTTCATCTTTTTTTGCACAGTTTTGGTCATATTAGCTGTTTTAGCCTTCTGTTAGCCATTTAAATTATTTTATCTTTATTAGTGGTTTTCATCCTTTTTTTTAAAAAACAGTTTTAGCCATATTACCTGTATTAGCGTTCTGTTAACCATTTCAGCCATTTAAATTCTTTTAGCTTAATTTGTGGTTTTTCAATTTGTGGTTAGCCATATTACCTGTTTTAGCGTTCCGTTAGCTCTTGTAGTGTTTTAAACTATCGTATCCATGTTTTGCTTTTTTTTTTACCCGCTTTAGCCATTTTAAACATGTCAGCTGTTCCAGTAGTTTTTAGCTTTGATTCCTCCAGGGTCACAGCGGGGTGGGAAAATCTATTTCGGTTGGTAAATTTGTCTTTTTATGCCACTTTTGTCACCTCTAAGTGATGAAAGCTATCGGCAGCCAATACAAAAAGCAGCTGGATTGGATTTAGTAAATTGATTTTTTTTTTTTTCCTCTTCTAAATCTATAAGTATAAGCGTAAACCTGAATTGCAACCTGAAATTTGAGAACATCGTCTTGCATGATCGACAGCTGGAACATTCTGTTTAGGGCGTGTTTATGCCTTGAAGCCATCAAACAACGAGGCACTAATTGTTGTCACTCAGGGTGTTGGCGGGGCGACGGGGTTGGGCAGCGTGACATGTCAGCCGTATAAAAACTGGCACGTCCGCTTCCACCGGAGTATTTTCCGACCCGTAGCACCACGTCGTATCGACACGGACATCTGATCGCAACATGTCGACGGCTCTGCTGGTACCAGATCAGGTCAGTCGACTCACATTCCGCGCTTCGATTACACATTGAGATGTTTAATCTACACGTCCTGCAGCGACAAGCTCAAATGGTTCTTTACCTTTTTTTTTTCTTCTGCTCTTCTTTTCCTGAATTCTTGATTTCAATGATTTCTGAAAAAACGTAAATAAAATAATTAATATTTTCCACTGATTTGTGTAAAAGATGCATTTTTGTGGTTATATTAAGTAAAAATCGCGAGAAAATCGTGAGTATTAGTACCAATACGACCCGGGTCACATGACCTTTTCTGTTCCTCACCATATCAACAACACGAACTTTACACTAATATTTGCTCTACAGCAGGACTCTCTACAGCCGGTGTCATGTCTTTAATGTAGCAGTGAACCGTTCTCGCCGATCGCCACAATAAAGCGCAGAGAAACGTCAAGCCAGTGAGGCAGGCAGTACCCGGCCTCACCTCAAGGGGGCGCAGGGGAACTGAACTCTGGTTTTTTGTGTGTTTTTTTTGAAAATAAGACAGGAGAAAGTAGAAAAAAATAACATGCGATAACTAAGCTTTTGGCCTAAAATAGTTTTATTCTTATCATTTTGATAGACAACCTTTATTTAAATTGATTGTTTTGTTGTAGTTCACTGTATGTGCTTCATTATTGTTCTAATTGTTACTGTTGAAAGTTGTATTTTAATCCTGTAAAGGTTTTTTTTCTTCTATTATTTCCCTCTTTCTGTTCTTTTTGTGACTGGACCCCAGGAAGAATAGTCCCTGCATTGGCAGAGGCTAATGGGGATAAAATTTAATTAAAAAGCACCAGAATTTAAAGTAAAAAAAAGTAGACAAAGAACAGAAACGTCCAAATTAAATGAGTGCTGCAGACGTCTCTATACTTTAATTAGTTTTACAGTAAATATAATCTGCTTGGACACAAGAATTCTATATCCATCTCTAGAAAAGAAACTTTCTTTGTAGGACAAACTGTGTTTACGTTTGTGTGACTGAAAGAGGAATGCTGATGATATCAAGCTTTACCAGTTGATGCTGCTGGATGAAGAGTGAAATAAGAATCTCTTTTCACTTCCTACGTCGTAAACCTGAGTCCGCACCTCTTTTTTTTTTTTTTTTACAAGGCCTCAAACATTCATGTCTTTCAACGGTCGGTCAAACTCACAACTGGCGATAATGAGGCGCCGTGAAAACAGTAATTACCCGTCGCCGGTGAGAACCGGACCCGCAGGTGTTTGTCCTGGATCCGCCGGCCGGCTAATTAAGAAGGGAGCGGTTTGTGGGCGTCGGCACAACGGCAACACCGCCGTCGTTGGGCGTCGGCGAAGCGACACACGTGGCGTGGATCTCAGCCAATCCCTGTGCGTGTGCGTGTGTGCGTGTGAAAAAAAGCATCGTTTTTGCGTTTTCGTTTCAGAAAAGCTTCGCGTTGACACGCCGAGAAACAATAAAAAAAAATGCTGTCGCTTTCATTTCCGGGCCACTAGAGGGTGCTGTCGGTTGTGTTTGCAATGAAACCACACACACACACACACACACACACACACACACGCACGCGCGCGTGCGCACGCGCAGAGAACAATACGCTATGAAATGCAAAGTTTTTTTGGGGTGACATATCTAAGGTTCTATGTGGTAGAACACGTTTTGTGTTTAAAATCTAAATGAGCTTTACTTCTACCAGAGCATAAACCCTTACATGTGTTTGTTTCCTGGTATTCTGTGTAGGCCCAGTTCGACCAGCAGCTGGACGACGCCGGAGACAAGCCGGTGGTGGTGGCCTTCACCACCATGACGTGCGCCAAGTTTGCCGTCATGTATTCGGTAAGCGGACGAACGTCGGCCACATTCGGCCGCGTCCGGGTACGAAGGGTTGTTGGTTTCAGAGATGCATCAACTAGCTTGATTTTTTGTTGTTGTTGTTTTTTTTTTTTAATCTGATAAATGTCCTATACGTCCTCCTCGTGTGTTGACGTTCAGTCACTTGATTGTTTTGCAGCAAGTCGTGGCGGGGGCTCCGTCATCAATCGTGTTCCTGCTGGTGCTGGTGGATCGTGCAGGAGAGTCCCAGGTATGGATGGATGGATGGATGGATTGTTCATTTATGTATAAATGGATGGATGGATGGTTCATTTATGTATAAATGGATGGATGGATGGATGAATGGTTCATTTATGTATAAATGGATGGATGGATGGTTCATTTATGTATAAATGGATGGATGGATGGATGGATGGTTTATTTATGTATAATGGATGGATGGATGGTCCATTCCTGGATGGATGGATGGATGGATGGTTCGTTTATGTATAAATGGATGGATGGTTCATTTATGTATAAATGGATGGATGGATGGATGGATGGTTAATTTATGTATAAATGGATGGATGGATGGATGGTCCATTCATGGATGGATGGATGGATGGTTCATGTATGTATAAATGGATGGATGGATGAATGGTTCATTTATGTATAAATGGATGGATGGATGGTTCATTTATGTATAATGGATGGATGGATGGTCCATTCATGGATGGATGGATGGATGGATGGTTAATTTATGTATAAATGGATGGATGGATGGATGGTTCATTTATGTATAAATGGATGGATGGATGGATGGTCCATTCATGGATGGATGGATGGTTCATTTATGTATAAATGGATGGATGGATGGATGGATGGATGGATGGATGGATGAACACACAAAATATTAAAGTTGAGTTGATTTATCCTTAAGTAGAATAATTTGAGGCCTTATAGTGCATAAATGAACAATGATGATCTATATTCATTTATATTCATATGGTTATATGATTGACTGACACCATTTATATATATATATATATATATATATATATATATATATATATATATATATATATATATATATATATATATATATATATATTTAATAACAAAATAAAATAAAAACAGCAGCACGCTGGTTTATTTTCTATAAAGAATGTACGTCTTGCTCCTCATCGTCTCGTCTTTTTTATGCTTTTTCTTTCTTTTGTTTTTTTCAAGGCAATTGCTGACGCTAACGGCGTGGACGCCACGCCCTCATTCCTGTACTTCCAGAACACAGCGCAGGTCGGTGATCTCAGACACAAAAGACGGAACCAGGACTGGTTTTTGTTCTCTTCTGTTGTGCCTGTTTGTCCCTTTTTGTCTTGCCCTCAGCTGGTATGTTTATCTATGGAGATAAGTTGATTTAAATGTAAAACAGCTGCGCAGGAGATTCAGGACGACTCAACCTGTTTTTAACAAGTAGAAAGAGTTGAAAGACGAGTGTGAAGCTGCCTAACGCATCATATTTGTTGTTTTTTTTGTAAATATATACAGATAAAACAAAATTTTTCCTTTCCACAGTCGCAAACAAACCTGCTTGCTCATGTGGATATGTTGGGCCTTTCTATTTTCTCTGTAAAGGCACATAGGAATGACTGTAATGTATTAAAAAAAAAAAAAAAAGTCAATAAAAATAAATAAATAAATAAATTAAAAATAACAAAATACAGATTTAAATAAATACAGAAAAACAGTGAGAATTAAAATATGCAGATTTGGAAAAAGAGAGAAAAAAAAAACGCCACAAAATTTTAACCCTAATCCATTTTTTTTTATTCTAGAGCAAAATGTGTACTGCTCAAATAAATAAATAAATAAATAAATAAATAAAAATATTCTAATTCCCAATCTCTTTTACTTTGCATTTTTGTCCGTTTCCGTCACTCTTCCATTTTTCGCGGTTTAAATAAATGACTTCGCCTTAGAAAATCTAACAGCTTCCATCACGTGTTTCAAGATAAAAAGATAAATAGTGAGAATATATAGGTTCGTAAAAAACCCATGAAATAACTCACGATATAACCTGTATGAAATCAAATAACCTGTTTTAGATGTTTCATAATTGATTAATGGCTTTTGAGAGAAAGACATTTCTGCGGTTTCATTACAAAAACACCCAACAGCACCCACTAGTGGCCTCACATGAAAACAACGTTAAAAAAAATTTTTTTTTATCACTACCGTGTGAACGCAAAACGAAAGAGGTGCGTTTTCACTCGAGTGGCGAGACATTTTGAAAAGCTAAAGTAATGCTAGTAGCCAGCGTTAGCGTGACTTAGCTTTAAAATGACACGGATCTGTTTTTTGGGTTTTTTTCCCCCCCAGGTGGACAGTTTCTCCGACGCCGAGGCGCAGCAGGTCGTGGAAACGCTGGAGGAGAAGCTGCCGGAGTGTCTGTAGAAAGATCCACGCCGGAAATATTACAGACGCTCGTCTCAAAGCTGTCAATTTGAGGAAAATAAACCCAACAACTTTGTGTGGTTGATTGAATAAAAGATGAACGACGGAAGGTTGCATGCGTCTTTTCAATGACTTTTCTTGACTTTATAGGATTTTTTTTTTTTTTTTTATTGAGTATAAACTTTATGTAGATAGGTTTTTTTGTTAACTTTAAAAACACTTCATGTGTTCAAAAGCCATATTTGTGCTTTGTTTTTGCTATTAACATACTTTTTATCGCTCTGTTTTTTACCTTATAGTCTTTTTTGCTTTATCTACATTTTAATTGATCATTTTTATTGGTTAAAAGATTTCTCGGGCAATTCTATTTTTTTCTAATTTAACTCAGTTCCGCTCAATATTTAAACAATGATTCATGAAAATAATCAATATGTGGCTTTAATAACCGACTCTACATCCTCTGATCAAATTCCTGTATTTTTAATTAGTTGTATAAGCTTTGTTCTCCACAAATTAAACTTTCACCTCAGTGAATTGTCTAATATGCATCGATCTTGGTCATATAACGCACGATAGGTGACACAGTAAAAAAAAAAAAAACGAAATAAATTTGTGCACAGTGGAGAAAAGCTGAATATAAACTGAAACAAACATTTAATTTCATCATGGTTTCTCATCGACCTCATATGATCCAAAATGTGAAATGTTCTTGTTTCTTAAAAGGTACAAGACCCTCGTTTTCTGTTTTTCTCAAACAAATAAAAATAAATAAATAAGCAGAACATGAAATAAGTCACGCATTCATCTTAAAAACTGCATAAAAATCAGCCCTTTTCACAAAAACTACTTCAAATCAACATATCAATTTTTTCCCTCTCACTGTAGAAAGTCACATTTCCTGTATTTTTTATCTAATTAACACACTTTAATGGAAAACAGTAGTGGTCAGGCCAATTGTAATTAGGATTCGAGGTTAAAAAAAAAGCAGTTAACTATGTACTTTTAATGCAACTTCAGGGTTAAAATGCTCAAGTTCCACGTATTCTAGCGAGTCGTCTGCGAAGGATTCCTGCACACAAGCATGACAAAGCAAAAAAGACCAACCTCAGCGAACGACAACCAGGAAGTTTCCTCTCTCTCATTCCTCTCCATTGTGTAATTTGACACAGCGGTTGTTTAGAAATGAGGTGTGTCTGCTTCACTTCTGGTATTTAAAAACCCGCTTCACTCCGAGACAGAGGCTATTTCTTCCTGCTGCCGCCGCGACCATGGTTCGAATGATAGAGACTGTGGTGAGTTGGGTTTTATTTTTTCTCTCGTCGGTCGTTCGTCCTGCAACTTTGACAGACGCGAGCTTGTGTTTATTCGTCGGTGGCGACATGTTCGTACCTGTCCGGTGTTGAAAAGGCAGAGGGAACTCCAGAGGGGACTATTAGAACCGCCAAGGAGAGAATTTCACCGACCTCGTTCGGAACGTTTACCATCTATTTTAATGAAAAAATGGCTTTTAAAAAAAAAACACAAAAAAACTAAAGTTACGTTATTTTCTTAAAGAAAAAAAGTGAAAAAACAAGCAAAATTGCTTAAAGAAGAGAAAAAAAACTGCTAAAATGATCATGCAAATCGTCCAAAAGCGTTCTAAATATGCATTCAATGATATTTGTTGGTACAGAATTTGATTTTATTTGCACTATTGGCCAAAGTGCTGTAATTTGGCTTGGCAGGCTCGGGCTGGTGATCCTGCCAGTCCACACTCAGGGCACACGAATCCCTCACCTCAGGCAAACTGGGCTATACCTGTGAATTGTGGACTAAAGAAGCCGTAAACGATGTTTCTTATGACCCAAAAAATCAGATGTGATCAGTGACAGTAATACAGGAAGCCAGGAGGGAGTGGCTCGTGGCCAAAGAGAAGAATGCTGCTGTCCTCAGGTGTCACCGGTTGAAACAAGACAATAAAATAAAGGTCACATTACAGAGGAACTGTCATATTTTGGATTTAATGTTCCACTGAACCAGTGGAGAAATGATCAGGAAATGTTTTTGACGATGAGGTGGGGTTGATAAGAGACACAGAGCTCAGAGTTTCTGTGCAGGAAGTGTTGTGAGTGTAAAGAAAAGTCGTCTGTCCCCCCCCCCCCCCCCCCCGCAGGACGAGTTCGACGCCGTCCTGAAAGAGTCTGGAGGCAAACTGGTGGTGGTGGACTTCACGGCATCGTGGTGTGGCCCCTGTAAAATGATGGCCCCCAAATATGAGGTCAGTCTCCCACTTTCTTTCTTTTCTTTTTTTTTAAATCCAAATGGGGCCAGAGAAGCAAGAAGCAGTGCCTTGCTCAAAGGAAACGACGAGCGGCTGTTGAGTCGCTTTCCCAGGCAAATTTTAATACGACTCGAGAACTTGGCTGTTAGTTTGCAGTGTAAATCTCTATTTTACTCTAGTTTACAACGTTTAAGAGCCACTGAGTGCAGCTTAAAAAAAAAAAAAAAAAAAGGCTCCTAAGGTGGAAATTTGAAAAATAAATTGTCCAACTCCATCACCGTGGAAACGGGGGGGAAAAAACAACTTTTTGAAAAAGCTCAGACTTTGTCCACTCTCGACTGCGCCTGTATGGTTTCACTAGGAAAAAACAAAAAACAAAAAACAGCACCTTCTACTGGCCAATATGAAAACTACATGGAGATATTAAGGCACGTCTTTTTATGTGACAGTCGACTGATTGATTTTTTTTTACGGACAGAAAATGTCAGAGGATCCCGCCAACAAGAACGTGGTTTTCCTGAAGGTGGACGTTGACGAAGCCGCGGTGAGTTTGTTTTTATAGCAGCGCCGCTCAATTAATCACATTTTAATGGTGATGACGATTTTGGCTCCAGACGATCGCAAGATTCATATAATCGACAAAAAAACGATGATGTGGTGCGTTTCTGGTGCAGCCTGCACCGTCAGACAGGAAGTGATGACACATTTAACTCGAACGCACCGGTGCTAGCTACTTAGCGCTAAGTTGCTACTTTAAAATTTCCCAAATAAGTTATGAATGTATGTTTTCCTGCGTGTGCTCGTCGTTGACATACCTGCCGTAAACAAACATATATTGGTGATGATAATAACGGCGTGTTTCACCAGTGGTTTAGGTTCCGTGTCATTTTAAAGCTGAGTCATGCTAACGGTGGCTAATAGCATTACTTAGCTTTAGGTACTTAGCTTATCTTTCTCACAGGATGGACGAAATATCAACATATAATGTAAAGCAACATGATTCATTACTGTAGTTTATACAAGTATCTAAAGTTATTTATTACTCGATTTAAAAAGACTGAGTACAACAGTTTATTTTTACTACATTACAAGATATTTTCATATATTTAACAGGAGTTTTAAAAATAAATATAACATGTTGAATAAATGCTGTTCCAAATTCAAAGACATAATCGGGTAAATAATCGTGATTATGATTTTTTTGTGAGTGGACCTTAGAACTTGTATTTGAATTAGAATTAAATGTGATGTATTAAAGTGTGTTTTGCATCTAAAACGTTCTTTTTAAGCCCAAAACCTTGACGTTTTCGTCTTGTGTTTTCTCAGGATGTGGCTGGGAAGTGTGAGGTTACGTCCATGCCCACGTTCAAGTTTTACAAGAACGGCAAGATGGTAAGTCGTGGAAGACGAGAAGGTTAAAAACAGGATCTTACGTGAAGAAGCTCCTACATTTGTATATATTTTTGTATTATTGAATCTCTTTGTATTTCCTTTTAATTTTGGCCGTCCTGTGATTCCATACGAAGGCAGAGAGTGACCACATTGAGTCACTTCCTGTCTCCAACCAAACTGCGATATATGAGTCGGAGAATTCTTTCTTTTAATTTGAAATTTAATAGTGTTTCTTTTCTTCCAGATCGCGGAGTTCACCGGTGCCAACGAGGACAAACTTCGACGCACCATAGAAAGCCACAGATAACGACGTCCCACTGAAAAAAAAAAAATCCACATTCTCCGCCTGCGTGTTAAACCTCAGGTCTCGTCGTCGTCATGGTAACGTGTCAGTCGACTGTCCACAACAACGATCTTTCCTCCAGACAACTTTGTGTGTTCGACACGGTGGCTTTTAATAAACGAATAAAAACTCAAAACGTGTCGTTTTCCTTGTAGATCTTTTGGGACGTCGTTGGGAAAGAAATTAAAAGCAACTTTCTGGGATTTTGTGCTTCAGTGGTCAAATACTTCCGGCGATTCAAGGCATCGCAGTCGCTGCCTGGATTCCAAACACAGAATTGTCAGCCTGGTTTGGAATTGACTACAATACAGTACAATACAATAGAAACACTTGATCTCAGTAGGAAACACTTTTATTTATATTCTGAGATTTATATCTGATTGGTTTTCATTACTTTTGAAAGTTAAAAAACATAATTTTTTGAATTTATTTTGGCTTTTGGAACAATTTATGTCTTCTTGCCACTTTTCCCAGCAATGGAACTCCATTCATGAGAAAAAACTGCAATAAATACGTTTGAAGCAATGGATAATGCACGTCTCTGTAGATATTGTGACATAGCGGTTGTTTAGAAATGAGGTGTGTCTGCTTCACTTCTGGTATTTAAAAACCTGCTTCGCTCCGAGACAGAGGCTATTTCTTCCTGCTGCCGCCGCGACCATGGTTCGGATGATAGAGACTGTGGTGAGTTGGTTTTTATTTTTTCTCTCGTCGGTCGTTCGTCCTGCAACTTTGACAGACGCGAGTTTGTGTTTATTCGTCGGTGGCGACATGTTCGTACCTGTCCGGTGTTGAAAAGGCAGAGGGAACTCCAGAGGGGACTATTAGAACCACGACGGAGAGAATTTCACCGACCTCGTTCGGAATGTTTACTGTCTATTTTAATGACAAAATGGCTTTAAAAAAACAAAAAACCAAAGACGTGATCATTTCTAAAAGAAAAACAATTTGAAAAAAACATGCAAAATTGCTTAAAGAAGAGAAAAAAAACTGCTAAAATGATCATGCAAATCGTCCAAAAGGGCTTTAAATATGCATTCAATGATATTTGTCGGTACAGAATTTGATTTTTTTTGCACTATTGGCCAAAGTGCTGTAATTTGGCTTGGCAGGCTCGGGCTGGTGATCCTGCCAGTCGTCACTCAGGGCACACGAATCCCTCACCTCAGGCAAACTGGGCTATACCTGTGAATTGTGGACTAAAGAAGCCGTAAACGATGTTTCCGGATCGGACCGCATCAGCCCTCGTGTGTTGAAGGCGTGTTCCGGCCAGCTCTGTGGAGTTCTGCAGCACCTCTTCAACCTGAGCCTACGCCTTCAGAGAGTGCCAGTGCTCTGGAAAACATCCTGCCTGGTCCCCGTGCCCAAAAAAGGACGCCCTGCTGCACTGAAGGATTACAGGCCGGTGGCACTGACCTCTCACATTATGAAGGTCATGGAGAGACTTGTTCTGGCACACCTCAGACCGCTGGTGTGCCCATCGCAAGACCCCCTGCAGTTTGCATATCAGCCCCATGTTGGGGTTGATGATGCAATCATCTACCCGCTGCAGAAGGCGTATTCCTCCCTGGACAGACCCAACTCCTCAGTCAGGATCATGTTCTTCCACTTCTCCAGAACCTTCAACACCATCCAGCCCAGACTGCTGAAGGCCGAACTGGAGAACATGCAGGTTGGTGCTCCCCTCGTCACTTGGGTCCATGACTATCTGACGGGCAGACCGCAGTTTGTGAGATTACGGAACTGTGTGTCTGGTGGTCTGATCAGTAACATCGGGGCCCCCCAGGGAACTGTGTGTCTGGTGGTCTGATCAGTAACATCGGGGCCCCCCAGGGAACTGTGTGTCTGGTGGTCTGATCAGTAACATCGGGGCCCCCCAGGGAACTGTTCTGTCCCCCTTCCTCTTCACCACATACACATCTGACTTGAAGTACTGCACTGAGTCGTGTCATCTGCAGAAATTCTCTGATGACACGGCCATTGTGGGGTGTGTTGGGGGCGGGGGGGAGGCGGAGTACAGGGTCCTGGTTGAGCGATTTGTGAAGTGGTGTGGGGAGAAGCACCTGCTGCTGAACGTGGAGAAGACCAGGGAGATGGTGGTGGACTTCAGGAGGAACAAGCCCCTGCCCTCTCCAGTCAGCATCAGTGGGAAGGATGTGGACTTAGTGGACTCCTATAAGTACCTGGGTGTCACACTGGACCATAAACTGGACTGGTCCACCAACACACAGGTTCTACAAGAAGGGCCTGAGCCGGCTTTACTTCCTGAGGAGGCTCAGGTCCTTTAATGTCTGCAACAAGATGCTGCAGATGTTCTATCAGTCTGTTGTCGCAAGCACCATCTTTTTTGCTGCGGTGTCCTGGGGTGTCCTGGGTGTCCTGCGGTGTCCTGGGGGGTCCTGGGGTGTCCTGGGGTGTCCTGCTGTGTCCTGGGTGTCCTGGGGTGTCCTGGGGTGCGGGCATCAAGGCAAAGGACGCCAACAGACTGAACAAACTGATCAGGAAGGCAGAGTCTGTTGTCGGCTCCAAGCTTGTCACCCTGGAGGAGGTGGTGGAGGACAGGATGCTGGCAAAACTGCTAGCAATTATGGACAATCCCTCCCAGCCCCCCCCCCCCCCCCCCCCCTCCACACGACACTGGACAAGCTGAAGAGCAGCTTCAGCAACAGACTGATCCAACCCCGCTGCTCGAAGGAACGTTACAGGAAGTGGTTCCTCCCCACGGCAACAAGACTTTTTAACTCGTCGTCTACCTCCGTCAGAGCCTCATTATAATTACTCATGCTTATTTCTAAGTGCTCATGTTCCGTTCTGCGTTTTACTAAATTTATGTCCTACCCAGATATTTTATGTCCTACCCAGATATTTTTATATTTGTATATTTGTATTTCCTACTTTTATATTCTATTCTATTCTATTTTATAACATTCCTAGATACCAGATTGCTGCAACAAAACAATTTCCCTTCGGGGATGATTAAAGTTATTATCTATCTATCTATCTATCTTATGACCCCGCATTGTTTCAGCGATGTTCCAAACGTAAATCGCAGTAAAACTTAACCGCAAAAAGCCAATCCAAGTAATTTATCTGGGATTTCTGGCTGCATTGAAGCGTTGTGAGCGTACAAACGGTGAGAAAAAATTCTGCAGGTTTGGGGGGAAAAAACCCCAAAAAATCAGATGTGATCGGTGACAGTAATACAGGAAGCCAGGAGGAAGTGGCTCGCAGCCAAAAAGAAGAATGCTGCTGTCCTCAGGTGTCACCGGTTGAAACAAGACAATAAAATAAAGGTCACATTACAGAGGAACTGTCATATTTTTGATTTAATGTTCCACTGAACCAGTGGAGAAATGATCAGGAAATATTTTTGACGATGAGGTGGGGTTGATAAGAGACACAGAGCTCAGGGTTTCCGTGCAGGAAGTGTCGCGAGTGTAAAGAAAACTCGTCTGCCCCCCCGCAGGACGAGTTCGACGCCGTCCTGAAAGAGTCTGGAGGCAAACTGGTGGTGGTGGAATTCATGGCACTGTGGTGTGGCCCCTGTCGAATGATGGCCCCCAAATATGAGGTCAGTCTCCCGCTTTCTTTATTTTCTTTTTAAAATTTTTTATAAATCCAAATGGGGCCAGACGAGCAAGAAGCAGTGCCTTGCTCAAAGGAAACGACGAGCGGCTGTTGAGTCGCTTTTCCCGGCACCGTTTGTCCTGCTGGGAAAGTTTTAGTTTGACTTGAGAACTTGGCTGTTAGTTTGCAGTGTCAATCTCTATTTTACTGACGTTTACGACGTTTAAGAGTCACTGAGTGCAATTTAAAAATTTAAATTAAAAAATGGCTCCTAAGGTGGAAATTTGAAAAATAAATTGTCCAACTCCATCACCGTGGAAACGGGGGGAAAAATTTTTTTTTTTGAAAAAGCTCAGACTTTGTCCACTCTCGACTGCGCCTGTATGGTTTCATTAGGAAAAAAACAAAAAACAGCACCTTCTACTGGCCAATATGAAAACTACATGTAGATATTAAGGCACGTCTTTCTATGTGACAGTCGACTGATTGATTTTTTTTTTTACGGACAGAAAATGTCAGAGGATCCCGCCAACAAGAACGTGGTTTTCCTGAAGGTGGACGTTGACGAAGCCGCGGTGAGTTTGTTTTTATAGTAGCGCCGCTCAATTAATCACATTTTAATGGCGATGACGATTTTGGCTCCAGACGATCGCAAGATTCATATAATCGAGAAAAAAACGATGATGAGGTGCGTTTCTGGTGCAGCCTGCACCGTCAGACAGGAAGTGACGACACATTTAACTCGAACGCGCCGGCGCTAGCTACTTAGCGCTAAGTTGCTACTTTTAAATTTCCCAAAAAAGTTATGAATGTAGGTTTTCCTGCGTGTGCTCGTCGTTGACATACCTGCCGTAAACAAACATATATTGGTGATGATAATAACGGCGTGTTTCACCAGTGGTTTAGGTTCCGTGTCATTTTAAAGCTGAGTCATGCTAACGGTGGCTAATAGCAGTACTTAGCTTTAAGTACTTAGCTTAGCTTTCTCACAGGATGGACGAAATATCAACATATAATGTGAAGCAACATGATTCATTACTGTAGTTTATATAAGTATCTAAAGTTATTTATTACTTGTTTTAAAAAGACTGAGTACAACAGTTTATTTTTTACTACATTACAAGATATTTTCGTATATTTATCAGGAGTTTAAAAAATAAAAAGTAAAACATGTTGAATAAATGCTGTTCCAAATTCAAAGACATAATCGTGTAAATAATCGTGATTATGATTTTTTTGTGAGTGGACTTTAGAACTCGTATTTGAATTAGAATGAAATGTGATGTATTAAAGTGTGTTTTGCATCTAAAATGCTCTTTTTAAGCCCAAAACCTTGTCGTTTTCGTCTTGTGTTTTCTCAGGATCTGGCTGAGAAGTGTGAGGTTTCGGCCATGCCCACGTTCATATTTTACAAAAACGGCAAGATGGTAAGTCGTGGAAGACGAGAAGGTTAAAAACAGGATCTTACGTGAAGAAGCTCCTACATTTGTATATAGTTTTGTATTATTGATTCTCTTTATATTTCCTTTTAATTTTGGCCGTCCTGTGGTTCCATACGAAGGCAGAGAGTGACCACATTGAGTCACTTCCTGTCTCCAACCAAACTGCGATATATGAGTCGGAGAATTCTTTGTTTTAATTTGAAATTTAATAGTGTTTCGCACCCTTTTCTTTCAGGTCACATTGGTCTGTGGTGCCAACATGGAACAATTTCGAAGCGCCATAGAAAGCCACAGAAAATGACGTCCCACTGAAAAAACAGTAATCCACATTCGCAGCCTGCATGTTAAACCTCATGTAACTCCCCGGAGGCACGAACAACACAAGTGGCTTTCTTGGTACTGGTTTATTTGAAGCTCCCTCCAAATCCACCGGGAAAACTATTACGTACACACATACAGCCACACAGTATTAATGATTGCATCACCAAAGTAAACATAAACATGAAAACACTCGGAAAAGTAAAATACAGAAAATACATTCATTACCTCGTTGGCTGCGTGCCGTGTAAAGGGGGAATTATCTTTGGTCTTCGGATGTTCCTTGAACACTTCAACACTTTGTGACCACTTAAATTCGCTGTTTATCTCAACTACAGCACATGTGCTAAATGAGACCAAGCCTTTGAAGTCTCATCTGTTGGGATGTGAGATCTGCTAGCTGGAATAAAGTCTAAAGTCTCTTGTATAGACTGGTGGTAGCGAAACCTTCTCGTGAGTGTAAAACCCTCTAACTTGTAAGTTCTCTATTCTATGGGAGCTCACTAAGGTGGTTTTTGAGGTCAGGGTAGAGAGCTTGAGCTTGACAGGTTCTTTGTTTGCTTCCAAAGATTCAGCGATTTCACTGAAACAAAGGTTGTGTCGCTTTGAGAATCCAAAAGTGCGTACATAAGCACTTCTTGTGCTGGCTGAGATGACGATGAAAGCCATACTGGAATGATTGCAGCTGTGTGATTGTCAACTTCTTCCAATATCACTCGGTTTGAAGTAGCAACTGTGGTTGCTTCTTTGTGTTGCACAGATTGCGGATTCACTCTGTATTTTTCTTGAGTTGTACTTAACTGTTCTTGACTTTGAGGCGGTGGTGAATTTCGCTCTTCTTCAGGCTGTACTGCATGCAAACAAGTGGGATGTCGCTTTTGACACACATCACAGATGCTTCTACTTTGGCAGCTCTTTGAGTGATGGCCGGACTTGAGACAGCCAAAGCATAACCTTTCTCTTTGAACAAACTTGATCCTGTCCGGAACTGTTTTCTCAATGAACTTCCTGCATTTGTGCAGAGTGTGCCCACCTTTCTGACAGAAAACACATAACATATTAGCTCTTTCACTTGAACTTGTGGCGAGTGTCTTTGCTCCTAAGCTTTGAGGTCTTTGGTACTTCGGTTTCTCAGACTCAGCTTGTTTCAGCGACTTGCAGTGACGTGACAGGATTACAAGCGATTGTTGCTTCTCTTGTCAGAAATTTAACAAACTGGCTGAAGGAAGGGAATTGGTTGCTCTCTTCTTGAACATCAATAACTTTCCGGTTCCAACTTGCCGTAAGCCAGTCTGGTAACTTCGACAGAATTTTCCTGTTCTCGTTACAGTCATTCAAGATCTCCAATGCTTTAATGTGGACCATGGCAGCTTCACGACTGCGGAGGAAATCCACAAACTCTCTAAGCTCTAAGCTGTCTTTAGAGCCTATCTTAGGACATGCTTGAAGTCTGTCCCTATAAGCAGATTCAGTTCCAAGTAGGAAAAAGCCCTCAAGTGCGTTCTTTGCTTGTCCACGTACGTATCTACGCAGGTAGTATATCTTCTCTTTGTCTTGAATGTTTTTCTGGTCAAATAGTGTTTCGAATGAGAGTTTCCAATCATTGTATTTCAATGGATCCCCACTGAATACTGATGGCTCTGCAACTGGAATCCTATTGGCAGTTAAAGCACCAGCCAGTACTTTAACAAGCTCTGCTGTACTGTCATTTGAGGAGGTCGTTATAGCTTGGGGAACGAAAGGTATCTTTACCTGTTGTCTTGTTGGAGCAGAATCTTGAGTAACTTCTACTCTCTCTTGTTCTACAGTGTATTTTTACAGCGTCTTGTCTCTGCTCTTCTACAGGTTTCATCTGATCGTAAACATGTATTCTTGCTTGTGCAGCATTAAGACTTTTCATTGCCTCCGATTGCTGAATCTTTCTCCTCAAGAGTCTTTTGTAGAGCTGCATGTTCTTCATCTCGTTTAGCTCTAATTTTAGCTTCTTCTTCTTCTCGCTCTAAGCGACGCTTGATGGCTGCTGCCTCTTCAAAATAAAAGCGGTATTTTCAAAATAAAGTTGACAGCACTCTTAAGCCCCACAAACACACAAAACACCTGAAACATGTACCAAAAGACAATAATATTATAAACTGTGATAAATTATGACCGTCAGCTACAGTCAGGTCTTGTCGTCGTCATGGTAACGCGGCGTGTCAGTCGACTGTCCAAAACAACGATCTTTCCTCCAGACAACTTTGTGTGTTCGACACGGTGGCTTTTAATAAACGAATAAAAACTCAAAACGTGTCGTTTTCCTTGTAGATCTTTTGGGACGTCGTTGGGGAAAAAAAAAAAAAAAAAGCAACTTTCTGGGATTTTGTGTTTCAGTGGTTAAATACTTCCGGAGATTCAAGGCGTCGCAGTCGCTGCCTGGATTCCAAACACAGAATTATCAGCCTGGTTTTAATTCTAAAAAAAAAAAAAAAAAAAAAAGTCTGATAAGTTTGCAAAGACTCACTAAACCGGTTTTTTGCCGCCCCGATCCGCCCGGCTCGTCTTCCCAACTGAAACGACGCCTCGGGCGATAAGAGAGACACGGAGTGACGGATGGCGTCAAACACGCCGCGCGACATTAACAATCTACCGAGTTCGCATCTCGACCACATTTATCATTTATCTAATACTGTTTGCACATTGCAGGATGAAATCGCCAGCCGAGTCGCAGCCTACGATGCACGCCAGTCAACGTGCCTGAATAAATGAACTTGAATGCATGGATGGTTTATTTTGGTTTGTGCAAAAAAATTCATCTTGTGCCTTCGATTTATAGTGCTTAAAACCGAAAAAAACTAAACGTAACAGACGTAATGCAAAAGAGAAGTGAAAAGCTTATACTTACTCTAAGTTACTCTCCTTAATTATTTCTGATTTCAATCATTTTTCATTTCAACCATTCGTGATTTTACATTTTAATGTCTTTTGAAGCACAGAGGAGATTTACCCAATTTTAAGTCCATTCCATAATATGACTCCCAGAAATGAAACACATCTATATTAAACATTCTCTTTCATAGAAAACCACATTCCTCTTAAATTATATGTTTTTATCTTAATTTTAAAAAATGTATACCAGTGTAAACCTGCATTTTTCACTCGAAATAATATTTGGAATGTTTTTAAGTATAAAATATCTGCATATTTTAAAGGTGCTATTTTTCAAAAATTGTTTATTAGTGTTTTCTAGACAGGAAGCTTTAATTGATCAATAAAACAAGTTTGTAAAGGGGGAAAAAAAAGCGTGGATGAAAACAGGAAGCATCTCCAAACATTTAGAAAAAACAACGTTATAATGGTCTTACCTTCACAAATAAATAAAGTTCATCCTCCTTCCGGGCAAAAATCTTTTGAATTATCAGCTCCTGCTGCGGTTGAAAGTCCAGTTTAGAAGATTTAATCCTCCGTTGTGTAAAAAGTAGAGATTGTAAACAAGATCCAGCGGCTTCTTCCTCTGCAGCTGCTGCATAAACAGCCCGTCGACTCACGCGCGCCCCCTACGGTGAGGCGGAGGAACTGCCTGCTTCTTATTTAATTATTGGACGGTTGCAAACAGCTTTCAGGTGCACGAGTGTCCCTTTTCCTTTTGTATTCGACGAGGTTTTCTTCTGACATGTTCTTTCTTAATTCTCGAGGACACCTGTTTCTATATTTAATTGCTCTACTGCATCATCCCACCATAGAACTACTCCTATTTATTCTTTTTGGGATGTTATTATTTGCTGCTTTTATAATATGTCCAGTGACTAGTCTCCTCACACTCCTGTCCAAACGGATCCAGTTTGCTTTACTCTAGCGCCATCTAGTGACTGCATATCTTTCCTGCTTACACACGTGTTCATTTATTATGATTTGGAGTTCAGGCAGAGGGGCGTGGTGGCAGAAAACTGTAGAACAGTTCAAACAGACACTAATAAAGTCTGTAATTTAATCTCATGAATGAAAAGTTGAAAATTAAACAAATCTGTACCAGTTTTCATCGTGTGGTAATAAATCTAAGCCACTAGATGGCGACATTGCCCCATTACATTGTTTTGGAATAGTCAACAATACAATACAGTACAATAGAAACACTTGATCTCAGTAGGAAACGCTTTTATTTATAGTCTGAGATTGTATTTTTGATTTGTTTTGATTGCTTTTGAAAGTTACAAAACATAATTTTTTGAATTTATTTTGGCTTTTGGAACAATTTATGTCTTCTTGCCACTTTTCCCAGCAATAGAACTCCATTCATGAGAAAAAACTGCAATAAATACGTTTGAAGCAATGGATAATACACGTCTCTGTAGATATTGTGACACAGGGGGAGTTATAACTCAATAGATTAAATGTTAACCTGAAATGAATTGGTGTCACCAGGTGTCCAATTTATAAATGTGGTGTGATTAAAAAAAATATATATATATATATATCAGGCCAAATCTGGCATAAATTGAATATTATTCATGTAGGAATCTGTGTAAATAATTTAAATCAAATTTAGAGAAATGAAGAAAGGGAAGTAGAAATAAAGAAAAGTCATTCATTCATTTATTAATTTGCTTGTGCTGCAGGGTTCATTATAAACACACATCTGTCCAACAAAATATCTCCAATTTATGATAATCATGGTAATTTATGGAATATTCAAGGACATAACTATTATTTACCATTAATAATTCTTACTATGACCATATAGTGCATTAGGGAAGTGGTGGTTCGCGCTCTTTTCTCACAGTCGGTCCAACTTGCGGCCGGGCCTTTATTTGTGTGGGTTTCCCCTGGTTACTCTGGTTTCCTCCCACATGCGTGTGTGTGTGTGTGTGTGTGTGTGTGTGTGTGTGTGTGTGTGTGTGTGTGTGTGTGTGTGTGTGTGTGTGTGTGTGTATTGCCTTGCAAAGTGACACCTAGAAAATGCTGCATTTTGTAATAAGATAATGCAAACATGCACATTTGTATAGCCCGTAATGTTTATAAAATATAAAATAAAAGTGTTAAAATTTGTCCTAAAATGTATTGAGGTTTTATGAATCCTCAAAAATCTATTTCTATAACACCATTCAGACATAAGGTATACATTACAGCACATTTAGCAAGGTGATTAAGAATCTTAATCTTAAAACTTAAAATAAAATTAAAAAAGAAGTATGATTTTGAAGTGTACGATTTTAAGGTTTAATTGGACTGAAAATTTAAGCTTCGTCACTAAAAATGTCTTTAAAAGGAAAAACTTTCTCAGCATTTTCTAAAGCAAAATTAAAAACAAACGTGGTGATGCGACGTGATGACGTCACGTCACGTCGAGCACGTTACATTTTGGCGTAATTTACAGTAAAAGGAGAATCTGTCGAGTCATTGTGACTCGAATTATTTTTTTTATTTGACACATCCAAACAATCGAATTGAATTTTAACATATCTTTTAAGCAGTTTTTATATACGGAGAAGTGATCAAATGCAATTTTCTCACGTTAAATCGAGATACATTGATTATTTCCATATAACGGCAACACCCAACGCAAGCACAAATAAAAAGAAAACGGTAAAATCCCACATCCGGTTTCTTTCAACATAAACGGCCTTGGTTAAAGACAGCATAGATTCGCCGCATTAACATGAGATAAACGCGTAAATAAAGACAATAAATCGGCATAACGACGAATGACACAAACTGTCATTAAATTGATGAAATTTACCGTGACTTTTAATGCCTCATCCAAGCCGCGGTGCGCTTTTATTGTTTTACGTCGATGGCTGAAACCCGGTGTCTGTTTCCGGTTAACTTGACGCTCTTAAAAACGTGGCGTGCGCGCGTCTGGCAGGGCATTCCCAGTCTTCTCCGTTACATCAGCGTCGCTCCTTCTTCTACAAACCTCAAAATGGTGCGCGAGGTGGAAAACCTGGTGAGTTTTTCGGCCATTTCCCGTCATTTATCTCAACATTTCCTCACGGAGCGGGTCATTATTATTATTATTATTATTATTATTGTAATCACGGCGAGCTCGCGCCGCTGCCTCGCGCGTCCCGCAGCCGCGCGCCTCCCTCCATGTTATCGGTCCTATTTTCCCTCCCGTTTCCCTGCTTTTAGCTCTTATAACTTCACATTTTCAACGTTTGGAATCTTCCGCTGCGTGATGCATGTCGGTGGTCGAGCCTCCAGCGTGACGCCGGCTTCACCGCGGAACACAAAAGGTCGATGGCGGGTTGTACCATGCGTGGGACTGTTGCTGGACTTTGCCGCTGACACTTTGAATTAACCTCAATAAAGCAGCCGCAGCGCTTAAACTGTTCACATCGAGCAAAGTAACGTCACATTACAAGTAAACGTCGCTTTAGTTATGAATGAAGCGGATATTTGTCGGACGCTGAAGTTAGCCTCTGCTTCGATCATTGAAAATGTATAGCCTCAGGAATAACATTTTACCTTTTTAAAAATTTTAAACGATGCAGGTTGATCTGATTTTGTTTTTGTTTAAAAAAAAATGTTTTCTATATTTGCCTTAAAGTATAAATTGTAATTTCACAAAAGTAATTCTCACAAAAAGTGTAATTGAACGGAAAACTCAAATTTCCCACAATTTGGTGAAGCCGTTGAACGCCTCATAGGCTTTCAATTTATTCACATATGGACAAAAATTTAAGCATTTTATGTTAATTTCGCTTGTGTTTTTAGTGTAACTCGTTAAAAAAACGAGCACGTTTACTCATTGTGTGCTTTTCCTTCGTTAACATGTAAAAAATAAAACTTAAAAGTGATTGAGGTATTTAAAAGTGTAGATTAATACCGTTATATCAAAATATCTTTATGTGGGTAAAACGTGCTCTTCTGGTTTGGAGCTTTGCAGACAACCTGATTACATTAGCAGAGTAAACAGGTCAGATTTGGACTGGAGACTAAATATTGACTTAAAACACTTGTTGGGATTAGCGTGTTACTGATTTATTTAATTACTAAATGATTGTGTACTTAGACTCATCAGGGCTGATTGGCTCAGCTTTCTTCCTGCTTGTGTTCCGTGTTGTTTACTACTTTTGAACACCAGTTAAATCATAAAGTATTTTACCTTGAACAAACTGTGATCGCTTGCCTCTATAAAAGGTGGTTCATGTAATAAAGCTGAAAATAACAATGTCGGATTGTCAGATGTTTACATGGCTTTAGTAGGATTTGAGAAATTATAAAAAATATTTAAAGCAGGGCAAGTCCTGCGTTTCTCCACCAAAACTACAGTTTTCACTGGGAGAAGCGTTAAGTTGCAGAAACGACAAGTGTGTTGCTCAGTTTTCACTCAACTTTTCCTATGACTCATAAACCAGGTTGTAACTTGAGTGCAGGATTACCAGTCCGGAGGAACTGTGACTATAGATTACAACCATTTTATCGGACTGCGCCATGCATTTCTGTCTGGGGCAATAGAATGAGCACAGTGATTTATAAGGAAATAAATGTCTTATGTTTGGGTATCGTGCAGTTGTAATGTTTTTAGATACTGCGAAGATTAATATTGTTGCTTTAAAGTGAAATATATAATGTGGCTCGCGACACAGCTTTGTTACTTTAAACCTCAAAATGGAGATAAACTTAATTTTTAGTTTAGTTTTTGTTTCTTCCTTTTTGTTCATATATGGATGACAAATATATATATATATATATAGTGAAATGGCATGACATAACATGAACAAATAAATAAATAAATCCTAGAATACTAGAGCTCAATATGTTTTATTTTGTTTTGCGAATAAAAAATTCTAATCTCATGTCAATTGCCTGATTAAAAAGATTTTAGTTCTGGAGTGACTCATCTATCGAAATACGTTGATTAGTAATGACCTGCTTTGATGCCTCGCATCAAAGATGGCGGCAAGATCAAAGCCGGCGAGCGAGTTGACATCAATCAACTGAATAGCACAAGACAATGCTACGTCTCCAGTCACTTCACTAGCCAGTTAACCTAACTCTCACGTAAGCGTCGGCGGTTCACTCGACACACCACCTGGTGGTTCAGGCTGGTATTGCAGGCGCCGGAGGAGGGCGGGGTTAGCACCTCGAGCGCTGACGGCTCTTTCTTTGTGTTCCCGCTTCAGCAAGACTTCGAGAACATCCTGAAGGAAGCCGGGAGCAAGCTGGTGGTGGTGGACTTCACCGCCACGTGGTGCGGCCCCTGCAAGCAGATCGGCCCCAAGTTCGAGGTGAAGCGCCCGGCCGGGGCCCGGAGGGTCGTTTGGTGAAATGAGCTTTAGCGCAGCTACTTCCTCCTCCGGGGGGGGGGAATTATTGTGGAAAGAAACTAATTTTCTCAGCGTGTCTGATTATTGAACGTTGACGTTGGTTCTACCGTCGTAACGCGTCGTCTCGCTCTCTTACAGGATATGGCAAACAACCCCGAGAACGCAAACGTGGTCTTCATTAAAGTGGACGTAGACGAAGCCGAGGTCAGTGTGTGTGTGTGTGTGTGTGAGAGCTTATTGTTTCCTTCTGTAACTGGATAACTAGCGAGTGTAAAAGAGCTGAAATGACCAGCAGACAAGCTTTCTTTCACTTTTTTACAAAGTAGAACGCAGTAAAAACAACCTGTTTTATTCAGACGTGTGTGATGAAGAGGTTTGAGTCGCGGGATGAAAGGCGTTCAGTGTCGGTAATACTCAAAGCAATGCCAGCTATTTGTAAAATCCCATTTCAGTGGGGGGGAGGGGCGACAGAGGGGGCAGTGTGTGGTCATGTGACCAGACCCAAAAGGGTTTTTTTTGTTTGTTTTGTTTTTGTGCTGCAGCCATCAGAGCGCTGCCGCTCTCTCTCTCTCTTTCTTTTTGAGATTCCATATCTTGGAGATCAAAGTTCATCGAGTTCAAGCTCCAGTCTGGTTCCTCTTGTTCACACCAGGACTGGATCCGGCTTCGATCCCCTGACCTGAGCCGCTTAAAGCCACTTTTTGAAAACGGAGAGCTTGTTTCTATCTCCTTTAACAGTCAAGTTTGACTTGACATCCGCTTTTTATTTATCTATTTTATCTTTGCACTGTTTTTAATTCTTGTTAAAGCACTTTGTGTTGCTTCAATGTATAAAAAGTGCTATATAAATAAAGATTGATTGATTTCCACACTGAGCGTAAGGATCACGGGCGGTAATCCGATTACATGTTTCTGAGGGTTTGAATCCGTCTAAACTGAACGTCGTCTATCTGACTTCTGTGTCAGTAGACTGTAACTGGACTCCCGTAGTAACGGTTGCTTTGTTGTTTTTCTTCCCGTCCAGGATGTGAGCAGTCAATGTGGAATCAACTGCATGCCGACGTTCCACTTCTACAAGAACGGACAGAAGGTACAGACACTCCAGCTTTAAACTTGTAATTCATGGAATTTCAGCAACAAAAAGTTACTCGTTGGCGTTTTAACATCAGGAAATTCAGGTTTGCTGTGATTGGAGCTGGAGGATGCGATTGTCATACTTAAAAATTCTCGAAATTTACTTTATTGGTAATAACTGACAACAGAAATAAGTTTTAAGTCGTATGTTTTTTTTGAGGTTACCGTCTCTTTAAGAGCCGATTCTCCTCCCGTCTTTCAGGTGGACGAGTTCTCCGGCGCTAACTTCGCCCAGCTGAAAGAAAAGGTGGAGAAACTGAGATAATGACGAGTCGGTGAAGAATCAACCCCCCCCCAACCCTCCTGTCCCCCCTCCCCCCCCACAGGAAGTAACTTATTCCCGTCCCGCCGGACTGGAACGTCACCACTGTAACTCTAAAATCTTTAATAAACGACGAACTCCAGCGCGTCGGCGTCTTTTATGCTTTAATAAAAACGTGAGAATAGTTTACACATATACACTGAACCGTCACATCAATAGTTATTTTTGTAGTTTTTTTTACAAGTATATATAGCAGCATATGTTTTAATACTGTCGAGTCTTTTCTTTTTCTTTTTTTTATATGAAAAAATACAGCTTTATTTTACAAACTGGGCTCTGGCTGTGGCGGGGAGACGAGCGGGTGGAGTTGCTGGAGTTAAATATACAGAGTTCCTTCCCTCGGTGAGGTGACTCACGCGGAGCCGCGCTTCAGAAGTGGTGGTACACCGACTTCCTCTTCCTGCGGGCACAAGCAGCGTCAGTCAGTCTGGACTTTAATATAACCAGAAGTTAAAGGGTTAATCAAGTGTGGAGGGTTGACCTGGAGCAGTCGTGTCCGCTCCATCCTGAAGTGCAGCTGCATCTCTTGGGCCTGATGCACCGGCCGCCGTTCTGACAGGGGGACGGACACACCGCTGGGGACGCACCGCCAAACGTCTCCGTTAGAAAGACATTATGCAAAACGTAAAGCTTCATCTCAAACCTGAATCAGTTGTTTTTCAGGTTTGAACTGATTTGGCAAAACATTTGATTCTATGAAATACTTGTTTTGGACAGTATTTAGTACAGTAAATTAAAAAAAAAGGTTTAAAACTTAGATTATGTGAGAATCCAAAAAATCTAATATTCTAACAAAAATATGAAAAACATCGGGAAATTCTGTTAAATCTCAATATAAAGTGTATATATAAAAATTTAAATAAAATCTCAGTTCTGTTGTATTAAAAATCTCAAAAGTATATAAAAAAAAATTGTCAAATTTAAAAATTAAGTTCCATATTGTACCACAATTCTCACAAATTTTATAAAAATTATTTAAAGATGAAAATAGTATAAGTTCTGTATTGTTTTAAAAGATTTGAAAGCGATATATAATTTAATTTCCTTCTAGTTTGTCATATCGGATCCTTATTTCTTTGAGCAATTCTATTAAAAAAATCTCAAAATTTAAAAAGTATATATATATATAAAAATAAAAAATTGTTCTATTTTATTTAAAACTTCCCTCTCACAAATTAAAAAAAAATAAGTTATATTTCCATATTCCATATTGTATCAACATTCTCACAAATTTGATATATATATAAGTTCTATATTGTACTAAAATTCTCAAAATTATATATTTAGAAATAAAAAATATAATCTGTTCTATATTGTTTTAAAAGATTTCAAAGATATATATATATATATATATATAATTTAATTTCCTTCTAGTTTGTCATGTCTGATCCTTGTTTCTTTGAACTGTCTGAAGCCCGGTCGCCACGGTAACGGTGGCCTCACCGCTGTGGCAGCGTGTGCCCGTCCACCCGGAGGGACACTCGCACTGGTAGGGGGCGACGCAGCGGCCGCCGTTCAGGCAGGGCAGGATGCAGATCGCTGAGGGGGAACGAGAAACAACATAAATATAAACATAAATATAACAATAAACCACTTCCTAAAATGTCCCTGGAGGAAGTCAAGCTCCTCCTTCGGTTCCTTTTTTAAAATTATGCTGAAGCGATCAGGATTATAGCGTCTCTGGGTAAACGATGTCGATGTGGCGGCGGCCATCGTCGTCCCTTCAGGTTTTATATGAGAAACTTTGACTTCCTGTGTTTGTGACTCGTTTCTACGTCAGTCTGGTGGGATGAAAGAGGATGAAAGAGGATGAAAGAGGCTCCAGCGTCCGACTGGACTGAACCGAACACCGCTAGCTATCCTTTGTGCTCCCATTGTCCGCCGCAAACCTGCTTAGCCAGCCGGCCGGATTCCTGCGTGTCAGCGCTCACACACACACACACACACACTACTGTCCAAACTACAAAGAGTGTGTGTGGACGGACTTACGCTCCTCGCAGAGTCGACCCATCCAGCCCTCCGGGCAGGCGCAAGTGTTGGGCTTCTGACACACACCTCCGTTCTGACACTGCAGCCAGCACACGGCTGAGAGGACACACACACACACACACACACACACACACACACACACACACACACACACACACACACACACACACACACACACACACACACACACACACACACACACACACACACACACACACACACACACACACACACACACACACACACACACACACACACACACAGGGGGAATATCACATTACAGCAGGTGAAGCGTCGTCATGCTGCAGGTTTGTTTTTCTCTTCAGACGTGAAAAGAAAGAATCAGGGAGGAAAAACGGTTCGTATTTAAAGCGGCGGCGCCGTCACCCGGGATCCTTTACAGCCGGCAGAGCGCCGCTTCGGAATCACATTGGTGTTCGTGTGAAGCCAAAACAGTCGCGCTTTTATTTTGTTATTTGTTTGAATTTGCATTATATTCTGTTCAAACATTTTTTTTTTTTAAATCGCGATTTCTTTTTAGTAATCCAAAAAAAATACGGAATACCGAGGAAAAAAAACTTTTTTTCTCTAAACACATTCCCGTTAAGTTGCATTTTTAATTAGTAAATTTTTTACATTATAGCCACATTAATAAATGTTTTAGAATCAGAATAATCTTTATTGTCATTGTAACAGGTACAACGAAATTTCAAATATATTATTTCCACTTTTCATCCAATTAAAATTCACACCTCAATATATTTCATAAATGTAGGTGATTGATCTTATTTCTTTTCAGTCAGAAGCTGTAATTAATTATCATAATAAACATATTAATATTAGTAATCTGTAAATGTGATTCTAACCTGAACTCCACATGAGAAAAACACTAAACTTGACACAACAGAGGATAAAATAACATCTGCATTTTATCAGATTTAAACAAAAATGTATGAGTGAAGAAGAAGAACGACTCTTAACGAGTTTAAAGTGGACTTGTGAGGTAAATCTGTGCTATTAACTGACTGTTAACAGTATTTTATGATTTAATAATTAAAAAAATGTTCTTTTAGTGTTTTCAAACTGAAACGTGAAAAAAACAAGAATGAGACAAAACTAGTGTTTAAAACGACTCAACATCTGGATTTTTTCTCCGGCCCTTTCATGGAGAATTAATTGAAATAGAAAATCATGGAAGGACGTTTGTGTTCTATATCTTCAGGAGTCGTTTCAAATGTATAGGAGGAGATTTTTTATTTATTTATTGTTTTTTTTGTTGAAATTTCACTGTATTTTGCACCAGAAAGTCGAGACTTTATGTTGAGCTTGTCGCCACTTTCTGTAATTAGCTTTGTGTAAAAATAAGACATTTCCATGAGGTGAGGATGAGGATTGGAGAGGCGGGGGGTTTCCCAGGATCTCGGCTTCCCTCCCTGTGAATCACCGCCGCCGACGGAGGAAACGTTATTTAGCCGATTCAGCGTTTCCACCACTGCCAGACGGGCGGAGCAGAGACGTGTTAAAGAAGTTAAAGTTGAAGAAGCTGCAGGAGGAGACGGTTAGCTGAAGCAGCAGGAGGAGGAGGAGGTGGAGGAGGGGGGGGGGGGGGGTGGAGGAGGGCGGGGGGGGGGGTCTCTCTACGGTGTCTCTCTACCTCGGCAGGTGGGCGGCGGCGTCCAGGTGCCGTTCTCCAGACACCTGCTCCGTCCGACGCCCTCCATGGCGAAGCCGCCAAAACACGAGTACGCCGCCACGTCCCCGAACTGGAACACCGCCCCCCGCACCACCCCGTTGGCCACGTGGAGGGGGGGGCCGCAGGACACCCCTGTACAGCAGCCCACATGGGACGACCCGCCGGTTACTCACTTCTACCCCGGAAGGTCGAAACTCGTCTCGACTCGTCCTGACGCGACCGGACATCGCGGCCACAGGAGGGCGCCCTCGCTCGTTTTTCTGACGAAACCACATGCGCTAGCGCAGTGTTTTTCAACCTGTTTAGCCAAGACACACTTTTTTGTTTGGAAAACTCTGGAGGCACACCACCACTCGGAAATGTTACAATTTGAAACTCTGTAGCCTCTATTAACAATATAAAGTCATTCTCATCAAAGACATCAAAGTCATTCTCATCAAAGTTTGATCAACAGGAATCAAGTAAATCCAGAAACCAAGGACTTTTTTTAATAGTGCCTCCCTCAGTGTGAAACCTGGACCTGATGGATGAAGAGCTGAGATCCTGGTTCACATTCTTCCTTTTCAAAAACTTCTCCATCACTGTCACTGACACAGTACTTTGATACAAGATGGTAGCAGGAGGTGGAGATGAACCACACTGACGTCTGTCACTTTACATTTCACCGGCAAAGTTCTGTGCTGCCCTCTAGTGGTGAAGAGTATTTATACATGATGACTCTGCGACACACTGTCGCTGTGAGAGCAAATGTTTTTTTAGAAAAAAAATGTGAAATTGGATAATTTCCCACGGCTCACCTGACGAGATCTGGAGGAAACACCAGTGGTTGAAAAACACTGCGCTAGAGAACGATGCGCGACACGCATTTAAAATTATTTCCTCAACATGTCGCCTCGTCTCATTTTAGTTTATTTTATACAATTTTATCCACGTTATCTCATCACACGTCGTCTCGTTTTCTCACCGTATCGTCTCATATCGTCATTTCACCAGTTTCTCCTCATGTTACGCTCCGCTACCTCATGTTATCTCATCTTAAATCAGCGATTTTCAGAAAGAAAACAACAACAACAGTTGTTTTCTGCCCTCTAGTGTCAAATCTCTCTCTTCTAAATAAAACAATTCAATGGTGCTGTGCAAAAAAAAAAATGTAA
This sequence comes from Blennius ocellaris, assembly GCF_963422515.1. Lineage (NCBI taxonomy): Eukaryota > Metazoa > Chordata > Actinopteri > Blenniiformes > Blenniidae > Blennius > Blennius ocellaris. The sequence continues at coordinate 17,858,605 of NC_137672.1, read as the reverse complement.
ATTATTAAATGAAAGTGTCATTTTTTTTTCTTGCAGGGTGATTTTCATGCAAAAAAAAAAAAGAAAAAATCTAAAGTGTGAATTTAACTTTAACTCCCCGTGTGGATTAAAACAAAAAAAAGCAAAACAAAACATGCATGCAAGAGAATAAACATGCAAATACAAACAACGCGCCATGGCAACGAGGGCCTCATTGTGCGGCGGCGGCGTTGAAGAATTATCAGAGGATTAATCCCACAAAGGTTGCCATGGCAGCCGCTGAAGCTGCCGGCAATTAGCCGGACGGCGGCGCGGCCGTTTGATGCAGCCTGGGCTTGTTAGGATGAAAGCTTCGCCGGGGCGACGAGAGCGAAGCGGCACTTCAGCTTAAGAGGAGGATTCACGCCGGCGGCCGTGTGGCGTGGAGAGGGGGGGGGAGGGGGGTGGGGGGGGGGGGCGTGTGTCAGTGAGTGGGGGGGAGGGGGGGGGGGGCAGCCAGAGGGTGGACACACAAAATAATCTCTACGTTTAATCTGAGCCTTGAATCTGAAGCAACTTTTTTGTGGAATTTTCAGCCTAAAATACCGAGTATAAAATAAAAAAAATAATAATAATAAAGAAAAATAAATAAATAAATAAAATACTAAAAGAAAAAGAAAAAGAGTTTTTCATTGTTTTTGAATAAATGAAATAAAAAATAATAAATAATAATAATAAATAATAAAAGAAAAAGGAAAAAGTTTTTCATTGTTTTTGAATAAATGAAATAAAAAATACATAAAATACTAAAAGAAAAAAGAAAAGAAAGAGTTTTTCATTGTTTTTTAATAAATGAAATAAACATAATAAATAATAATAATAATAAATAAAATACTAAAAGAAAAAGAAAAGAAAAAGTTTTTCATTGTTTTTGAATAAAACATACTAAATAATAATAATAATAATAAATAATAAATAAAATACTAAAAGAAAAGAAAGAGTTTTTCATTGTTTTTGAATAAAACATACTAAATAATAATAATAATAATAACAAATAAATAATAAATAAAATACTAAAAGAAAAAGAAAATAAAGAGTTTTTCATTGTTTTTTAATAAATGAAATAAAATATAATAATAAATAAAATACAAAAATGAAAAGGAAAAAAGTTTTTCATTGTTTTTGAATAAAACATACTAAATAATAATAATAATAATAATAATAATAATAAATAATAAATAAAATACTAAAAGAAAAGAAAGAGTTTTTCATTGTTTTTGAATAGATAAACTAAAAGCAGGATATGAAGGTGTATATTGAGTACTTACTCTCGCAGACGGAGCCGACGGGGCTCCAGGTCTGGTCGGGCCTGCAGGTGATGCTGCCCCCGCCCCTCGCCTGCTGCCCCTTGGGGCAGGAGACGCGGACCGACTGCCCCACGTGGAAGTCCGGCCGCGCTCCTCGGCTCCGGCCGCCGTCCTCCTTCCATCCCGGGGGGGTCGGGCAAGGCTTGGCTGCAGGGCGAACACACAGCCGGGGGGGGGGGGGGGGGGGGGGGGGGGGACGGTTTGGAGAAAATTCATATCATCTTGAGCTTTGAGTTTTTTAATTAAACAGTTTTGGGTTTTATCCTTTATTTTGTTACGCGGCGACTCTAAAATTCACCATTTTCTGCTTTTTGAAAGGGACGAGGATGTGCAAAGAGCCTGTTTGGGCGTTTTCCAAACAAGAAGAGTTTAAATTTGAGTTTCCATGCCGAAGGTCGGTTTGATTTCCAGAGAAGTGAGGAAGAGGGAGCAGCTCTGACTAACCGTGCCGGGAAGCCGATTAGCAAACCGCCGTGACGCATTATTAGTTTCTATCTTCTTTAGTTATTATCAGTCATTCGTTCTTTGGAACATTTCAAGAGAAAACGTGTCATTTTTGGGTAAAATGTTCCCGTTCACACGACGACACGCAAGAAAGTTGCGTTTTCCCGCGGCTCCGAGCGCCGTCGTCATGGAAACGGACCCTTAAAACGCTGTTTTTTGCATTTTCCACGTGACAATTAAAAAATAAATAAATAAAAAAATAGGGAGGAGGAGTTTTTTTCTCTCTCACGTTTGCAGGTTGGGAAGGCGGAGCTCCAGGCGGTGCCCCCCATGCAGACCACCAGAGGATCCCCCACCAGCGTGTAGCCCTTGTCGCACTGGAACTGCACGGCGCGCCCCGTGTTCAGGCCGTGCTCCAGCAGTCGGCCGTGCTCCACCGGCCCCGGCCCGTCGCAGCCGCCGGCCTCTGGAGGAGTTTCAAATAAATAAATAAATAAATACAACGTGACGCGGGGCGTTGCGGGGCGGCGTACCTCGGCAGGACGGCGCCGGGAGGCTCCAGGAGCCGTTCTGCAGGCAGAAGAGCGTCGGCGGGCCGAGCAGCTGCAGACCGGCTTCGCACACGTAGCTCACATTGTGCAGGTGGGACTCGGACGTCGTCTGGGCGTGTTTGATGGCCGGCGGCGGTCCGCAGGACGGCCGGCCGGACGAGTCTGAGGTCAAGAGAGAGAGAGAGAGAGAGAGAGAGAGAAGCTCGCCGTCACACCCACATCACATCTGTCCATCTTGGACGCGTAATGGAAATGTGAAATGTTTGTTTTCTTTTTAATCTGATGTCGTTTAGCTCAATTATAGTTACAAGAAAGGAGGGGTTGATACGTTATCTTATTTTTATTTATTTGTTGATTCACATCAGGTTGCAACAAGTAAAATGACTCAATACGTCAATAATCAAAGTTCCACCAGTGGAGGTTTCGGGGATTTCGGCCACTAACCACCTCCTTATTCTGAAAAATCCTCTGTGACGAGTTCCATCCAGTAATCCACTGACGTTTGCTTTGTTTTGGAACCATTTGTCTTTTGACAATATTTCCAGGCGTTGCTCGGAGGAACGGGCTTCGTTTCCGGAGGGACAAGATTTCCTGACGGACTATTTTGGCCATGGGGAGCAACGGTGCCGGTTTGTGAAAAAAACATAACGATCATGGAGCAGAAGTGTTTTGGTTCATTAAATTCTCCTCGTCTGTTCCTCTGCAGTTTATACATCTATCTATCATCTATCTATCTATCTATACATCTATCTATACATCTATACATCTATCTATCCATCTATACATCTATCTATACATCTATCTATCCATCTATACATCTATCTATACATCTATACATCTATCTATACATCTATCTATCTATCTATCTATCTATCTATCTATCTATCTATACACATCTATATACATCTATCTATCATCTATCTATCTATCATCTATCCATCCATCTGTCTCTCTCTCTCTCGCTCGCTCTCTCTCTCTCTATCCATCCATCCATCATTTCTGGTTCTTCCTTCTAAACACACTGATTTAAATGTCAAAGGTATATTTTGTCTGAAAATGTTTCATGATTTCCCAGCTGTTACACACACACACACACACACACACACACACACACACACACACACACACACACACACACACACACACACACACACACACACACACACACACACACACACACACACACACACACTTATAGTGGTGATTAACACCCCTATTTTCTAATACAAGCAGCTGTTAAGTGAGTGTTTCCTCACGTTGTGACGCTCGTGTTTCTACTAATGTGACTTGAGGAGCTTGAAGGAAAAGGCCTTTGCGGGCGGAAGAGGTTTGGTGTATCGGTGCGAACACAAACCCACCGACACACGCCGGCTGTGTGCCGCTCCACGTCCTGTCTCCCTGGCAGGTCTGGACCGAGTCGCCCTGCAACACACGAGAGGCGAAGCTACGATGAAGAACAACGGCGAGAAACAAGAGGCGGTCAAAGTCCAGGGCGTGGACCGGAGCGCTGAATGACGCCTGCGGCGCTTCAACTTGGTGGTGTCTTGGTGCCGGGCCCTTCACTGCAGTGAGGATTTGAGTGGGGGAGAGCCAGCGTGTGCTAGTGGATATCGCTGACTCAGCGCTTCCTGCTGGCGCTGTAGCAACACACTCCTATTGATCGCTGAGGAGAAACCATGTGACTTTCTGTAATGTGATTGCGGGGCAATTACTTCATAGTGGTGTGGGGGGGAGGGGTGGTAGACGGGGGGGGGAGCAGACGAGACACAACATTACAGGTTTTAGACTGAATCCACTGAGGGTGAAACTACAGGAGTGATTCAGCTGTTTTTCTGTGCGTCTTGAGGTCATTTAGCAAGAATTTATTGGTTTACAAGTATGAGACTGGCCAGTGATGAATGGCTTCTGTGTGTGTGTGTGTGTGTGGGTCGGGGGGGGTAGAGGAGTGCCTTTCCCCCAGCATCGTTCAAGGCAAACCTATTTATATTTCAAATTAAACACTCATAACTGATATTATACAGTAACTTTTCAGTGCAGAATATTATTTCAGTGATGAAGCTGAGGGACGGGGCTCCTCCAGGGGGCGCTAGAGAGCTCTAGAGGGTCAAAACTGCAGGGAAAGAAAAATGCGACTCACCATAATTAATGTGTAAAAATGTAAACTATGTCACAAAAGCCTGCACGTGCTGATTCTATAGTTGATTGTATTTATGAGTTGTGGTGGTGGGGGTTGGGTGGAGGTGACGTGGTTTAACCTCTGAGGAGGCGGTACCTTCATGTCGAAGCCGGGCAGGCAGGAGTACAGGACAAAGTCCCCGTAGTTGTAGCCGCCTCCCTCAGTGAGTCCGTGGAGGAGAGGGGGGGGCTTGTCACAGACCACCGCCTCGCAGGAGGCCGCGGAGACGCCGGGGGCCCAGAACCCCCCCACCTAGTGGCACGGCAGAGGAACGCTACATTATTCATGATGCCTACCGGATTCCGGTGGTGCCCCACTGTAAATCTCACAACGTTGTTTTTAAGAGCCGGGGGAGACAAAAGTGCTCGAGCGATAAAATCACAATGGGCTCTTTGTTTGCCGCCGGCGGTTAATCATCACCGGACTCAGGACACGCCGGGAGACGAATCATTAACCTGCCCGCTCCTCCTACCTGACACTCCGCCAGCGCCGACCCCTGCAGGTAGAAGCCGGGGGGGCAGGACAGGGTGACGGAGCCCCCCACAGGAGTGAGCTCCTTCCCCGTGATCAGCAGGTGGGGGGTGGAGACGTTGGCGGGCAGCGGGCAGGGCGCCGGGCGGCAGCGGACGCCGTGTTTGGACCAGGTGCCGTCGCTCTGGCAGGACAGAGCGGCGGCCTGGGTGGAGGGGTGGTAACCACTGTCACACCTGGAGAGAGAGAGAGAGAGAGAGAGAGAGAGAGAGAGAGAGAGAGAGAGAGAGAGAGGGGGGGGGGGACTTCTACAGTCAGTACTCAGGCTAACATTTACTTACTTTTTCTTTTTTAAATCATATTGCCCATATCAAATTCATAATATTCAAAATGTGATTGTTCAAAAATATTTTTTTACATCATTTGATAACAATTACAAATCATATTATAGGTACAATTATGTGTTCCAGAGTAAAATTTTGTGTTATTTCCTGAATAAATTTGATTCAACATACTTTAATTTCAGTTGTATTTACGATTGTATAGAAGGGGATGCCTGTATACTGTTAATGCAACTAAAAGCAGTTAAAAACCAACAGTAATGTTCCAGTAGTTTGACTAAACTATAGATTTTCAGCACTTTTTGATTTCTTTTAGACAATATTTGTCACTTTCTCAGCATCAAAACAGAAAATACAGTAACTGATTTCCTTTTTTAAGGCACTGGGCTCCAACCCACAGATCTACAATGTTATAAAAAAAAAAGAAAATCTACTTTTATCTAATTTGCAAACTGGATGATTTCTCAAAAATATTCTCATCTCCTGGCCAAGGTTAAAAAAAACAAAACTTTTAAAAATGGAAATTGCAGAGAATGATTCGTGACATCCCGAGGAAGACCTGCAGAGTTCATACAGATGTGACTTTCCTACCAAACATTGACAGTCAGCGTTTACCTGTACGTGATCTGGTTGGGGAAGGTGAAGACGTCTCCGACCACCTGGGCGTGAGGAACCTCCGGTGGTTTCCCACAACTCACAGGCTCGCAGCGGATCCTGGGTTCCCCCCACCGGCCGTCTCTTCCGCAGGGGAGGTGCGGGTAGCCCTTCAGCTGGTAGCCGGGCCGACACCTGTATATGGCCGTGTCCGGGAAGGTGGCACTGCCGCCCTGCAAGACGGCGTTGGGAACCGTCGGCGGGGCGACAGTGCACCTCCCCCGGCCGCACACAGGCACCCCGGGACTCCACACGCCTCCCGTCTCGCACACCGCCTGCGAGGGGCCCAGGAGCTTGTACCCGTCGTCGCACTGGAAGTGGGCCCGGTCCCCGCAGGCCCGGTCCTGGCCGAGGACCCTCCCGAATTTGACCACGGGGAGGCCGCAGAGGCAGGGCTGGCAGTGGGGCACGCTGCCGATCCACAGGCCCTGGGCGGAGCAGCGCAGGACGGGGTCTCCCACGACCTCGTAGCCGTCGAAGCAGACGTACTCCACGACGTCGTCGAAGTTGAAGCTGGAGCCGTTCAGGAAGCCGTGACTGATGTCCTGCGGCGGGTCGCAGCTGATGATGTCACAGCGGGGTGGCAGTTTGTCCCAACGTCCGTTAGGCTGACAAACGAGAGTCGGGTCTCCGTTCAGCACGTATCCTTCCTCACATTCGTACTTTACCTTGCTGTTGTAGCCAAACTCTGACGCCAGCACGTGTCCGTTGGGTATTTGGGACGGTTTGCCACAGCGGGCAGGCACGCAAGAAGGAGTCTGGTGGCTCCAGGTGCCGTCAGCCTGACAGACACTTATAGATTTCCCTTTCAGAAGGAAACCGGGCGGACAGCTCAGTTCCAGCTCGCTGCTGTAGGTGTACCCGCTGACTTTAAAGGAAACATCACTGGGGACTTTGGGGGGACCGCAGGACACCGGCTCGCACTGCGGCTTCTCTCCATTCCACTTTCCGTCAGCCTGGCAGGCGACGCTTCCGCTGCCCTTCAGGACAAAACCGGGCCTGCACTCAAAGTGCAACACCTCGGGGTAAACGAAACCACCGCCGTGAGCGGTGCCGTTAGCGAGCGCCCCCGGATCGCCGCAGGAGACGGGCCGACAGACGGGGGGATTGTTGGTCCACAGGCGGCCCGACACGCAGTGACTGACGGGCTCGCCGTGCAGCTCGTACCCGTCCTCGCAGGCGTACCTGACCGTGCTCCCGAGGGATTCGTCGGTCACGTTCACCGAGCCGTGCTCCGGGTTGGGTGGCGTCACGCACTCCGCGGGGACACACGCCGGGGCGGTCCCGTTCCACCCCCCGTCCTCCTGGCACACCAACCTGGTGTGGTGCGTGAGGTCGTAGCCTTTGTGGCATCGATACTCAATAAATGTCCCGTGAAGGAAGTTCAAGTCCGCCGACGGCGTTCCGGCGTCCGGACCTCCCTCGAAGTCGGTCACCCGGACATACTCCCCAAAGTCGATGTGAGGCGGCAGGCCGCAGTCCGAGGGCACGCACACTGGCGCCGAGCTCGACCAGCCGGTCTCCTCACACGCTAGATGGTCCTGGCCTACCAGCTGAAAGCCGGGGAAGCAGCTGTAGAAAATAGTGACCCCGAAGCTGTGATCCTGGCCCTCAACAAAACCGTTCTCAATGGGCTGAGGAGGCGAGCAGGTTATCTGCACACAGCGGGGCGGCTCCGTGTCCCACTTCCCATTAGCAAGACACTTCAGAGACTCTGGACCTTGGAGGCGGTAACCGCGGCGGCAGGAGTAGATGGCACTGTGTCCAAACTGCAGTTTTGTATAAACCACCCTTCCACTGGCTATCTGTTTCGGGGCGGAACATTCGATAGGGCGGCAGGAGGGCACTCCACCAATCCAGAGTCCCTTCTCTCCACAGAGGACAGTAGAATTGCCGACCAGATTGTATCCAGTCCTACAACTATAAAGTGCTTTGCTCAGGTACATCAGCCCTTGGACATCGACTATACTGTTAGAAATCTCCACCGGTTGAGGACACTCAACGGGAACGCATTCAGGGTAAGGGCTACTCCACTGACCACTGGCCAGACAGGACACCGAGCCTTCTTTTTTTAAAGTAAAGCCGTCCATGCATCGGTACGTCACCACGGAGTCGAAGGGGTATGGGGGAGAGGACGAGGACGGCCCGCCGAATGAGACCTCCGGCAGCGGGCCGCAGAACACCTGCTTACACATGGGGAACGTGTCGTTCCACTCCTGAGACGCGGTGCAGCGGAGGATCTGCGCCCCCTGCAGGACGTAGCCCTCCTCACAGGATAACTCCACGGTCCCAGACTCGGAGTCCAGGCTCTTGAGGACCAGGTGGTTCTCCTCCAGCGGCGGCTCGGGACACTGGACCGGCGAGCACCGTGGCCGTCGGAACTTGTCCCACCTTCCGTACTTCAGGCAGGTCCAGATGGGGTCGCCGGCCAGCTCGTAGCCCTCGTCGCAGACGTACTCCACTTTACGGCCCACGTGGAACTCGGAGCCTCTGTAGTGCCCGTGCACAATATCCGGAGGAGGGTCGCAGGTCAGAAGGACGCAGGTGGGAGGGTAGTTGTTGGACCACTGGCGGTTGGCTTGGCAAAACCGATGTGGCTGACCCACCAGTCTGTATCCGGCATCACAGGCGTACGTCACCCTGCTGCTGAAGGTGGTTAGAACTTTGCCCTGCAGGAAAACAACACAGTGTTTATTTTTGAGTTTAGAAGCGGGATTAACGTGTCTGGCTTTCAAAGCTAACCTGGATGTATCCGTTCTTCAGCGATGGCGGCGACGGACAGGACACCGGTATGCATGTAGGCAGGACTCCTCCCCACTCCCCATTGGCCTTGCAGGTCCTCCTTTTCTCTCCCCGGATCAGGAAGCCATTATAGCAGCTGTACGCCACGACGGCCCCAAAGCTGTAGTTTGTTCCGCTCACGTAGCCCCGATCGATGCTCTCGGGCTTGGCGCACCTCACGGGCAAACAGCCAATGTCGTACGGCGAGGGCTCCCACTCTCCTCCCATCAGGCACCGGAGCGTGGACGTGGTGTTGAGCATGAAGCCCTCCTCGCATTTGTAGCTCACCTCGGAGTTGCTCGCGTACTTCGGCTTGTTGACGGAATCCAAAATGGCGTGGGGCAGCTGGGGCGGGCGCAGGCAGAAGTTGGCGATGCAGCGGGGGGCGTCCATGCCGACGGGCGGCGCCCACACGCCCTGAGCGTTGCACACCATCTTGGAGTTGTTGCCGGCCGTGTACCCGTCCGTGCAGTAGTAGTTCGCGGTGTCTCCAAACAGCTGGTGGCTCTCGTAAGGCTCGGCGTGGTCGATGTCGGGCGGCGGGCCGCAGGAGCGGGGGACGCACTGGGCCGAGCTCTCGCTCCACTGGCCGGCGGGAAGACATTCTCTGGTTTCAGGGCCAATCAGAGTGTAGCTGCACATGGGAAACACCAAAAGGTGATGAGAGAGAGGCCAAAACGTCAAAAGGACGTCTACATTTTCACACGGTTTGAAGCCTGCGGCTTAAATAGCGATGCGACTGATTTTTGAATTTTTACGCGTTAACGAGCTTCTGGCCGCAAATACATTGGTGATGCGTTCAGGTGCATCACGTAACTCCGACCTTTCTTTTTTTCCTCTTTTTTAATTAAATTAAATTATATCGCAGTGCGCTCAACAGTCCAGAAATGGCCACTAGAGGGTGTCGAGTCTCCATGTGCACGATCGGCGAGTGGGCGGCGGCGACATTTACCCTTCTTTGCAGACGTAGTGCACCTTGTTTCCCAGCTCGTAGTTCTCCCCCACCGTCGCGGCGTCCCGGAGGGCCGGGGGCTCGCCGCACAGGACGTTCACACAGCGAGGGGAAGGCCGGGTCCACTCGCCCGTCGCCTCGCAAACCACCTCCATGGAGCCCTGTGGTCTTCACAACAACAACAACAACAACAATGTGCTCATTTCACTGAGATGAAGGCTGGCAGTCGCGTCGATATTCACACATTTACAGCTTTGAGAAAATGTTCGTACCTCTCCTGTGTTCTACTTTATTGTCTCTGCATTCCTGTCTGAAGTGTTGTTGTTTTTTTTATATTCATGAAACTGTCGTGTTTTTCATAGTTTTTCACAGGCATGTAGTTAAATCGACTGGTGCTTTGCTCAGAATAATACGGTACTTTATTATGTATAAAGCACCGGAGCGAAGGTGTGGCTTTTCCGAAGGAAATTACGAAATTAAGTTATTTTCTAATATAACTAGTGTCTTTTCGATCGTCTATTCTGACAAAGCTGGATTTTGGAAAACAGTCCGTATTTATTTATTTATGTATTTATGTATGTATGTGTGCATGTGTGTATGTGTGTGTGTGTGTGTGCATGCATGCATGTGTGTATGTATGTTTGTCTGTGTGTGTGTGTGTGCGTGTGTATGTATGTATTTTATTTTATTTTATTTTATTTTATTTTATTTTATTTTATTTATTTTATTTATTTTATTTATTTTATTTATTTTATTTATTGTATTTATTGTATTTATTGTATTTATTTTATTTATTTTATTTATTTTATTTATTTTAAGAAATTATGAAATTAATTTATTTTTTCATTGAACTAATGTCTTTTCTATCATCTATTCTGATAAAGCTGGATTTTGGAAAACAGCCCGTATTTATTTATTTATGTACGTATGCATGTATTTTTTTTATTTAATTTTATTTATTTACATTTATTTATATCGTTCGCAGATAAAGATCACAAAGTGCTTGAAATAAGATTATTTTAGTCATAATAAAGCTCGTTAAAGACCCAAAATTATATCAATTGAGCTACGATACAAATTCTAAGCTACACGCGGCCCGCGGACTCGTCTTCAGGTGTTTCTTCTTACCTGTATCCGTCGTCGCAGGCGTACGTGACGGCGGACATGTACGTGTTGGAGGTGAAGGTGTAGTCGGCGTTGTCCACGGCGGGCGGCCCGCCGCAGGTCACCGGGTGGCAGGCGGGGGGCGTCCCGCTCCACCGCAGGCTGGACAGACACTGGAAGTCGTAGGGGACCTGGGGCAGGAAGCCCGTCTCACAGCTGAGGCGAGAGAACACGGGGGAGAGAGGTTCTAACACACGCGTCCGTCCACACGTCTCACGCCGTTTGCTGCCGGAAGGGACGCGAGTGATACCTGAAAGTCACCTTGCTGCCATAGGTGAAGTTGTCTCCCTTCAGGACGGAGTGTTCGGGCACGGCGGGGGCGGGACAGGACAGAGCTGGGGGACGAGACAAGAGATCGTCTAAAGAGCTCAGCCAGGTCTGCAGGAAACTCCTGTCAACAACTGGAATTCTTCAAAAGAAAAGTCGTGATATTTAACGGAAGCAATTTCAAAATACACGAGTCTCTCATCCACAATGTTAAGTCACAAAACCTGAACGAAGGACATCAGTTTAACTCCTTCATTCATTTTTATACATTTTGTCCATATTCCAGAGCACCAACATGAATGATTTAAACAGGATAAAGCAAAATAGGAAATTAAATATATATTAAAAAAACGTATTAAATGATAAAACTATTTCTGAAATGTAAAAAAAAAGTCATTATTATTATTAAGATAGTACAGTATAGTATAGTTTTCACATATGTAGAATTTTGGAAATTTTGGGAAGTTGAGAAAATTAAAAAAATAAAAAAAATACGCTGAATTAAATTCAGTGCAGACTGAAGGATAGAGTCATTATCATTATTGTTATTTTATATGTGATGGCAGAGACGGTTGAAGACGCGTAATTTTCTTTTTTGTTTGCAGGCCGCAGAATTAGTTCCAAGTTGCTCTCATTCATCAAATCCAACATGACCCAAATGTATCGAATCACATCTAAATTGAACATTAACTCATAAATACACCGATACGTTCGTGGATTTTCCCGTCGGTGAGGAAGTGACTCCGTTGAAGGGAAAGTGACATTAGGACTTCAGAGGAAACCCACAGAAAACATCAAATAAAACCAAAGCAGAAGCGTGACTCCCTCCTGTTTGACCTCTGACCTCTGCAGTGCGGCGCCGGCTGGTCCCAGCGTCCCGTCTCCAGGCAGACGACCCTGACGGCGCCGACCAGCTCGTATCCGTCGTCGCACCCGAACGCCACCTCGCTGCCCATCAGGAAGCTGCTGTCGTCTCTGTGGCCGAACTCCGGCGAGCCGGGGTTCTCGCACTTCACCGGCTCTGGACACACACACACACACACACACACACACATTTCTTCATTTGGGAAGCAATGGACAGTGTCTTCCAGAGTCCCTGGAGGACAGTCCCTACCTGTGCAGTTCTTCCCGTCTCCGCTGTACGGCGGGACGCAGCTGCAGGAGTACGAGCCGTCGGTGTTCCGACAGCTAGCGTGTTCGTCGCAGTCCGAGCCCAGGGCGCATTCGTCCACGTCTGAGCGGCAAACGCGTGGTGAGTCGCAGTGTTGGACGTGGACGATGTGTGTGTCGGTGTGTGTGTGTGTCGGTGTGTGTGTGTGTACCCAGACAGGCCGGTGGGTTTCCTCCCCACTTGCCGCTGTTGCTGCAGCGCACCTTGGCGTCCCCCAGCAGGTAGAAGCCGGCGTTGCACCAGTACGTCACGGAGCTGCCGGCCAGGAAGTCCGACCCCTCCAACGAGCCGTGCTCCAGGGGACGGGGACGTCCGCAGGACACCCCTGGACACACACACACACACACACACACATTTGGTGTCGTCCCATACCGACGCGCGCAGATTTCCGTCGAAGTGGCAGGAAGCGCCGAGGCTCACGTTCACAGCTGGGCAGGGCGTGGCTCCACTCTCCTTTGTTCTGGCACTGCAGCACCGGCTCCCCCACCAGGTAGAAGCCGGGATCGCAGGAGAGCTGCACCTGGGCGCCGGGGCTCACCTCCACCGAGGAGGCGTGCAGGTGGGGCACCGAGCTCTGCAGCCGGGGGCAATCTGGACACCGGGGACGTGACTCGTTAACGGCGGCGGCGGCGGCGTCGGAAGAGAATTTAAAAAAAATAAAAGAAGTCACTCACCAGCACAGAAAATGCTGTTGAGGTTGACTTTGACGCGTCCCACCACCCCGCTGAGGAAGTCGGGCCAGGCCAGGACGTTTCCTCTGTGGGTCACGTGGGAGGCTGGACAGCTGCTGGACAGAACTTTGATCTGGGAAAGACAAAGACATCAAAGAAGTTCTGACAGAGTAGAAGTACTTCAGTACGGGACGTCTTCTTCACTGGAGGATCTAGTTTTCTTTTGAAAATGTGTCGTTTTACTGCGTAAACGCAACGCAAACGTCTTTAATGCTTCTATTAATTCAATTATTCACACGTGCAGTTAATTAAGTATTCACTCTTTTCTTTCTTTCATCATTTATTTCTTTATTCATTCATTCGCTCATCCACCAATTTCTTTTTTTATACATTTATTTACTTATTTCCTCTTGAAATTATCTATTTGTTTCATTCATTTGTCTGCTTATCTAGCCTGAAGGACTTTATAGTCATTTTGATTTGCAGTTTCTTTTTTTTTTATTTTCAGTGGAAATTCTATTTCTATTTTTTTAGATAAAGAAGCAGAGTTTATAAGTTTAATCTTCTTTCTGCTCCCTCGCACTTCAGAATCTTTGTTCCGTATTTAATTTTCTTGTTTTTTGGAATAATAAATTAATTAAACTAGAAAATAAATCTTCATTTTATTCAATTCAAAAAATATCTTTTTGAAAGTTCAGGTTGCTTTTTTTTTTTTACAATTCCTGCATTCAAATGGAACGTTTCCTCATGAATGGGACAATAATTTCAATAAGTTTTGCTGAATTTTATGTAGAAATGGTTTAAATCAAGACTGGAAAAAAAAAAAGACAAGACTTTGAAGAAAAGCAAACGTTGACGAACTTTATTAATCTTTATAAATCTTTATAAATCGTTACCTGCTGCGGCGTGAGCACCCGGTCCCAGATGTGCAGCTGGCTCATGGAGCCCACGAAGGACTCCACGGGGTTGAAGCCGTCCCCTCTCTGGTCCTGGTCCTGCCCCAGCACCAGCGCCCCTCCACCTGCAGGACACGGCGGAGGACGCCAGGTTAAAAGGAGAAGTTGGGGGGGGGGGGTTCCGGGCCCGCGGCGGCCAGGCTGAGGGGGGGGAGCACTACACCTGGGATGGTGGTGCCCACTGACAGGCCTTTGCCTCCGTCCGACGGCCTCCCGTTGATGTAGACCCTCCAGTCGCCGTCCCAGCTCCTCCAGGACACGCCGATGTGGTACCACTGGCCCGTGTTGACGGCCGGGCAGTCCGTCACCCGCTCCTTACCGTTCACGTACAGCACCCACCTGCAGACGGGGCGGGGGGGCGCAACGATAAATCCAAATAAATACACTTTTACAATCTTACTGTGGTTTCCTATTTTACCATCTTTTATTGGAGGATCCTATTGAGTTTAATATTCAGACTCGTACTCGGTTTAATGTCATTATTTACATATATGAAGCAGGTATTTGTATATGTCTGAAGTGTTAATGATGTGAAATATGACTTTTTTTATATAGAATCATAAAGGAGATTCAGTCTTTTCGGGATGCAGCTCTTCTCTTTGATGCTCATGTTACTTCACGTTTACAAGTATTACGGTAATCAATCGATGTATTTCAGGTCACAGTGTTGAAACTCGACTCATGAAGTTAAGCCTTTTTATATCGTCTGCTAATGTCAGAAATGTTAGGTTTGCATGTATTTTTAATCATTTTAATGATCTTTTTTTCATTTTAATCTCCACTCAAAATGTGTTTTTATCACAAATATCAGCTTCCGGTGTGTTTTACTGAAAGTGCCAGACTTTCTGTGCAGTTCCTCTCATAGTTGGAAGCTTTCAGACCAAGATAAGTTGTGAGTTTAGACAAATGACGAACTGGCTTTACTTTTATTGGGTAATTGAAGATTAAGAGACAAAATGTACTGTATTTTCACCTGACGACGAGTCGTATCTTTGAAAAACGAGTCAGGAAGAGGAAAACAAAAAGACATTTCTGATTTCTCACACACTCTGAACTCTTTATGTATTTCCGGAAGCTTTATGTGTCATCGAGTGACTTCCAGTGTCTGTATTTATCAGCATATTTTGATATAAGTCACTTGCAACTTATAGTCCAGAAAATACGGTAATATTAAAGTCTAATGTAGATCAATAAAACCTGAAATAATCACGCAAACGAGACACACAGAAAAAGTTGATCTCGTCCTGCAATACCAGCTCGCACCACAAGATGGTGTATTAAGTCTGGCTACGGTGTCGTCGTCTCCTCAACACTGCCACCCGGTGTACAACAGAAGCATGACTAAAATGTCCCCTCAGGCCCCGTTGAGGTATTTTATTACCCCTGTTGGGGCAGTTTGGGCTCGGCCTCGCTGCGCCACTGACCCGTTGTAGTCTATGAGGAGGAAGGCGTTGTCGCTGCCCTCCACGGCGTAGGACACCGGCGTGCCGTAGTTGGTGCTGTCCGACGACTTCATCCAGAAGGTGCAGGTGATTTCGGTCAGCGCGGGCATCACTCCGTCCATCATCACGTAACCATGGATACCAGACACCTCGAAGTCCAGGTTGAAGGCGGAGGACATTTCTGATTGAGCAAAAAATGTATTAATTAATTAATCGAAACTGTAATAATATAATAATTCATATGACTTATCCACTGTAGATATTTTACTTTCTGAATCACATTCAATTTTTATTTTTTTTTAATTTATTTAACGATTTTCAATTGACATAATTCTTGTCTTTTTCCACTATTTAATGTGTAATCCTATTTTAACATAATAAACAAAGCTGGATTGATTGAAGGAAAACAAGTTAGAAGGCATCATTTTAGAAATACCGTAATTTCTGGACTATTGAGTGCACCTGAATATAAGCTGCACCCATCAAACTTAAAATCAAAAAGCGAAAGGGCGGAGATACGTGACGCTCCTGAACGCATCACCAAAGTGTTAATAGCATAAAGTGCAGTAACCGTATAAAAAAAAAAAAATCCATCAATTAGCGTCATTTTTTAAACAGCAGGTTTCAAAGCGTTAAAGAATTAATGAAGCAACAAAACTTTTTTTTTTTAGAAACACAAACTTGCATAATTTGGAATTTTTCTTTTTAGGCCAGCACCTTCTATTTTTACCTTTATCCCCGAAGAAAAATCATCAATAAATAAATCAACATCAATCATCCCTCAGCCTCTCCTCCCCCCACTCCTCCTCCCCTTCAGTTGCCATGGAGACGTGTCTGTCCTATAGTACCTGTCTCACACCTGGTTCCGTTGAACCCAGGGAGGCAGCGGCAGTCGTAGGCGCCCAGGCCGTCCAGGCAGCTGGCCCCGTTCACGCAGGGGTTCGGGTCGCACTCGTCCACGTCCACCTCGCACAGCCGGCCGCGGTAGCCCTCCGCACACTGACACCTACGTGCAACACTTCCTGTTTGAAACGCCCCCGCCAACCACAGTGCTTCACAGAACCAGCCGGTTCAGGTTGTTATTTGACATCAGGATTAAACTCCTGTAGCTTGTAGTTCAGACCGACTAAGTCAGGGGTGTCAAACACGAGGCCCGGGGGCCGGAAGCGGCCCGCCAGACGATCTAATCCGGCCGCCATGGGATTTCTTTTTAAAGTATAAAAATGAAAACTGACAGAGGCTGATCTAAAAACACTGGATTGGCAAAAATGACATTGAAAACCGCCCTCGGTCAGAATTTATTAATGCGTCTGTGGAGGTCACATGACACAATGCCTTTCACAATAAAACAACGAGTCCAATTTATGTGAAGTGATACTTTAGACACGTAAACTCAAAACAATTTCCAGATGATGACAAATTGTTCTAATTCTGAATAAAAATACGATATCCAGGTGACTGAGGGTTTTTTTTTTTTGCAAATATAATAATATCTGATTTCCTTTAATATGTAAATTTCAGAATAAACTGGCAAATTCTTGCAAAAGGATCAAAAGAAGGAAATACTTTGCATTTTTCCATATCTGCAGTTTAATATGTGATGTTTGACTTGTTGGGCCTCCAGAGGTCAGAGGTCAGATCAGGTTGATGTGGCCCCTCAACTAAAATCAGTTGGACCCCCCTGGACTAAGTGATGCTGCTGTGAGAACGTCTTTAATCTCATGAGCTGCTTTACTCACTTTATGTCCGCCCACATGAATCCACTCACGATATGTAAAAATGGCCAAAAACATAATTTTCTCCATTTGAAATAATATAATTCTATCTGTTTAAAGTGGAATAAACCCAATAGCTTTATGATTTTCTGCATAACATCAACTCTGTTGATAATAATAGTTGTATTATGATAAAACTAAGGCCATTTAAAGTGTAATAATGTGACTAACATGTCCATAATGCAATGAAAGTCACTATTGATCAATAAAATGCACAAAAATTTAAAAAAAAAAAGAAGATATTTCCAGGATCTACTTCATTAAGTTCCTGGCAAAACGTTTCAAATGGCTCAAATGATTTCGTCATCAGTCGCGGTGGATCTTTGTGGGAAATGCAGCAGCTCATCTCGCTCACCTGAAGTCGTTGACGGCGTCCAGACACGAGCCGCCGTTGAGACACGGCGCGCTGTGGCACTCGTCCACGTCGACCTCGCAGGCGTCGCCCGAGAAGCCGGCGGCGCAGGAGCAGGCGAAGCCGCCCGTCAGGTCCTCGCAGGCGCCGCCGTTCAGGCAGGGGCCGGACAGACACTCGTCGATCTCCAGCTCACAGCGGGACCCTGTCGGGACGCCAGCGGTCAGCCGGGACCCTACTGGTGTGTGTGTGTGTGTGTGTGTGTGTGTGTGTGTGTGTGTGTGTGTGTGTGTGTCGAACCTGTGAAGCCGGCGGCGCAGCTGCAGGCGAACTTGTTGACCTCGTCCACGCACACGCCTTCGTTCAGACACGGCGAGGAGACGCACTCGTTGACCTCGGCCTCGCACAGAGAGCCTGAGGACGGCGAGGACGGCGGCGGCGGGGGGGGCGGAGCCAAAAGTGACAAACAGTTTTTACGGTTAGCGTTTAAAGCGCTTTGATTTAATACATCACTTCTTGATACGTGTGACATTATAGGACATTACTGTTGGAATACATAGTCAACTATAGACATTTCCTCTGTGGTGCCGCTGTACTGGAGCCTCCTGTTGTCATAGTGACCTCTAGTGGTGGAAGATGGTATGAACTGGTAGATTTGAATGCTTAAGTTGCTTTTTAACACAAGCAGAGAAAAACCTATGAATGAATGAATGAAACTTTATATCGAACATACAAATAAAAATAGAGAAAGGAAGAGACATTTAAATTTAATTTGGTAAAACAGAAAAGCAATTGATTTTGAAAATACTACTAATATTACTTTTACCTAAATGAAATACAATTTATATTCCAGCAAAAGGGAAACGTGATACGGAAAACGTATTTTACCTGCATTTGTTTTAATGTATTGTGTCTTTTTAACACTGTGGTGTCTTTAAATGTGCTTTAAGTTAAACCCAAAAGAAGATAAAGACGAGATGTGCTTTATAAATAAAGTTGGATTGGAAGTTTCAGGCTGAAGACACATCGTCATTTTCACAAATTCTCAAAACTGTGCCCGAGCCGCACTTGTTTCAAATGTACAACACATTTATTTAATGTAGGAAGTAATCAATGGTTGTTAATTAGGGAGAACTACTAAGTAGGTGTGAGTATTTGAATCTCCACTCTACAACGTGTGATGGATGCGAAGGGTTTGTTACCGAGGAACCCGGCCTTGCACTGACACAGGAAGTCCCCCATGCCGTCCTGGCACAGCGCCCCGTTCTGGCACGGCGCCGAGTCGCACTCGTCGATGTCCACCTCGCACTTGGCGCCTGCGGGAGGAAAAGTCACGATGGTCACGCCCATTGACCCTAACCCGTGCCTGGTTCCATGTCGTGACGACCCCCCTGCGGACTCACCGGTGAATCCAGGCATGCAGGTGCACACGTATCCCGCCCCGACCTCCTCGCAGGTCCCTTTATTCTGACAGGGGTTCAGGAAGCACTCGTGGAAGACCTGCAGGCACGAGGGTTCAGACAGGTCAGTGTGGTCGTCCGTCTTCCCAGCGTCTCTCCGACGGATCGACGGACGACAAACAAAGTGGACGGGTGGACTGTGACCTGACTGCTGGCCTGGTAGTCCTCGCTGACCTCCACCTCGGGGGCTGCCGTCACACTCTCCTCCTTTGGAAGGAAGCTGGAGCCGAAGCCTGACGAGGGAAAACCCACAATATGAGCACAGGCAAGTCGGCGGGGGGGAAAAAACCCCCCCAAACTCCACGGTTCTTTCCTTCCAGACAGTGGAGGTCGAGCAGGACCAAACAAAAACCTGCATTTTTGTTCCAAAAGTCATTCCCACATCTTCTACTAACAAAAAATAGAAATTCTAAGTCAGGGAGGTCGTACATAAAGCCCCCCCGATGTAAGGAACTAAAAATCCATTTCAGAAAACAAGTTCTAACTTGCTCAAGGGCAGGTTTTGGACCGGGTGACGTCCAAACCTCAGTGGCTGACGGACACTCACTGGAGCAGTGCTGGATGGTGGTTGCCCCGGTGATGGTGGTGGTGCCGTAGAAGGGGCAGGAGAGGCAGTAGGAGCGGCCATGTTCGGGCTGGTAGTAGTCTCTGGGGCAGGGGTAGCAAGGCACCAGGCCCGTCCGGGAGAAGTGGCCGGCTGAACAGGGCACTGAGGGGAGGGGGGGGTGGGAGAGGGGGGAGGGGGGGTGGGAGAAAAGCCAGGTTTAGATTAAAGGAGAAGGACGAGAGGCCAGTTCTCTCTCTCCTCCTTGCGTCTGACGCTTCACCTCCACACTCGGCGTCGTCCACGGCCCCCCTGGTGACGGTGGACGTCTCGTCGGGACAGACCAGACACTCCCTGGCCCCGAAGCCCGGCTGGAAGTGTCCCAGCGGGCAGGACTCGCAGATCTCCAGCCCGTTCAGGGAGTGGCTGCCGGGCTTACATTGACCTGCCGACACGTATTAAACCCCAGCGTGAAACACTGCGGACACTTGACAAGTGTTTTCCCCCAAAATAAATCTGGAAAAATCTCATTCTGGGGTAGAATTGACTGTAACTGGTGTCTTAACTCAACCGTCACGAAGTTAAAAGCGCCAGAACTGAAGGTTCAGGATATCTCAACCCCATTCATCCTATTTTACAACTAAATTAACTGCAACGGAAGTTGATCCTTCAGTTCTTCGGTACCTTTGCATTCGGCGACGCCGCGGGAGTGCAGGTAGGCCGTGGACGTCCCCTCGGGACAGGACTTGCACTCCAGCTGCCCCTCGCGGTCCTGGTAGGAGCCCAGCCAGCAGCTCTCGCACTCGTTGTACTCCAGGGAGAAGTACGTCCCCACCGGACATTGGACTGCAAGAGAGCCGGATTAGCCAACGACCGCCGGCAGAGAAACCTTCCGCCGTTCGGTCGGTCGTGGACGTCCGACGTCCGACGTCCTCCTCCGGCCCGGCCACTCACCGCACATCCGCCCCTTGAGCACCGAGCCCGGCCGGCAGAACAGCGACGCCTTCTTGCCCTCCAGGGACTTGGGGTCGGCCACGATCATCTCCGACGACACGTGGAAGCTGGACAGCGGCTGCTTGGCCAGCGTGCGCTTCAGCCGGTTGGTCAGCTGCTCCAGGGTGCGCAGGAGCCGCCGCTGGTTGGCCACCTCCACGGAGTCGTTCCTCGACAGGGGCAGAGGGATGCTTGCTGGGAGAACGGCCAGAGTTTAAAGGACTGGACGGCAGGGCAGAACTAACTGCCCCCCCCCCCCCCCCCCCCCCCCCCACCCCGCGGTCCTGCTGCCTCCTGGGGTGAAACACTGGGTGGTTTCCTAGCTCCTTTTTTTAAAAACCCAAATGATGAGTTACATTGGAATTCTTAATTAGCTGAGGAAAGGAGGCTTAATGCTTCCTTTAGACCTTCCTTTAGCCTAGGAAACACTGATGCTTCCTTTAGCCAAGGAAACACTGACGCTTCCTTTAGCCTAGGAAATACTGATGCTTCCTTTAGCCGAGGAAACACCGACGCTTCCTTTAGCCTAGGAAACACTGACGCTTCCTTTAGCCTAGGAAACACTGATGCTTCCTTTAACCTAGGAAATACTGATGCTTCCTTTAGCCTAGGATGCTTCCTTTAGCCGAGGAAACACCGACGCTTCCTTTAGTCTAGGAAACACTGATGCTTCCTTTAGTCTAGGAAACACTGATGCTTCCTTTAGCCGAGGAAACACCGACGCTTCCTTTAGCCTAGGAAACACCGACGCTTCCTTTAGCCTAGGAAACACTGATGCTTCGAAACACTGACGCTTCCTTTAGCCTAGGAAACACCGACGCTTCCTTTAGCCTAGGAAACACCGACGCTTCCTTTAGCCTAGGAAACACTGATGCTTCCTTTAGCCGAGGAAACACCGACGCTTCCTTTAGCCTAGGAAACACCGACACTTCCTTTAGCCTAGGAAACACTGACACTTCCTTTAGCCTAGGAAACACTGACACTTCCTTTAGCCTAGGAAGCACTGATGCTTCCTTTACTTTTTTAGATTTAATGTGAGATTTGATCAGCGGTTAGAAGGACAAAGTGTCATAAACGAGCGTTTTGTAGTCCATTTTTGGAAACGTGTAGTTTTTTCCACCACGGCAGACGTCAACAACCTTCGTTGCCGTCGGATTATTATTACGCCACCTAGCGGAAGCTTAAGTCTCCTGACGCCGTCTCCTAAAGCGTCCCCTGCCCCGAACAAAGGTCCCTTGTATCCTACCTGTGATGTTGAAGAAGATCTGGATCTTCTGGTCCCTGGTGGGCCCGGTGATCTTGCGGTGCCTCTTGGCGCGGTGGTGCGGCTGCACGCCGCCGTCCGGCGGCCGCCGGGGGAGCTGCCGGCCGCCCGCGGCGAAGCCCGACTCGAAGTAGGCGTAGTCCTGCGTGCCCTGCGGACCCCAGCTGCTGCTCCAGCCTCCCGGCGCTGAGCAACACAGGCGAGAGAATAAGTGAAAACTCACCGATAGGGCGAGCGAGGGCGCCGTGGCGACGTACCGATGGAGAATCCGTTCTCGTAGTCGTAGTTGTACTCCAGGCAGTGGCCCTGCGACGTGACCTCCAGCTTACAGGTGACCTCGTCGCTGCTGCAGATGTTGGGGAGCTTGCGGAGGGAAACAAAAAAAAAATAAAGAAAAGGACGGATCAGGAAAAACAAAATGGCGGCTGGTCGCCGCCGGTCAGGGGGTCCTCACCATGCCGCCCAGCTTGGAGCTGAACTCCCCGGTGAAGGTCTTCACCAGGTCGCCGTCGTCGCAGCGCGACGCTTTGAACAGCATCTCGAAGGGCTTGAAGCCGTTGTTGGCGACGCGGTTCACTGCAGGAATCCAACGTTTGTTCTTTAAACTCACAACTTAACTTCGTCTGAAAGCTTCTAACAATCAGAGGAACTCAGGAAGTCTGACACTTTCAGGAAAATGCGAAGGAAGTTGATATTTTTGATAAATTAAAGCAACGTATCGGTTGCTGCATATTTATACTCTTAACTTAATATACAGTAAATTTGTAGACGATGTCAGTTCATTTGTCAGATAAAGTTTTTTAAAGTTAATGGAAAACAAATGTTTTAAATGTCATTTAAATTTAAGGCAGAATTACTTAACACCTGTCTATCGTCTCCATCTGCAGTTGTCATTTCAATTTAAGGCGGAATTAAATTTAAGGTGGAATTACTTAACACCTGTAGTTGTCATTTAAATTTAAGGCGGAATTACTTAACACCTGTCAATCGTCTCCATCTGCAGTTGTCATTTAAATTTAAGGTGGAATTACTTAACACCTGTCTATCGCCTCCATCTGCAGTTGTCATTTCAATTTAAGGCAAAATAAAATTTAAGGTGGAATTACTTAACACCTGTAGTTGTCGTTTAAATTTAAGGCAGAATTATTTAACACCTGTCTATCGTCTCCATCTGCAGGTGTCATTTCAATTTAAGGCAAAATTAAATTTAAGGTGGAATTACTTAACACACATGGTCTCCATCTGCAGTTGTCATTTCAATTTAAGGCAGAATTAAATTTAAGGTGGAATTACTTAACACCTGTAGTTGTCGTTTAAATTTAAGGCGGAATTACTTAACACCTGTCAATCGTCTCCATCTGCAGTTGTCATTTAAATTTAAGGTGGAATTGCTTAACACCTGTCTATCGCCTCCATCTGCAGTTGTCATTTAAATTTAAGGCGGAATTAAATTTAAGGCGGAATTACTTAACACCTGTCTATCGCCTCCATCTGCAGTTGTCATTTAAATTTAAGGTGGAATTACTTAACACACATGGTCTCCATCTGCAGTTGGGGTGACTTCACACCACCTCTGAGTATTGTCACCTGTGTTTTAAAGCTCGGCGGCGGCGGCGGCGGTACTCACGGGAGCAGTCGGGCCGGTCGGCCGAGTACGGCGGCTCCCAGACGCCGTCGTAGGCGCACAGGTAGCTGTGCACCGCCTCCTGGGTGAAGCTGTAGCCCTCCTTACAGTGGAGGGTGCAGTTGACGCCCTCCTCCTCCTCGGTGCACATGAACTCGCCGTTCGCTGGGACGTACGGCTGCTCGCAGGTCGTCCCTGTGGAGAAGCAGCAGCGTTTCAAAGAGGAAATAATAATAATAATAATAATAATGATATTTGCTGAGTAAGCAGGGAGGCGGTGGACAACACCTTGGACGGTGACGGTGAGGTTGCAGGTGCGGCTGTTTCCCGCCGCGTCCGTGGCGACGTACTGGACCAGCGTCTCTCCGACCGGGAACAGGGAGCCGGGACTGTGGCTGCTGGTGACGGTGAGGCGTCCACCTGACGGAGGAGACGCGTTACGTTACGTTATTCCACATCCCGACAGGGTGAACGCCACGATTCCGAAGACCTGGAAGTCTTTACATTAGTTCTGTGATGGTAAGAGTTATTATTGTACTGCCACGGATATAAGAAAATTAAAAAATTTAAACAATTCAGACAATGTAAATGGTTGAATGCCCGCTGTTCCTCCAGGATCCTGCAGAGGGCGCTCTAGGCCTGCCGGGATATTTATACTCTTAACTTAATATACGGTAAATTTGTAAAAGATGTCAATTCATTTCTCAGATAAAGTTTTTAAAGTTGATGGAAAACAAATGTTTTAAACGTCACATAAATTTAAGGTGGAATTATTTAACACCTGTCTATCGTCTCCATCTGCAGTTGTCATTTAAATTTAAGGTGGAATTACTTAACACCTGTCTATCGCCTCATCTGCAGTTGTTTAAATTTAAGGTGGAATTACTGAACACCTGTCTATCGTCTTCATCTGCAGCTGTCATTTAAATTTAAGGTGGAATTACTTAACATCTGTCTATCGCCTCATCTGCAGTTGTTTAAATTTGAGGTGGAATTACTTAACACCTGTCTATCGTCTCCATCTGCAGTTGTCGTTTAAATTTAAGGTGGAATTACTTAACACATATGGTCTCCATCTGCAGTTGTCATTTAAATTTAAGGTGGAATTACTTAACACACATCGTTTCCATCTGCAGTTGTCATTTAAATTTAAGGTGGAATTACTTATCACACATCATTTCCATCTGCAGTTGTCATTTAAATTTAAGACGGAATTACTTAACACCTGTCTATCGCCTCATCTGCAGCTGTCATTTAAATTTAAGGTGGAATTACTTAACACCTTCAGATTCAGACAATGTAAACGGTTGAATGCCTGCTTGTTCCTCCAGGGTCCTGCAGAGGGCGCTCTTGGCCTGCCGGGATTTTCCAGCAGGACTGAATGAGTCACTCTCAGTAATCCGTGGCAGTTATGTTAAACAAAGATATGTTGACATAGGAATGATGTGTCTGTCTGGGAATCACATGGCAGCGGAATCCCCCCCCCCCAAAAAAAAAAAAAATGAGGGGAAAAAAAAAAAATACATGTCTGAGGACCGAAGAGGAAAAATTCCTCCTGGACGGTTTTCAAAAAGCGAGAGAGAGAAAGTGATGGACGGAGCGTTGGAAGAGACGGCTGTGGTGACTGTGCACCGGCTCTGGGGTAGAGAACAATGAAAACATCTGCAGGAAGCAAAACGAGGGGGATGAGAGGGGGATGAGAGGGGGATGAAGAGAAGGGGAAAAAGAAAAAAAAGAGGGGGAAAGTGACTGGTTGACCTTTCTTTTAACTCGGCCGTTAACAGTAGCGACGTCGTTCCAACGGGGCTGACACACGTCTGGCCTGCTGGAGGCGCCCTTATAGTTAGTGTGTGTGCGTGTGTGTGTGTGTGTGTGTGTGTGTGTGTGCTGACTATATATAGAGCTGGCATCAGGGTGTGGGCCTGGAAAAACAAAACACTGACGTCGGAGCAGCGTTGAACTGACGTGGAGTCGACCCGCAACAGCCTGTTATTACAGTGTGTGTGTGTGTGTGTGTGTGTGTGTGTGTGTGTGTGTGTGTGTGTGTGTGTGTGTGTGTGTGTGTGGGGGATGATGGGTGTGCACCTCTGCAGACAGGTGGGGGCGGCGACGGCTGAGGGTTTGGGGTCTGGAGCCTCAGAGGTTTTGGTGAAAATGGAAGACGTTTTGTCGAAAACTGATGGAGAAACTTGTGAAATCGCCGCGACTCCCGTTTCTGTGGAAACGCAACTTTGTTCTTAAAAACTCACATGTGCGTGGGAACTGCAACCTTTTGAAAACGCTCCCACTATGCAACGGTGGAAATTGAGCAAAACGCACATTTTTGAAGACGCTCCTATTCTGTCTACATGGAAACGGTGGGAAAACGCAACTTTTTGAAAATGCTCTGACTCCTGTCTATGTGGAAATAGGAGAAAATTCAACTTTTTTAAAAACACTTCAACTATGCCTCTATGGAAACAGTGGTAAATGTAACTTTTTGAAAATGCTTCGACTCCCATCTCCATGGAAACAGCGGAAAATGCAACTTTTTGAAAATGCTTTGACTTCCGTCTCCATGGGAATGGCGGGAACTGCAACTTATCGAAAACGCTCCTATTCTGTATACATGGAAACAGCCGAAAATGCAACTTTTTGAAAAAGCTCTGACTCCTGTGTACGTGGAAATAGGAGAAAATTGAACTTTTTTAAAAACACTTCGACTATGCCTCCATGGAAACAGCGGAAAACGCAACTTTTTGAAAAAGCTCTGACTCCTGTCTACATGGAAATAAGAGAAAATGCTACTTTTTTTAAAAACACTTCGGCTACGCTTCCGTAGAAACAGCAGAAAATGCAACTTTTTGAAAATGCTTTGACTCCCGTCTCCATGGGAACGGTGGGAAATGCAACTTTTTTGAAAACGCTCCTATTCGGTCTCCATGGAAACAGCGGAAAACGTAACTTTTTGAGAACGCTTCAACTGCCGTCTCCATGTAAATACAACTTTTCGAAAGAGTTAAGACTCCATCTCCTTGTAGACTGTGGAAACACTGCGACGGCGCATTGGCACCACCACGGCCATGATAAAGAATGGTTGAGTTGTCCAACATGAAAACTGCATCGTTTCCAGTCGTTCTCACATTTCAGCGAAAACGAGCATCGTTTTCAAAACATTTCTGAAAGAAAAAACAATCATCGGTTCCAAGAAGGAACGCTTTTACCTGAAAGAAACAAGGTTTTAGTGCAACAGCAAGATCAGTCACATTTTAAGCACTTAACCCTTATAAAAAAAGAAAGTTTTTAGTCACATTAAACAATAAAACCTGGTTTTAAGTCATTTTTAGAAGTTTTAAAATCAGCTCCGTCTCACGGGGTTAAAGAAACACTTGTCAGACTCCCTTCCTCTGTTTTTTTTTTTTTTTTTTTTTAAATCCCCATCAAAAAAATCCTTCCCTCATTTCTCAGCATGTCATTTTTTCCAAAAACTCTGGAGGGTCAACGCTGCACCTTTTTCTTCTTATTGCCTCTTTTTTTTTTTTTTTTTACTTTTTTCATTTAACAGCCTGGTCAATATTTCCCACACACATCAGAGCGGCGGTTTTAGGATGAGAAAACTCTTTTTTATGATTGTATTTACATGCCGTCGTAAACATGAGGCTCCAAAAACACCTGAACGCCGTTTAGCCTCTGACACCTTTCTTTAGGTTAGGGGCTTTTATTTTGTTGGGTTTTTTTTTGTTGTTGTTGTGTGCTCATGAGGTAGTTTGTGACTCACACAATTCAAGCATGTAAACGAGGTGGTTTTCATCGTCACACGCTGAAGAATATAAACGCCACGACCTCGTTAAAAGGGGAAAAAAACAAACTGTCTGAACGCGGAGGAAAGTCAAATACTGATTTTTAGGGACATTTAACTGGTTTAGCGCCAGAAGGTTTCATTAAAATCAGCTTTATGTTGAGATTGTGGTCATTTTCTGCTGTATTTGTTTAGTTTTTGTGGGAATATAAACATTTCTGTCACGTATACTCTGCTTTAACGTTTAATTTAAAGATTATTATGGCGATTATTCAACCTCAGAAGTCAAATTATTTGTGTAAATCCAGTTTTCTAAATGAAGATTTCCATATTGTTTCGCGACGTCGATTGTAAATTCCTTAATAACTTGACGACGTTTAAATGTTAATAAATATCTGTATAATGTTCTACTGCAAAGAAATCAATTAGGAGAAAATGGTTATGTGACAATATTCCAACCAGGGATGACTGGATTTGTATTGTTCAAGATTATATATATATATATATATATATATAT
>NC_137672.1:17763432-17825932 GCF_963422515.1 Blennius ocellaris | reverse complement strand
CTATAAATCAAATCTCTCTCTCTCTCTATAAATCAAATCTCTCTCTCTCGAAATCAAATCTCTCTCTCTTTCTCTATAAATCAAATATCTCTATCTCTCTCTCTTTCTCTGTCTCTACAAATCAAATCTCTCTCTCTTTCTCTATAAATCAAATCTCTCTCTCTCTCTCTCTCGAAATCAAATCTCTCTCTCTTTCTCTATAAATCAAATATCTCTATCTCTCTCTCTCTCTCTTTCTCTATAAATCAAATCTCTCTCTCTCTCTTTCTCTATTAATCAAATATCTCTCTCTCTATAAATCAAATCTCTCTCTCTCGCTCTCTTTCTCTATAAATCAAATATCTCTCTCTCTCTCTCTCTCTTTCTCTATAAATCAAATCTCTCTCTCTCTCTCTTTCTCTATAAATCAAATCTCTCTCTCTCTCTCTCTCTCTCTCTCTCTATAAATCAAATCTCTCTCTCTCTCTCTCTCTCTTTCTCTATAAATCAAATCTCTCTCTCTCTCTCTATAAATCAAATCTCTCTCTCTCTTTCTCTATAAATCAAATATCTCTCTCTCTCTCTCTCTCTTTCTCTATAAATCAAATCTCTCTCTCTCTCTCTCTCTCTCTTTCTCTATAAATCAAATCTCTCTCTCTCTCTCTCTTTCTCTATAAATCAAATCTCTCTCTCTCTCTTTCTCTATAAATCAAATCTCTCTCTCTCTCTCTCTTTCTCTATAAATCAAATCTCTCTCTCTCTCTCTCTCTTTCTCTATAAATCAAATCTCTCTCTCTCTCTCTCTCTCTCTTTCTCTATAAATCAAATCTCTCTCTCTCTCAAATATATAAATCAGTTCTATAAAAACTCAAATGGTAATGTTTAAAAAAATATATTTTTACGATAGTTAAAATAAATAGATAATCATTTTGACGAAATGGGAATGTACGCCGTCGTAGTAAAGAGTTCTTCCACTGCGATCAAGCAGACGGACGACGACAACAACGAGCGTCGTCACTCAGCAGCGTCTCGTCTCGTCTGACTTGATCAGGACAGAAAAGAAACAACAACTCGTCTTCTCTAAACTTGATCGTTATGCAACAACCGAGGCATGAGTCACTTTTCCGCTCCAGACGGACGGCAGGGCCTTCATTAACAAGAACCAGGGGACGGAGGACGTTCGGGGGGGACGGGGGGTGGGGGGGGGAGACACCTGTTTCACCTGCAAGGCATCTGGAGCACTGCTATAATGATCTCCAGAGCCTGGAGGAGGAAGAGGGTGGAGGGGGGGTGGGGGGGGGGGGGGGGTGTGAGGAGCTCCGACATGGTTTGAGTTAGCATCCGGACGTCTGCCTCAGACGGCTTCAGCACAATTCCCACCATTCACAGACGAGGACAGCAGGTCGGAAAACTCAAAGCCTCCGTCCAACTTTCCTGCTGTTTTCTTTTTATATCTTCCTCCACGTTTTCTATATCTTTCTTTCTGGGGTTGTTTTTTTTTTTTCTCCGTGTGTCAGTTTGAACAAGTCTGCCTTTCAAATAAAAGCCTCTGTGAAAGTCGACTGTAAATTTACTATATTGAACTCTGAGGAGGGAAAAAAGCTCCTGCATCAAACAAAGTTTCCAATTGTTTGCTGGTTCTTTTATTTATTTATTTTTTTTTACAAGGAGGGAACAGCATCAGATGTTAAAAATAAAAATACAAATAAATAATTGCTGGTCTTTAAGTCTGAGCACTGGACTTGTCACCTTCACTGTGCAGGAATAAAAGTGGAAACGCTGCTAATTGGTGCATAATGACTCACTGCGTCATCCAACGGTCGTCTCTCAATCTAAAGGTTGCTGGTTTAATTCCCCACATATATTGGTGACACTGAACCGTCATGGAGGGATGGTGGCAGTAACAGTGTAAAGGACTTCGGGGACTCAAGCAGTATAAAAAGGTTTACATAAGTAAAATCCATTTTCCATTTAAGCTCAATTCTGCATTTTCTACGTTAACTATTTTAAACATTGCTCTATAAATGTCTCCGGAAACATTATCAAACAAGTAGTTACTTGAATTTTAAGTTGAATTTGAAGATAATGCATTTATCCAAATTGGCCGATTTAAGCCGGCATGGGCGGGAAAATGACCGATCTGTGAAATCTCGTTATGAAAGTCTATGAAACTGATTCAACAGTGAAAAAAATGTCTAAATAAACAAAATAAACAATCACTCCCCAAATCCTCGACCCCCCCCCCCTCGCTGCGTTCGTACCTGTACACACGGCTTTATGGACGTTAGCGGTCCAGTTCCCGGAGCCCAGGCACACGGCCTTCCTGTTGCCCTGGAGACTGTAGCCTTGACGACAGGTGAGCAGGCAGGCGAAGCCCGCGGACACCGGGCGTTTCCCGCAGGCGGGCGGCGACAGCAAGATGTTCTTCAGGGTGGTGACGGGGGGGCAACGGACCTCTGTGGGGGGGCAAGACGAGAGATTAGCCTGGTGGCTGTTGTGGGAGAAAATGTTTGTCTTTCACGAAAGAGCAAAACAAAAAATAAAAAAAATAGAGCTAACTGTTAGCGTTAGCATTAGCAGAGACCGCTATCGGCCACTTTTCGATTAAACCCCTGTTTGCCAGACTTTAATTACCTTGTAATTACCCAAAGTATTTCTTATTGGATATGTTTAAATACCTTCTTTGCAAATGTTTATTCTTCAGTGAGTTAGCATTAGCCCGCGGTAGCTGTGATTAGCAAACCTTAAGCAAACGTTAGTCTCCGCGAGAACAATCTTCTTTTCTCCCCGTTATTCTTTAAAACATGTGGCTGGATAAATAGAAATAAACGGCAGAAGGCGCCACGGAGCAAATCCTCATAATGCAACGTCTCGCCTTATTAAACCGACGAGCATCGGGAGCTTCTGCGGCGCGAGCCGGAGCAGGTCCGTCCGCCGTCGTTGTCGTTAAGCGAGTTAAGTAAGTTATCGGGTTGAGAGGTCGGTCGATGACATCATCGCTTTCCGCAAACGTGTGTCAAAGCCTGCGTCGCGTTTTAAAATGTGTTTATTAGTTTGTACATCTTTCAAGACGTGCCAACATCCACATTATAGAGCATCTTCCTCCCAGAGTGACGAAGTTCGATCCATACAGTGCTAAAAGATTAACTTCTTGAAGTTACTACTCATATCGAGTTACTTTTTACTCTCAATAATAAGCACATTTAGCAGAATTTTTGAAAAAAACTGCCATCTTATATGTTGGTTTGTCACGTTTTTGTTGTTGAAAGTGGCGAAAACGAATTCCATATGAGGCCGGGAACAAAAGAAACGAGGAAAAAAAGAACTCAGATGTTGGTGGGCAAGTGTTTCCTGCAGGATAACATCTCGCTCTGAGCCGGCGTCGCTTGCAGACGCCAGAAATAAAGCTCCCCTCAGATGGCGTGTATCAAGACCTGGCACGGAAACGACAAACACTCGGTCGGAAGTCGATGTCAGGAAGCGGCGACCGCGGCGCACTGGAGGCTTCTGGTGCATTTTTGGGGGCGGCCGGGCTTTAACTGGATGATGGATCGTCGTTCTCCCTTTCATTCTCCCGAGCTCCGGTTTCACCGGCTCCTAACCGAGCGGCTATATAAAAAGTGGGGGGGGGGGGGAACTCAGTCGGAGGGACGCTCGACACGGGAGACTTCAATCAGACGAGGAAGCGTCCCGGCGTCCCTCTCGGGGATCCTCTTTCACCGCGGAGCAAACAAACGGCGGCCGGCGGTCCAAATAAACAAGCTGCAGCTCGGGCTGGGTGCAGAGATGGTGGTTATCGATAGACGGAGGGGGGTGGAGGAGGAGGGTGGAGGAGGGGTGGAGAGAGTTTCCCGGAAGCCGTCTTAAATAGGCGCTCGGTTGGAAGTGAGTCAGTTCGGGTCGGAGCCGTGAGGCCGGAGGTTTGCGGTCAAACACTCTCACACTGACGCTTGTTTTTTTTTTTTTGTGTGTGTGTGTTCGTGTGCCTGACCTGAGCGCTCCGACTATTTTAACTTAACTATCAGTTTTGTGCTGTGAGAAAGCAGATGTGTCCTTTAAGCAGCTCTCTGCGCAAACACACAGGCACGCCACTTTACAGTAAGCGTGCCCAATTATCTGTTATTCTAATGGCATTTATTATAGACCAGTGTTTTTCAACCACTGGTGTTTCCTCCAGATCTCGTCAGGTGAGCCGTGGGAAATTATCCAATTTCACATTTTTTTCTAAAAAAAAACATTTGCTCTCACAGCGACAGTGTGTTGCAGAGTCATCGTGTATAAATACTCTTCACCACTAGAGGGCAGCACAGAACTTTGCCGGTGAAATGTAAAGTGACAGACGTCAGTGTGGTTCATCTCCACCTCCTGCTACCATCTTGTATCAAAGTACTGTGTCAGTGACAGTGATGGAGAAGTTTTTGAAAAGGAAGAATGTGAACCAGGATCTCAGCTCTTCATCCATCAGGTCCAGGTTTCACACTGAGGGAGGCACTATTAAAAAAAGTCCTTGGTTTCTGTATTTACCTGATTCCTGTTGATAAAACTTTAATGAGAAAGACTTTATATTGTTAATAGAGGCTACAGAGTTTAACATTTTAACATTTTCGGGTGGTGGTGGTGTGCCTCCAGAGTTTTCCAAAGAAAAAAGGGTTCCTTGGCTCAAAAAACACTGTTCTAGATCATCCATGTATTTTCTCAATATAACTTCCAAAAAGCAGAATTTAAACTAAATTGTCTTTGAAATAAACCCCAAAAAAATTTCGTCATTGTCGTGTCGGCTTGACATCCGGACCAAAAGATGGTATTAAACAATCAAAGCAATTGTTGTTGTTATTGTTATTATTTGGAGTGGGGGGGGGGGGGGCTTACCCACACACCGAGGTTGGGATCCGCTCCACTGCGAGTCGGCCTGGCAGGTGAGGCGCGAGTCCCCCTCCAGCCTGTAGCCTCGCTCGCAGCCCGCCTGGCACTCCGCCCTGTAGGAGGCGCCGCCGCCGCTGCAGCGCAGGAAGCCGTGCGGCGGCTTGGCGAGGGGGGGGCAGGAGCGAACTGCAAAGACACACAAAGAGAGAGAGAGAGAGAGAGAGAGAGAGAGAGAGAGATGGGCGAGGTAATGGAAGACCAATCCAAACAAGCAGAGTATCTGCTGGTATTTGTTGTTGTTGCGTTTCAGCCGATACGCGTTTCGCCTGGTTGTGCTTTGTTGTTTCGCTTCCGTCTGCTTCGGGTTCATTTGACCTTTTATCAGATGAAAGACTGGAGAAAGTAAAAGCTGCATTTCCTCCATCAACATGGAAAATATGTGGAGGGGGGGAAAAATAACCCTCAATAAATGATTAAAACATCTTGTAAGGGTGCTCATATACTTGCTTGAAACATGTGTTTTCGTCTCGTGTCGTGACGCATAGATCTGATCCACTGGTTACCACGGTAACCGTGGACAGCGTCAATTAGATGCACAAATAAATCCTGTATAGTCTTGCCTTTCTGATCACAACTTCTGTTTTTCCATCCATCAAGTCTCAAAGACTCAAAATATAAGTTATGGAATAGTTGCTGCCTTTCGGGGCTGTAATGTAACGAGATATATTTATACTCAAAAGCATTAAAAATATCCTTCAACGAAAAACTTTGGGTTAAAATCTTCACTTTACACATAATGTAGTGAAAGTCCTGTAAAGGGTTAACAACAGGAATGTATAGCACTATATCATCTTTAGCTATAAGGGCCTTTCATTTACCTCAAAAGTCCCGGGTATAAAAAAAAAAAAAAGGAAAAACAAGAGTGTGTGTGTGTGTGTGGGAAAGGGTGTGTAGTGTGTTATTCCTCATCAGCAGCCAGAGACAGACGGGCAGGCGGTCGGAGGAGGAGACCCCCTCCCTCAGGGCTTAACTAGCTGGGAGGTCCGACACGACGCCGTGACTTTAAGAGTAACACACACACACGCACACACACACACACACTCTGAAAGTATATAGACACACACTATAAATCCTCGACGCACACACCCCGGGACATTAATTGTCTCGGTATTCCTGTGAGTCGCTGCCACTTTCCCTCGACGCTTCCTTCCCTACAGCCTCTCCTATGTCCTTACTTCCTGTCACTCCTCTGACAAATCTTCTAATTCGAATTCTAATTGAATTCTCCTTTAACTTTCCCTCCTTTCAACATCTAATAAAAAAAAAGAAAAGGGGAAAGCAGTAGTAATGTTGAATTGTCGCTCAGTCTAAACACATCCGATGATCTGTTTCACTCCGGAGAAGACGATTTAGTGCTCCGTCAATGTTTGTGCACATCCGAGGCGAAGTTTAACGAGAAGCCGGCTGCGATCGGTGCGAGCGGCTCAAAACCCTCCGACGGAGCCGCCGAGAGTCACGTCCTTTATTCAACCCCGCAGGGAACGTCGTTCAAAGGAGGAGAAACAATCTGAGCCCTTAAAGGCTCGTTAAAGGGAAGCTCTGTCCTGAAAAAGTGTCAAGTCAGCGGAAACCAAACGCCATTAAATGACAATTCGACAATGAAATCTCAAAATCTGTGCGATGCATGTCTGATTATTTAGTTTTTACTGTTTGCAGCTCAGGTTTTTATAACATGATTTAACAACCTGAAACAATTGGGCCATAAAAAGAAAATGAGGGAAGGAAGAAGTTTAAAGGTTTCACCACCGCCTCGAGGAAGTGTTTCAAACACACGCGACACAAAACCGTGTCAGAAAAATGACATGTCTGACTGCATTTGGTGTAAAAGTGGCGTGATGTCACTTCATTTGTTTCATTAGGAACCTCGTCAGCTTCAGCAGCCACCATTAGTTAACAACTCAAGTCACAACGCACATGTTGTGTCGGGTCTTTTTAACAACACTGTTAAGACGAGAGGTTTTATTTAAAAAACAATATTGGCACTCAGACGTGATTTTTAGTTGGACAAAGATGTATAAAATATGAATGCAGTGTATTAAATTCAGTTAAAAAGGACAATTCGTTTATTATTCCTGTTTTGGAGTCATTAAATTGAACGATTCACGGAAAAAAGTGAGACAAAGGAAAGGTGTTTTTTTGATTTTAGGTTCCATTCCTCTTTTATATCACTAACCTGGAACTGAACACACTCATTTTTACCTAAAGGAGGTTTAATCCCCGTTTCAAGTGAAAACTTGTCGTTTTTGCTACACTGATTCAGAAAAGTCTCTCGTTTACATGTAAACCTTTTGAAATCGATGCTGTAGCAGGTTTCTGTTGTCATACAGTGACACCTAGTGGCTGCAGGTGGGATGCACCGGTATATTAGTTGCACGGCCAGTGAAATATGATCTGTCAACTAAACAGACTTCAGGCTCAAGCCGATGAGAAGCTCAGCGTTATCTCAGTTTGAGGGGAACGTCTGAACCGCGACACTTTGCAGTAATCCCCACTTTTCGTACGTTAAATAACTAAAATATTCAAATTGGTGCCATTTGAACGTTATTTGAGCGAACTGGAGGTGTTGTCTTTTCTCCACCTCCTCCACCTCCTCCACCTCCTCACCTCTGCAGCTGGCAGGCGTCCCCGACCAGGACCCGTCCGCCTGGCACAGTCTGATGCCGGTTCCCTGGAGGTCGAAGCCCGGCTGACATCGCACGCCGCACGCCGCCTCGAAGTGGTTGTTGCAGACGTTCTGGACGAAGAAGCCGTTCTCGGGCGTGCCGAGCGGCGGACAGTACACCACTGGGAGGGGGGGAGGGAGGAGACGGCATGTCGTACTTCATGTCACATCAAGGAAAACGGCGGCAGGAGAGTCCGACCCAGAGACACAATGGAAAAGCACAATGTTCCTGACAAAAGGAGGGATGGAGCGTGGAACGAGGGAAATTACCGGCTGTCAAGAGCTCCTCTGAAGGAGCGAGAGAAAACACAACCTGCCACGAGGAACCGGTGATTAATGGACACGGTGGTGCTCATGTGGAAATGGCTGGTCTGTATTTCACGGTACCAGATTACTGCAGGCAGGGTCATGACACGCTGGTCGGTAGGTCGGAAACGTAAGGGAGAGATTCTTCACGTTTTATTCGGGGAACAATGGAGGTTAAATCATCTTGACTGAGCTGATCCTGTCGTTTCACATCATCTCGTCTCTGCACAGTTCAGTTCACCTCGTCCAACGTTGTAGCAGCGCGGAGACCACGACTTCAAGGCCTTGGTCTTGACTTGCTCTGGTCTTGGACTTGTATCGGGCCAGTAAAGTCATGGTCTTGATTTGGTCTTGGTCTTGTCTTGGTCCCTTAAAGCCTTGGTTTTGATTTGGTCTCCTCTTGGTCCTTTAAAGTCTTGGACTTGGTTTTGTCTTGGTGTCTTAAAGTCTTGGTTTTGATTTGGTCTCCTCTTGGTCCTTTAAAGTCTTGGTCTTGGTTTTGACTTGGTCCTTTAAAGTCTTGGACTTTGTTTTGTCTTGCTCTCCTAAAGTCTTGGTCTTGATTTTGACTTGGTCCTTTAAAGTCTTGGTCTTGGATTTGACTTAGTCTTGTCTTGGTCCCTTAAAGTCTTGGTTTTGATTTGGTCTCGTCTTGGTCCTTTAAAGTTTTGGTCTCATCTTGCTCTCTTAAAGTCTTGGTCTTGGATTTGACTTAGTCTTGTCTTGGTCCCTTAAAGTCTTGGTCTCAACTTGGTCTCTAAGTCTTGGTCTTAGTTTTGACTTGTGAGCTTAATTAATCTCATACCATCTAATATCACTATTTTCCAAGTTTAACTCATCCAGCTCACTTTAGTTTACGTCATCTAATCTCAGCTCAACGTGTTTCAGTTTAGCTAAAACTCACGTAATTCATGTTATTAATCTCAGCAACATGTGTCTTAACCCCCCCCCCTCTTACCCTGGCAGGTCATGCCGACCGGCTGATACCCCGGCTTGCAGACGCAGTCGTCGACGGCGGTGCTGCCGGGCTGCGAGGTGTGCTGGGGGTCGGGGCAGGACAGGCAGGTGCTGGGACCTCCGGGGGTCCCCTCCGGTTTGTACGTCCCCGGTGGACACGCTACGAGGAAACACACACAGGAGATACAAGACGGTTTGACAGCGATTCTCCCCAAATCTCTCAGTATGAACATGTGTAATATTCCACTCGAGGAAAGACAGCTGGTTGGAAATACCGGCTGATAGACGTGTGCAATAGAAAGAAAGACAAAAAAAAGAGAAACGGATTCATGAGGAGACTTTGATCAGATTCATGTCTGGACATGTTGCGGTGGAAAAAGTGGCAAATATGAAGAAAAAAAAACAAAAAAGAGAGAGAAAATGAGCTCACTGCTCCGGGTAGCAAACTAATTCTTCCCTAAAGGGAAAAAAAAAAAAAAAAAATCCTTCATTACAACTCAGAGCAGATTCATTATGAAAGAATGCTCAAATAAAATTAAGTTGTCAACTGTTTTGTAACATGTAAAACACGAGATCCAAAACCTGATCTCCAGAGGATCCGATCCTGTGGAATCACCGAGAAGCAGCCAGCGACGTAATGAGATGGAATAATGTGATAGTTTTGGACCGTTTTAAATGTAATAAACCTCATAATGTGCCAATAATATCATTAGATAATTTTACATTTTATGACCACAATTGAAAGACTGAAACTACTTTTTGGGTTTTTTTTTTAAACTGCACATAAAAAAACCTTTTTTCCAGAGATATTCACATTATTACATAGTTATCAGCAGGTAATAGGATTGAAAAGATTTGTATTTGTTGAGGGTTTGTAAAAAGATGTATAAATAATGAAAAAGTTCTCATATACTGACCTTTTAGCACTAAAACAAAGCTATACTGGTTAATATTATGGCAAGGGGTTTCCAGAAAGGAAATCGTGTTTTAAAAAATAAATTATACATTTAACCGTGTTTAATTTCTACGCCTGTGATCAATGAAATCATCCTGTTATTAATAGAAATTAAGAGAATGTCGTCTATCGCCTGGAGGAAGACTTTGGTTTGTTATATCGGTGTTTTTCAACTACTGGTGTTTCCTCCAGATCGTCAGGTGAGCCGTGGGAAATTATCCAATTTCACATTTTTTTCTAAAAAACCTTTGCTCTCACAGCGACAGTGTGTTGCAGAGTAATCATGTATAAATACTCTTCACCACTAGAGGGCAGCACAGAACTTTGCCGGTGAAATGTAAAGTGACAGACGTCAGTGTGGTTCATCTCCACCTCCTGCTACCATCTTGTATCAAAGTACTGTGTCAGTGACAGTGATGGAGAAGTTTTTGAAAAGGAAGAATGTGAACCAGGATCTCAGCTCTTCATCCATCAGGTCCAGGTTTCACACTGAGGGAGTCACTATTAAAAAAAGTCCTTGCTTTCTGGATTTACTGGATTCCTGGTGATAAAACTTTGATGAGAACGACTTTATATTGTTAATAGAGGCTACAGAGTTTAGCATTTTAACATTTTCGGGTGGTGGAGGTGGGCCTCCAGAGTTTTCCAAACAAAAAAGTGTGTCTTGGCTCAAAAAGGTTGAAAAACACTGTGTTAGAGGATCTAAAGCTTTACTTTCTTTCTTTAATACAGCGATGAGACAAAGAAAAAGAAAAACGAGCATGTGCACGGTGGCTACACACACACACACACACACACACACACACACACACACACACACACACACACACACACACACACACACACACACACACACACACACACACACACACACACACACACACACACACACACACACACACACACACACACACACACACACACACACACACACAGACACTCACAGGGTATGTTCCATATTAGCTCCACCCGACTCCGATCAGACAAACACACTGTACGTCGCGGAGATGACGAAGACGAGGAGGTCAGACGAAGGTCCTCCAGCATTCCTTCATCCGCCATTAATCAGGGCCCTCAGAAGAAGCGGCCCGCCGCGCCGCGGAGAGGGGCGAGAAACGAACGAGCGAATCCGTCACGTGGGTCCCGTCGAGGCCGGCGGCGCGCTTTCCCACGCGACTGTTCATAACTCACAGATTACCTGATCAGCGGAGTAATTCTCTGTAATATCGCCAATCACCCCCGGCCTGCGCCTGATTCCCTGATCTCCACGCCATCTCGCACGGAACGCTCTGATGTTCCCCCCCCCCCCCCCCCCCCCCCCCCCCCGACTGACGTCTTTCAGTTCAGTACATCGTGATTACTTGGTGTGTTATTGCCAGCGACAGGAGCGCTACACGGGTCGTTTGAGGCCAGAGATTCGTCGTGCTGGAAGTTCACGTAATCTAACCGTGATTACTGGTAACGGTGGGGGGGGGGGGGGAGAAAAGACTTTTAATCTGCTGCAAGATCTCACATCCTGTTTTTTTGGTTCGTTTTTAATTGAAACCACAGTTTAAGCTTGACACGTTTCGATTTCTTTGATGGGCCGCGATGACCGGCGCAGTCGTCACGGTCAGGGAGTCGGAGTCAGAGCTGGAATTCAACTCGAGGACTCGTCAGAACGTGATTTGTAATTTGCACAAGCTCACCGACTCAATAAAGGACATTCAGGCTCCGTTTACACACCGTTTCAAGTCAAACCCGGCGTTTTACTTTTAGAAAAGTTCCATTTTTACACGGCGACGTGTTTAAAAATGACGTTTGTTTACACAGAAACAGCAGAAATGCTGGAAATTTTTTTTTTTGTTTTTATTTTTAAAACTCGCCTTAAAACCCATTTTTATTC
This sequence comes from Blennius ocellaris, assembly GCF_963422515.1. Classification (NCBI taxonomy): domain Eukaryota; kingdom Metazoa; phylum Chordata; class Actinopteri; order Blenniiformes; family Blenniidae; genus Blennius; species Blennius ocellaris. Next base: position 17,814,265 of record NC_137672.1, on the reverse strand, counting down.
TTTGGCTTTTCCCTCAGCGTGAGACTCTGCTCTGGTTTTAGTGCCTTCGTTTTTTTCTTTTTTTTATTGTCTTAACTTTTTATGTTTTGTTTATTGTTTTACCATCTGATTGTTTTTATTGCTTTAACTTTTTTTTTAATTGTTTTTATTGTTCTAATGTTTTTATTTTGCCTCTTGTATTTTTATTTCAATGTACAGCACTTTGTCTCAGCTACGGCTGCTTAAAGCGCTTTATAAATAAAGTTGAGTTGAGCCACTCGTTGATTTTTGTTATGAAATCACACCAAAATAGTCCATCTACTCATGCGTGTGTTGAATTGTTGCGCATGTGCAGTAGCAGCGTTTCCACGGAGGACGACGCTGAGTGTTACCGTTGTTATGTAAACCGACACTAAATGACTAAACCTCATGTAATCGATCCGCAACGGGTCATTCCAATCACTGTGAAGAATTAAAGTCCATAAAATACTAGACGTTAATGGGCTTATTACTCACGCAGGGTGCAGAGAAAGTCCTCGCGAGACAGGGAAATCAAGTTCTGGGTGCAGTTCCCCCTAAACCCCCGGGGTGTTTGACGGCAAAGTCGGCAAAAACGATCATGTGCTGAAAAAGATGAGGTAACCCCCCCCCCCCCCCCCCCCCCCCTCCCCCCGCCGCGGTCCGCGATGTCGTCAAATAACCACAACAATCTAACTAAAAGCTCCGGCGGAGCTCCATAAAGCTACATGACGCTAGCAACAGGAAGAGCGCAGCCATAGACCTATAGAACTAGAATCATACACCACGGTTTATTGAGCAAGAATTTACTCCTAAAGTTCTATGTGCTCTGTCTTCTTCTGTGGTTTTTTTGTGTGTGTTTGGTGAGTCACAGCGCCCCTAAAGGCCTGGAGTGTGTACTACATGCCCTGAAGCCTCGTGTTGACTTCATAGTGACGTGTGGACGGAGGTTTTTATTTTATTTTGAAGTGGCTGGAGGGAAAAATTATCGTTTTTCACGACGTGTGGACGCCACTTGCCCTCCTCTCCGAGAGTCAAGTGTGGGAAAGTGTTTTGCTCAAGGGGCGAGTCGGGAGACTTGTGGCGAGGCTTCAAATGAAAGGCTCCACTCTCATTGCTCAAAACAAACAAAAGATTCACCATCGTCCAGTCGTTTAAAAAAAAGTCCCCTCATTTCCTCCAAACTCAGAAAAACAGATTTCGGTACGTCTTTGTTTCACAAAACAGCCAAATTAGAGCAATTTTCAATTGCAGCTGCAGAACTAAAGTGAAAATTCCAAGTGAAAATTCCTCAACATCCTCATATTCATATTTTCATCGCCGAAACATATATTTCTTATTAATGCTGCTGTGGGTTTCGACTCTTTGAGATTTCTCTCTTCCGAGTTTCTGCAGACCTGCGTGGTTTTGAAAAGGCCCGAATGGAAACACTTGGAAACTGGAACGTTTAACCTTGTTATTGTGGAATATTCCAGGATTGTTGTTGCTTTAGTGGCTTAAACGTAATTACATGTTATTTGCATTTCGTAAAAAAACAAAAAGGCAAAAAAAGTCGACTAAAATCTCACATATTTCATGTCGTTTATCCTAAAAACAAATAAATAAATAAAAATCCACATTTAATACACAACTGCATTGGGTTGTTCTATATGTGTTATTGTTAAAAAAACAACAACAACTTTTGTGACCCATTGAAGGCAATAGAAATAGTCTGAAGTAATTTTTCTTTCTTTCAATGTGATCAATTTATCGTTGGATGTCTGTGAAATAAATTAAACTGAATAGATAAAATAATCCACTTTGACTGGGACAATTATCTTTGCTAGTTCTGCCGAGTCCCGGCACACTATTCCTCAATTTCTTGCATGTTTTGATGTGTTTACATAAAAAAAAAAACATCTAAAAGATCATTTAAAAATTGGGGCCCATTGTGTTTATTGTGAGATTTTTCGATATGTCGAAGAGGAAAAAACACAACGTTGTTTATGTATTTATGGGGAAATTCAAGCAGAAATTAATTTGTGATTCCTACCAATGCACAAACATTCCCATGTCTCAACGTGGAGCTCCACTTTTATTGACTTAGCATCGTTTAGCGTTAAAACTACAGGAGGGAACATTTGGAAGTTAACTCATGTTTGCTCCTTTAGTAAATATTGACATATTAATGAAGTTATACGACTTTTATCAATGCATCTTTATATGTAGGGCATCATGGAGTGTTAATGAGCGTTTGACGTCGTTCGGCAGTTCCAAGTTTATGTGTTTGTCTTCGCAGATGCTGCGCTGAGCGCTGGGATCACAGCACATGAGCACCAAATAAAATTAATCTGTTAATATACAGCAGTTGTCGTTTCAGTCCTCGCTGCTCTGCGCACGTCAGCGTCTCTTCAAGCGCGTCCAAAAGATGTTTGCAATCATTGAAACAACAACTCTCCAAATTAAAAACCGGCTCCAGAGGGGAAATTTGGTTGCCATGTAGTTAAAATTAATAAAAAAAACACACAATCCCCTTGATCCACACCCACACACATCATTTAAAGCTGATTTTTTGTGTTGTTTTTTTTTTTTTATTCCTTTGCAAGAACAATGGACTCAAACCCGCTTAGTGTTGGCGGCGGCGCTAATTACGAGCTTCACGCCATTTTTTTATTTTTACAGCGGAGAAAACCCGATGGCCGCAGAGGGAGCAGGTTGAAATAACAAGGAGCGCCGAGTCGCTGCAGCCTTCTTGTGCCTCACAAGTCATTTAGCGGCGGCGGAGCAGGTGTGAGTTTCTGAGCCGGGGCCAGTCTGGCCACATTGGCCGGGTCAGCCAGGAGACGTTAACCAGCAATAAAACACACCCAAAAACTAACACATAGGGAAATAAAAACAGTCTTCTCTCACTGGGATTATCGGGTTTGTACGAGAACTCTGCTCTCGGTACCATGTTTCATTGACAATCCCCAAAAAAGAAGGCATAAGGTGTCAGAATTTCACCACTTTTTCAATCGATGATATCGGTTCTCGTACCGATACCGAAATATCGATACTTGATAATATCGTGGTTTTCAAAAAGTGAAAATATGTCTGGTATTTTTACTAGGATTACCTTTGTAGTCAGTGTAATATCAGTATCTGCATTTGCAGCATATATTTTATTACATTTTTTATATGTATTTATTTAACCTTTAACAGAAAAGCCTTGTTGAGATTTAAAAAATCTATTTTTCAAGAGTGTCCTGGCCACGACAGGAAGCAGTACATTAAGGTTCCAGACAAAACAGGCACATAAAACACATAAGAAAAATGTTCTGTGCAAATTTACCCCAAATTAAAATGAAATCCATCAAATCCATTCAAAACATCTGCAGACACATCTGCCGGCAGATGTAGTAAATCTGGAGTAAATCTGCAGATATTACTCAGTATCGTATCGGAAAGGAGATCAGAGGCACAGATTGAACTTTTACGTAGATTTATTCTCAGAATCAGTTTCAGTTAGCCGCTAACAGTTAGCGGCTAACGGAGCAACACTGACCACAGTTTATTTCCACTTCAGCACATTTCTGAAATGAATTTGACCAAATGAACACTTGCTTGGTGTTGTCAGAGGATTCTTATGTTAAACTCCATGTTCAGGAAAGAACTATATTTGATTTTTTATTTTTTAGAAAAACGTCGACAGCAAGATTGACGCTAATGCTACTTATCCAGTTTTGGCCCGCACTCGCTCGACTGACTATATTTGTTTATATCGTCGTCGTTTATTGGTTTTTTTAATAACCACTTCCACCTAAAACATGATCATTTTGAGTCGAGCCCCTTTTTCTCCTCACGTTTGATAACAAAAGCAGCCGACTCGGCGTCTCCGGTCGGAGGCCTCTTGCGTAAGACGTGAGGACAGCTGAGAGTGTCCCCTCTGCGCGAGACCTCGGCAATCGGTTTAACAGCTCCGCTTGACCTTCACAGGAAGCCCGGTTTATTTTTAATGTGCCTAATATTTCACCCGGGGAGCAACAGTGGAAATACCGCATGGCGAAAAATACTACGTCTCAGAGTGCTGGCTGAAGGAAACGTACACACACATGCACAGAGGGCCTCTGGCGACCGGAACGGGATGAGGGAGGGATGAAGAGGAAGTGAAATGATGGAAGAACAAGCTGCCATGCGAGGGAAATAACAATCAAAAGGAGCTGCAAGTTGAACGCGGAGACAAGCGTGTGAATTTTTGGCGTTATCGCGACAAACTGTGATAAATGACCCTCGGAATATTCTAAATTTACAGTGACAAGATCGGAAAAATGACAGAACTGGGCGGTGAAAATTAGGTGGGCAAATGAAAGATCACTGTGAAAATGTTTACTACAAAACCGCTGCTGGTCATTTTGCTTAAATTGTACTTGACGACGTAAAAAATAGCCTTGTTCTTAAAAATTCCAAGAAAAAGTACATCTAAGAAACTACGTATTAGTGTTAATTTTTACGCTTTAAAACTAAAATATTTACATATTCAATAGAAGGAACATAGACTATAAATATTAGCTCCTCCTCATGTATACTCCTGCTGGAAGTATTAGATAATATGAGTATTATTTTGCCCAAATTTGAGGTAAAAAGACACTTTTCTCAAAAAGAACTCATTATAAGTTCCCTTTAAACTGTATTTATTAGCATCGCAAAGGCAGACGTTACATTTTAACCACCTGTTTAAAATATGAACTAATCAAACAATCAACTAATTATAAGGACGAGTAATTTAACAGCACTAATTACTATTTTGACTAGTTTTTGCATAATCAGCCTGAATGAACCTTTAAATACGCAGGAGATACTCCAGAATTCCAGTGATGGGAGCAGTTGTAATCTATTACCTGGTGCAGGAGAGCGGTGGGTCACAGAGGAGCTCTGTGCTGCAGCCTGTGACGATCTGAGGTCGGTTTGTTCAGTCGCAGGAATATTTCAACCAGACGAATGACCCGAGTCAAAATATTTGCCTTCACAGTGAGCCGCCGCGCTCGTTAGCCGCTGCATGAAAACAATTCTCTATGCCGGCTTTGGGCCGTGTGAGGGAACCCCCGAGAGCAAAAACAAAAATTATTACTCGAGAGTTTTAGGACTCGTTCCTCCGCTTCGTCACATTTACTCAAAATGTCACTGCAACGTTGACGCTTTCAAGATAGAAATACTGAAAAATGTGGGACTTTATAGGATTTCAAGTGAAAATGCTAAACATTCTTTACACTTTGTATGCCCGTTTCCATGACGACGGTGCCCAATTTCTCAGAATGGCTGCCAGGGAGGACATTTTTGAAAATGCTCAGACTCCGTTGCCGTGGAAACGGAAGCAGCAGAAACTCCGAGACCGCTGTAGTTTCAATGTTGGGCCACTAGTGGGTGCTGTTTTCTTGTTTTTCTAATGAAACCACACACGTGAACAGAGAACAACACGCTATTAAGATTAACAACAGGCGAACATGGACAAACAGTGAAGTTGGATTGTTATTGTGTCGACTCTCTACTATAACTATAAAAGTACCAAGTCCCAGAGTCGTTTTCAAAAGTTGCGTTGTCAGTGGCTCCGTTTGTGCATAAACAGACCCTCAAAATGCTCTGAAGTTTTTAGTTTTCACTTGAAATATATACTGTATGAACGGAACCTTACATAGATACACATGAAAACAATGTAAATTGTAAATACAAAATATAATGGATGCCCTCGTTAAACATGTTCGGCAGGTTTGGACAAATTATATCTTGTGGGAAGAAGCAAAGCCGCTGCAGACCTCCGAACTGGGGTTTCGACTTTCAACTGTCCCATAAAGAGTAAATAACAAAAATATAAGAATCCCCTCAAAAACATTGTATTTGCGTTATTTTAAGTCCAATTCCTTAAAAAAATTCTCTCTGTTCTTCAAGATCCTAACCTTTATTATTACTGGGATTAAGCTCAATTGTCACGTTGGAGAACAGAAACCCACAGCCGAGAAGAGAGTTTCAGCTGTCGCCAAGTTACATTTCCTCGGGATTAACTGGGAAGTCGAGGAAGAAAAAAGGACAAAAAAACCGAACGCGGGCGTTTTCATCTGCTAAAGTCCTTTCTTCTAATAAGAAGTAAGTCATTGCAACTGGCAGACTCGTCCGGTCCGGGAGCCAAAGTCTTACTATCACACGAGAATCTCTTGTGTCTCTGGGGGGACTGGCTTCGATTCGCCGGGCGAGAGAGAGAGAGAGAGCGAGAGAGAGCGAGAGTGAGAGAGAGAGAGAGCACATCTGTCTCAATGACAAACAGACAGACCAGGAGAGATCGGTGTTTTGTTTTGTTTTTTGTTTTTTTCTATCTGAGAGGGAACTCATTCTGCTAAATCCATGAACACATGCTGGAAAACACACATGCTAATCCGCGCCGCGCCGCGCCGCGCCGCACCGCGCTCCCACGTGCTGCAGCCAACATAAATCTGACATGTTTTACTGCAGGAAGAATGAACTCAAATATCTGGCGTTTCCCCTCCAGTTCACACAGAAACATATGAAACCTCAAAACGGGCGGATCTCACAAGTCAGGGAGGTTCAGGAGGAATTAAATGCGCCTCGAGCGACGATTTATTCCAATAACGTTTTCCAGGCTTCTCTGATCAGAAAAGATTGTAAGACTTAAAAAACAAAACAAAAACAAAACTTTGATTCAAGTAAAAACGATCCACCTGGAGCAAAAGTTGGAAAAGATCTGTATCAATGACGACGTGTTGGGGACCCCCCTCCGGGCCCTCTGCCTGTTGTCTAGTCCAGTGTTTTTCAACCTTCTTTGAGCCAAGGAACACTTTTGTCTTGGAAAACTCTGGAGGCACACCACCACACGAAAATGTTAAAATGTTAAACTCTGTAGCCTCTATTAACAATATAAAGTCTTTCTCATCAAAGACATCAAAGTCTTTCTCATCAAAGTTTTATCAACAGGAATCAAGTAAATCCAGAAACAAAGGACTTTTTTTAATAGTGCCTCCCTCAGTGTGAAACCTGGACCTGATGGATGAAGAGCTGAGATCCTGGTTCACATTCTTCCTTTTCAAAAACTTCTCCATCACTGTCACTGACACAGTACTTTGATACAAGATGGTAGCAGGAGGTGGAGATGAACCACACTGACGTCTGTCACTTTACATTTCACCGGCAAAGTTCTGTGCTGCCCTCTAGTGGTGAAGAGTATTTATACATGATTACTCTGCAACACACTGTCGCTGTGAGAGCAAATGTTTTTTAGAAAAAAATGTGAAATTGGATAATTTCCCACAGCTCACCTGACGAGATCTGGAGGAAACACCAGTGTGCCGCGGCGCAGCGGTTGAAAAACACTGATATAGGAGACGTATGGATATGTGATCAACAGCTACCATATTATCTGGACTATAAGTACCGTTTTTGTCGTCCAGTTCTTTGGCCAGCTTTCAGTTTTATTCCTGCGTTGAACGTGAACGTATATAAAGACAGAAGAAAGCAAAGTATATATAATACGGCTCAGTGTTGACAAACACTGATCTAGTGGATCGACTGACTGCAACGACACGTTAGGAGTCCCCCTAATGGGGCCCCCCGATAGCAGCTTGCTGTGTGGTGCTGAAACTGTGCAACAGGTTGTATAATGAAGCGCTCCTCTTGGCATCGGGGAAGGAAAACAAGAGGGAGGATGGGAAAAACAATGAGAAGAAGTGAAGAAACGCTTCGGTCGTCTCATAAAACACCCGAACTGATCAATCATCTCATTCATGTAAACACGTTTTTTAACACGTTTCATCAGAATGTCTCTATCTGACTGACTTGAAAATGCGCCGACTCTCGTCTCCATGGCAACCCGAGGAAAAACGCACCGATGCGTCTACATTTCCCCCAGAACAAACAATTACGACAGGAAATGACGACAACCTCAAGGAAAAGCCGATTGTAACGAAAACTTCTGGCGCAAAATACGCTGAAATGTCCAATAAAAACTTTGCATTATGGATATTTTTATAAACTCGATCCTCACAGCAGGTCACCGAGGCTAATGCTAGTTTACCATCTGTCATGGCAGCATCCCTATGTTGTGTCTGCTACTCTTAAGTCATTAATTTTTTTATTGCATGCACTCTTTGAACTGGACGGCGTTCAGATTTCGGCATTTTGCACGAAGCGGACGATAAAATCCAGCAAATATTCTTGGGATGTCGCGAGCGGCTTCTGTCCGCTAAAGCTGGACCGGCCCTAAAACACATGGGCCCGTGGCCGTCGGCCAGATCTGGACAAAGGGCCGGGCTGTTTGTGGTCGGAGGCCTTTTCTCACACAACACATGTTGTTAAATTGGACCTTGAAGTCTCGGGGTTTTTTTTTTTTTTTTTTTTTTCATTGCAAAAACAATGTTGACATGCAAAGGGAACTTTCCGCTCGGGGCCCCGGCGGCCCCGGCTAAACTCGAGGTGCATAAATAGACAATGGAAATGGATAATTAAAATGTGTTAGTCTGGAGTTCGGACGTAGACGTATTTTTGAGACGTGAGGGGGGAAGGGGGGGGGGGTGGGGGGGGGGGGGGGGGGGGGGGGGGGGGGGGGGGGGGTCGGCTTGCATATTTCGTTTCAGGTAAACACGGTCTGGAGAGACACTTTCTCTGAGGCTGCAGACGTGAAATATTCAACCTGCGGTTGAATTCAGCTGGACCACCAGGGCAGCGTCGTACGGAGGGATTTGGGGAAGGTCGACAACCCTGATCCAGTTAAAGGGGGTAAACACGCTTAAATTGAGGGCGATTATTCACGACCGCACGTCTACTTTACATCAGCTTGACGCCTCTGGAAACAAGACATGAGCGCAACGAAAAAAACACAATGAAAGCAGAATATCTGCAACCGTATTCGAGTAATTACTCTCTTTACCTTCTGGTATTTTCAGAAGAAAATACCAGAAGTTTAGGTTTGTCAAATATGGTTAAAATAGCGGCAACGACAAATAATGTTCTATGTTTGTCAACACGGAATAAAGAAAAGTCAGTATGACTGGCGTGACGGGGAAACGGCCATGACGCGACGAGATAAAGGATTTTAATTCCAGTGTGCCAGAATCAATCAGCCACAACATTATTAGACTTACTTAGACTTTCTCTATTGCCACTGCACAGTGAGGAACTGGCAACGAAATGTCGTTGCTTAGCAACCGGTAAAAAAAGGCATTAAAAAAAACAAAAACGTATTTAAATATATTTTAAAAAGTAGTGCAAACAGTCAAACAGTTAAAATAAGGTGCATATGAACGGTAAATAAAAGAGCAGGATGAGAAACGGGATGGATTTAGAATTGAATAATTGCACAGTGTGATGTTTTTATGACCGGCTGTGTCATATTGTAAATTCTGCCGTGACCCTCCTGTCCTGCAGGTCGTCAGCGGCTCTGTTGTATAAACGGAAAACCAAAACTTCACTTGAACCCCGAAGCAGGTTTCACTTTTCAGAGACGGAAAACAGAAATAAACCTCACGTCTAATTCGACGGTGCAAAGCTGCAAAACTTCATTAATTTGCACAAAAGCAACTTTGTGTCTGCAGCTTGTTGGACAACCAGCGTGAGACATCAGTAAAAAACAACCAACAACATTGGAGCACAAAGCATTGAAGCTTTTTGTTTTAGTAAACCTCCGTGTCATAAATGTGCTGCAGACGGACGGGCGGGTCTTTTATTTTCCAGCGACAGACGGAACCGCCATCGACAACGACGTCTTTCTTTTTTCAAAAACACAGAAACTCTGTACTTCGTTTGAGACGTGCTCCCCGGGGGCGAGGGGGTTCGGAGCGACTGGAAGCGAGTTTCACGCTCATTGCGAGGGAGTTGGCCGCCCGGCGTTACTTCAGATTTTAAAAAGACATTTATTTGACGTGTTTCCGCCGAAGAAGTAGCTTTTAATCAGCGTCACCGTTCATCCCGCCTTGTCGTCGGGTTGTGAAGCAAACGAGGGGATTTGTCGGGAAATCCCACCCTTCCGATGTGACACGCAAAGTCCATAAAAGAAAGAAAGAAATGTCTCAGAAGATCCTGGAGGTTTTCCATCCTGGATCAAATAAATAAATAAATAAAGGGATTTAATGTGAAACAGCAGCAAGTTTTAAGCTCCTCAGGTGACGGCAGACACCTGGTGGAGGTCCTGAGACGGGAGGACGCCTTCTAAACATCTGGGGGGGGGGGGGGGTAAAGGGGGGGGGGGGGGGGGGGGGGGTCACTGGAACTTTGCGACCTCGGCACGCCGGGTCACAAGAAACAGGAAAAGGTTTGGGAATCCCGTGGCGGAGGAATGTCAGGAGGCTCTAAATCACCTCGGCAGACCCCGGTGCAGTCTGGTCTGCGCTCCAGCTGGACTGTTAATGGAGGGTGGCTGCTGCACAGCTGTCCACCTACACACAACCCCCCCCCCCCCCCCATCCAACCCAACCCCCCCTCCACCATATCCTCAGAATGTCAAACCTCCACGGTGTGATGCAAGGAGGAGAAACGGAGAAACTTCAGTGAGATTTCCTCTTCACTGCTTATTATTCAGCCCTATTCCTGGAGGAGACTGACACCGCAATTGCACCACCAACCCCCCCCACTACCCCCCCCAACCACGGATTATTACAGGCTGCAGAGGGCCACTGGGATTGCAGAGCCGACCGCTAAACAACTGTACAAACACAGGTTCAGCCTCTGGTCCCTGCTGGGCCTGATTGCAGATGTCGGTGTGGCCGAGGAGTGTTGTGACAGGAGGGATGATGTCACTGCGCCCGGGAACTCGTCTTCCCGTTCCTTTTCAACCGTCAACGTCAACCGTTCCGACGAATCCCCGGGTGTTTTCACGCGCTCTCGGCCCGACGTTGAACGAACACACGCTCAACGGCTCGCTGAGAAATCTGCAGGAACAGATTGGCGAGGAGTTGATGAAAACGATGAAAACAAGCTTTCTTTGGCCGCGACGGAGAAAAAGAAAAACTGTCAATGGAGCAAGGGGAAGATCCTCTTGAGACTCTTTGTTATTAATGACTCAAAATGAGCTGGGAACACTCAAATTAAACTGTTTTCCTACTTAAAATTAAAAAAAAATTTGGAGTTCAAGCATGAGGCGCTTAAAGCTGAAGTGTGAGAAACGGCTTTCATGGCGACGGGATGAAATGCTTCACGCTGTTTGGTTTTGCCTTTTCCAGATTATAATCCAGTCAATCAGTTAACAAGATTGTCACAACTGTATTATGTTGACATGTGACGCCATTTTAAGTAAAATCATGTTCACTTTGCCACGTTAAGTTACAGGAAGTTCCGTCAAGAGTGACTCTCACTTATGTCACGATACGTTTTGTTCCGCCCGACGACGTCGCGTCACAATAAACCACGTCGACTTTTATTTTGTAGCGAGTTACATGACGTGATGACAAGACCTCCTGAGCAGAGCTGCCTCCGTGTTAAAAGACCGTTTATTCTATTTTTTGTGTACGGTATATACTTATTTATTTATGTATGTCGGCTCCAGGGTAGACGGCAAAATAAGAATTTCATTCACTGTGAAACCGGGCTTTTACTGTTGAAATGACAATAAAACATCTTGAACCTTGAACCTTGTATTACCATGTTACATCACTGCTTTCCGGAGCGTTTCAGATCCCGTCTGTCGGCTTCACACCAAACTGTCCCGAAAGACACTCGGGGAGATCTTGATATATATCGCCGAGGGGACGGAGACAAATGTCTCTCCTCCGCAGAGCTGGCAGCAGAAGGCTTCCTCCATCATTAGCCCTTGACCCCTTCCCTCCCTCGCTCCCTCGCTCCCTCCCTCCCTCCCTCCCTCCCTCCCTCCCTCCTGACAGCTTTCAGTCAACAAGCTCGCACACAGACGGACTCCAGAGGCGGACGAGGGTCATGAAGAACCAGAATCCCGTTGGATTCGAAGAAGGCCAAAGGTCCCGAGGCGTCCAGCGGAGAAAAGCACTTAAGATGCTAAATGAGACATTGGTTCCACCTTAAAGTCCCGTGGGAAACGCGCCTTCGGCTTGAGTTATGCTGCAGAGAGGACGTGGAAGCGGCTCTTCCCTTCTTGATATTAGGTGTTTCAGACATTTCTGATACTTTTTTGCTTTCCCTCCTTAAAGTCGAAGACAAATCTCTGTACTTTTCCCTTCAAAGTGCCTCCATGACGACCATCCGGACCGAAGCCGCTTTTTAAAGCCATCATACATTTATTCCTTCATGTTTTATGTGATTTATTATTGGGAAAAATCTTTGGGAGTCAAAGTAACATAGGAACTGACGTTTGTCATGTTTTGGACATGAGACACTACACTAGTGTTCTGCATTAGAAGAAGCACATTTTTTAATACGTTTTTATGAAATTCCCCTTGTGTTAAAGCATAAATAGCCCTTTAACAAGGTAATATACAGTTTGTACCTGTGTGTTTTGTTATATTATGCCTTTTTTCTTTCACGTTCTGGTTTTTATGTTTTCGTCACCCGAATATAAGCCACACCCACCAAATTCAAAAAGAAAAGAATAGAAAGTTCATATTTACGTGATGCACCTGAACGTGTCATGAAGCTCGTTAACCTGTAAGAATTTGGTGGGAATTCGGTGCCTTTATAACAGGGGGGGGGGGCAACTCTTCGGCCCCCTCTAGTGGCTCCCTGAACATAAAAAAAAAAGAAAAAAGATGCCTAACATTTGATCTCGTTTACATTTTATATACACAAAGTAATTTGTAGACTGATTTTTTAAACTCTGGGCTAAAAATGGATTTAAAAAAACTGCTGAAACAGCTTTAAAAAAAAAAAAAAAAAACGTAAAATGACGAGGATTTCTAACAGGACATAAAAGCTTAAAAGTGGGGGGAAACAGAACAGAACTACATAATGAAAAATGGTGAAATCGGCTAAAATGCCAAACGTGCGGGAAAAAAAAAGAAATGCTGCAAAAAGGACGTTGACAACTCCAACGTGCAACATCAGATATAGTTTATGTTCATATATAAGCCTAATTTTAAAGGTTAAATGTGTTTTGTGGCTCCAGTTAAATTTGATTTGCTGGAATGTGACAGAAATGGCTCTTTTGGTCCAAAAGGTTGCAGAACCCTGATCTATACAGTCTGAATATCATCGATTTATAACGATTGCTTTTGGAGGCCAGATGGGAAAGAAAGCGTTAACCGATCCGTTTCTGCTTGTATTCATTCATAAAGGGGTTCCAGCGCTCAGCAGTCACACCTTTCTTCCTTTCTTTTTTGTTTTTTTGTTCTGTTTAACGAGGGGCTGGATGGAATACGTGCACCTCAACGCTCTCAACCGCAATAAAACCGGAAAAAACTTCAAAGTCCGAAACGCGGGAGGGAAGCCGCCGCAGATGATTTCACTTGTTTGTTGCTTTCGTCCAGCAGAAGAAGAGGAAATGAAGCAGAGAACTGTAAGAAATGTAGTTTCATCCAAAGTTTACAGGGAGAAAAAACAAAAAAAAAACAACCCTAGAATGTCAGTAATGATCGCCCGCTGGAAAGAAATACCGCGCACGCACATCATAAATCCTCCTGGAGGTTTAATGTGGAGAGTTGTGTTGGGAAATGTTATTTTCTCATCCAGACAAGTTGGATTCAGACCCGGCGGGTTTGTTCATTCACATCGTGGCTCCTCAGGACAAAACAAACAATATTTATCTTTGTTCACTAGAACGGTGCCGCTCTTCACCACTAGAGGGCAGCACAGAACTTTGCCGGTGAAATGTAAAGTGACAGACGTCAGTGTGGTTCATCTCCACCTCCTGCTACCATCTTGTATCAAAGTACTGTGTCAGTGACAGTGATGGAGAAGTTTTTGAAAAGGAAGAATGTGAACCAGGATCTCAGCTCTTCATCCATCAGGTCCAGGTTTCACACTGAGGGAGTCACTATTAAAAAAAGGACTTTATTTTTGTATTTACTTGATTCCTGTTGATAAAACTTTGATGAGAATGACTTTATATTGTTAATAGACGCTACAGAGTTTAACATTTTTACATTTTCGGGTGGTGGTGTGCCTCCAGTTTTCCAAACAAAAAAGTGTGTCTTGGCTCAAAGAGGTTGAAAAACACTGTCCTATATCATGTTATCCTACACACACACACACACACACACACACACCACAGGGAGAACATGTAAACTCCGTACAGAGAGGCCCGGCCAGTGTTTGAATGCCAAACAACAACAGAACAACAGTGCCACTTATAGTCTGGAACTTACGGTACTTTCTGACACGTCTCCTCGTGAAGTGGAGCCGAAGTGACGAAGTCCTTCGACAAGTCACATAAACTTCCCTCTAAATATTTCCCCAGCAGCTCCTGTTCACTCGTCCGCTCTGGATCCTTGTTAAAAAGACATTGGGAAATACTTTTTTTCTGTATTTACTTGATTTCTGTTGATAGAACTTTGATGGGAATGACTTTATATTGTTAATAGAGGCTACAGAGTTTAACATTTTAATATTTTCGGGTGGTGGTGTGCCTCCAGATTTTTCCAAAGAAAAAAGTGTGCCTTGGCTCAAAAGAGGTTAAAAACCCTCCACTAGAGTTTACTGTCGAGACGCGTATTTAATAAAAAGATGAACTGATCTTATGCATTTAATTGTTAATCGGCTCGTTCTTCATATCCAGTCTGCATTATGTTTACACAGCAACGTTTTGAAAACGATATCAGTTTGCACACAAACATCAGGGAAATAGAAAAACATGCACTTAATGTGCGAAGGCCTGGTTGTTTCTGTAATGAAAGCACATTATTACATGTGCAGAAGAACTATTTACTCTGGTTGCGGCGCATGTGCAGGTGCAGCGCTTCAGAAAAGCTGTTTTCTCCCCCGTTTCCATGGAGACGGAGTCAAACTTTCCAAAAAAGTTGCGTTTTCAGTGACTGGGAGCACGGCTGTTGTGTAAACGGACAAACCAAAGTGCAGGAAAAGTTGGAAAAATGTGTATTTTAATCAATCGTCAGTTACTTTTACGCACCACTCGTCTCTTTTGAGGGGATTTCGCTGCGTCGCTCAGAGAACTGCAGCAGTTTGTGGTTAATTCCCAAGAACTCTCAGTTTTCTTCTCATCTGTTCACAATAAATATCAATGTGCGACAGACCAATGTACCGTCACGGGAGGCAGAGGCTTTATCGCCGTCATTGATTCACTAGAGATCTTTAAACGTCAATAAAAGCGTGATTCCAGCTGAACTTTCGTTTCTGGACAAATCGCATGAAAATGTCTGGACATCTTTTCTTTCACTTTAATCCCGGAGCCGCTTCGTTTCGCCCGTTCTGAGGCTTAAAGACGTTGAATTACGACTTTGACTTTCACATTGTTAAACTACAAGTATCTGTGTTTCCACTTCAGAGAGGACGGCGAGGTGCTTTTGCCAACTCGTGCGTTTTCTGCACTTAAAATAAGCTAAAACGCACTGAATAATCCATTATTGTGCGTCACATTTATTGCTGAATCGGGGATAAAGTGGAGTGTGTTTGCCCCCCCCCCCCCCCCACCTCCGGAGGCGTGGCACCGATCCAGCCCCTGAAAGCTCCCCGTCCACCCGCCACAAAGGATGCGAGGCTCGGAGGCCCTTCGTCTCTCCGGAGAAAAAACACCAACCTGACCTGCCACCCAATCAGTTAAAGCAATTAATGGGGATAAGTGGCGAGGGAAAGAGGCCACTGGGGCCTGAGCCGCCACAGAAAGACAGAAAGAAAGAACAACAACAAAAAAAACTCAAGCCCTTTGCTGTCTGTTTCTCAGAAAATCTCAAGTATTTCCCCCCCCCCCCGGGCCGCCTCTTGTTGTCCAGAACTTCTCATTTCCACCACAAAAGCAAAGATAAACAAGGATCCAGAGCGGACGAGTGAACAGGAGCTGCTGGGGAAATATTTAGAGGGAAGTTTATGTGACTTGTCGAAGGACTTCGTCACTTCGGCTCCACTTCACGAGGAGACGTGTCAGAAAGTACCGTAAGTTCCAGACTATAAGTGGCACTGTTGTTCTGTTGTTTGGCATTCAAACACTGGCCGGGCCTCTCTGTACGGAGTTTACATGTTCTCCCTGTGGTGTGTGTGTGTGTGTAGGATAACATGATATAGGACAGTGTTTTTCAACCTCTTTGAGCCAAGACACACTTTTTTGTTTGGAAAACTGGAGGCACACCACCACTCGAAAATGTTAAAATGTGAAACTCTGTAGCCTCTATTAACAATATAAAGTCATTCTCATCAAAGTTTTATCAACAGGAATCCAGTAAATCCAGAAACAATGTCTTTTTTAAATAGTGCCTCCCTCAGTGTGAAACCTGGACCTGATGGATGAAGAGCTGAGATCCTGGTTCACATTCTTCCTTTTCAAAAACGTCTCCATCACTGTCACTGACACAGTACTTTGATACAAGATGGTAGCAGGAGGTGGAGATGAACCACACTGACGTCTGTCACTTTACATTTCACCGGCAAAGTTCTGTGCTGCCCTCTAGTGGTGAAGAGTATTTATACATGATTACTCTGCAACACACTGCGACTGTGAGAGCAAATGTTTTTTTAGAAAAAAATGTGAAATTGGATAATTTCCCACAGCTCACCTGACTAGATTTCGCGGAAACACCAGTGTGCCACGGCACCGTGGTGGAAAAACACTGATATAGGAGACGTATGGATATGTGATCAACAGCTACCATATTATCTGGACTATAAGTACCTTTTTTGTCGTCCAGTTCTTTGGCCGGCTTTCAGTTTTATTCCTGCGTTGAACGTGAACATATATAAAGACAGAAGAAAGCAAAGTATATATAAAATGAGAGTACTGCCACTTTTAAGTGTTAAATCTTTGACAACAAATGCTTTAAAAAAAGTCATATTTAGAATACTTCCATGGAAAATAATTCACGATACTTCAGGTAAGTGGGACTTAATAGTGTGAGGATGAACTTTTACGGTAAGTTAATGTACTTTAGATGATTTTATAAGCTTGAAATTTGTGCAGTTTACTCAACTTATACTCTTTTATTACAGAAAATATGGTACATTTTGCAGTACCAACTCAAGATGAGTCACTCTA
Organism: Blennius ocellaris; assembly: GCF_963422515.1. Classification (NCBI taxonomy): domain Eukaryota; kingdom Metazoa; phylum Chordata; class Actinopteri; order Blenniiformes; family Blenniidae; genus Blennius; species Blennius ocellaris. The sequence continues at coordinate 17,797,212 of NC_137672.1, read as the reverse complement.
AATGTGCATGTGGAAGTTTTGTTTTTGATTGTGAATCCAGAGGTCAAGGAAATGTTCCACTTTTCCACTTGTGAAAGTTTTTGTCTTCGCTCGTTGTGTAATTTTAACTCAAGATGACAAATAAGGCGTAAAGGAAACTGGCAGAGAACGTCGTTAAAAGTAGTATTTCACCATTATTATTCACGTCGGAGACGTCTGAAAACAGCCGACGGCAAAAAAAAAAAAACAACCAAAAAAACCTGTGTAAATAAAGGAGAAATAATGATTACAACATCCCTCCGGTTTCATCCATCTTTTACGTTCCTCCTTCACCGGGAGGCGTTTTGTAAACATTGCGCAATCCCTCGAATGTCAGCTCTGAAAACACGCCGAGCATTTCAGCATTTCCCGTAGACAGTTGAAATATTCGGTCATTTTCTGACTTACGAAGGGAGAAGAAGCGCGTTACGCCTCCTTTACATAGACTTTGGTAAACAAACGTCACAAACTAAACTAAAAGCACTTTTCCACTAGTTCCTCCTCAGCTTTACCGTCGAGTAAAGAGGTATCTGATTTCTCGGAGGTGACCGTCCTGGCCAATGCCGTTTAAACCGCATTTAAATTTAATTTTAAGTATTGTACTATTTGTTCGCCATCAGCTGCTGCTAGCGGCTGGTAGCAGAAGTCACCAGTTAGCAGGGGCACCAGTGAAACCGAAACACCGGACAGTGAAGCGCAATCGTAGCGAACCACATTTTGTAATATAACGAACAAACCAGTATAATAAAATAAATAGTATTATTAGAGCTGGTATCCGATGCACATTGACTCCGCCCACGCCTTGGTCGTACTACATTGTAAGGCTGAGTCGAGTCGATTCCAGTCCAGTAAATCTGAGCAGGAGCTGGCGGAGAAGCGCCACAACTAAACCGATGACACTTTATTAATCCCCCTTTGGGAAACTTCCTTTTCCCGTATCCAGCAGTCGGGATCAAGCCTGATCCACCGCTACCGTATATCTTTATTCTATCACTCTCTCGCTCTCTCTCTCTCTCTCTCTCTCCGACGCCACATTAACACAGTCCAGAGCTCCCGTCACCCTCCGAGGCCGATAAGGGAGACGCTCTGCACGGCCCCGACACTCATCCACTTCCTCATTCCTCCGCCGATCCACCGAGTCAGAATCCAGCGAACCTGAGCTGGGATTCCTCTCGTGTGTCGGTGGGGTGGGGGGGGTGGGGGGGCTGTTTCCCTTGGCACCGCCGGGGACTTGGACGGCGTTTCCCACTGAGCCGCTCAAGCCAACGATAACAACGATCCACCGACGGGCTTAAAGTTCCTTCGTATGGGTTTCAGAGATGTGTCAGATTGTTTAGTGTGCGAAAACTGCAAAAAAAAAAGGGGGGGGTTAAAAAAAAAAAACCTTCGCAAAGTCTAGACGTGGGGGCGTTAAACATTCTCTAAAAGTTATTGCTGTTGCACGTTTGAGCAAATTTTTCACAAATGATGAAATTAGTAGAAGAAACATTTCAGGCAAGCAAAAAGGTTTTTTGGGGTTTTTTTTGTGCCTGGCGGAGATCAAAGGGGGTCGTCGACGTGGGGGCATTAAACATTCTCTAAAAGTTATTGCTGTTGCACATTTTTCAGCACAAATCTTTCACAAATGATGAAATTAGTAGAAGAAACATTTCAGGCAAGCAAAAGGGTTTTTTGGGGGTTTCTTTGTGCCTGGCGGAGATCAAAGGGGGTCGTCTGAACTGTTTCGCCTCTGGTCTAGACAGCCGCACCCTCCTAAGGACGATTAAAGTTTTTTTGTTTTTTTTAACACGCCGGAGCGAGGCAGCGCCGCTCAGGAGGCCCGGTGTGTCGGCAGCGTTATAACTCCCGCGACACCTCCGGGTTCCAGCCGAGACAATTAAGCTCTTCAAGCGTTTCTCGGTTACTCACAACAAAAAATCTAATTGGCTTTGGAGCCGCGCGTTATTAGGGAACATAACTGTCAATAAAAGCGGCGTTCAAAAGCATTAATGAGCGAAGGAAAGAACATGTGAGGGAGTTTCACACCAGCGAGAAGAAATGAACTCAGCTTGTCGCCTCGTAACTTTCACAAACACGGATATTTGACTTTATAAGTACTAATTCTTCCTCTGAGCACCAGAAATTCATTCAGAGTTCAGAGAAGCTCGGCAGAAGCCAACTGAGGTCAGAACTGTGAACTCATCAAATAATAATAACCCGTAAATACAGAAAACTGGGAAGTTCTTCAAGAATTCTAGTGAAACGGAAGAAAGAAAATCCTTCAGGTGTTAGAAATAAGTATAACCTGATATTTGTAATAGAAGGAATAAAATAGTTCTAGAAAAATCTCAAACAAGTTATTTTAGAATCATACAACTTTTTCTTTTTTTTTTTAATTAACCTTTGAGTCAAACTACTTTAAGGTGTTTTAAGATAAACGTGTGAAGATCAGCCAATTTACTGTTTTTATTAATTGCAGGGAATATTTGCCACAATTAATTTTTATTTTTTTTTACCTTTTATGACTATAGAAATAATCATAATTAAACTAAACATATACTATGTTTCTCTTGAGGGTAATTTGGGCATAAAACCACATAATGTCTCCTGCTTCCTTCTTATTTTGAATTTTCTCTCACGCGTTTTCTGCTCGGATCTCTAAAACTCAGCCGAGTTGAAAAACAGAAGCGATATTTGGACACTGGAGCATTCTTCTACTCGAGAATCGCTTTTAATAGAAATATCTGCCCTGTGGGTTCTTCTGCACCGCAGGTTAAAGTCCTAGTGAAATGAAAACTCGACCTCCAAAACACTCTGGTGTCGCTTCTAGGGACATTTTTCATGCTAACTAGCCGAAGGGTAAAATGTTAAAACACGGCAATCTGCGAGAAAATAGCCGATAAACGGCGCTATTTCCTCTGCTGGGCGGAGCTTCTGACAATAACAGAGTGACATCACGAGTTGTGCACACGCCCAAGTTGTGTTTACATTATGGAGGATCAGAGTTTTGACCACGAAGAGGCTGAATTTAACCATATTTCATCATCGTCGTCATTTCAAACCCAGTGATTGATGAAGAAGACACAGAAGGTGGTTCTGCCATCGGTGACCCCGTCTGGAACATGTTTGAGGAAGCAGAAGACGCTTCGTCCTCCATTCGTCCTCGTCTCCTCGCCTCAGCAGCCGCCACTTTTCACCTTTGAGGCTCCTGACTTTTGGCAGAACGACCGGCTTCCTGCATCCAACACGTCCAAGAGCTTTTCTGACTGGAATCACCGAAGATGAGTCCAGGTATTACTTGATCGTCTACTAGCCGCCCAAGCTAGCGGCTCCCGCTAGCCGCTAGTGGCCCGTGCTCCTTTTCTCCTCTCTCGGTCTCTTCCAGGCTCAATCTTTCATCAAGGCTCATAAAACACAGACTATAACTTCAAAACACTGTAAAAACGTCGATATTTAGAGGGAAACAAGCCGATATAAACACAACAGATCGAGATCAGCACAACTCGTGACGCCACGCATAGGCTCCGCCCACAATGGCCACGAAGAAGGATTCCCTCGATTTCGTCGGCTGGAGATTCAAAATTCAAATAACTTTGTTTTGCGACAACAGTGGTGGGGCAGAGTCGGAGGAACCTTACAAGTAGTACCCCAACTATCGTTTTTTGCAAAGTAGTGTTTTACATTTCACTGGGACTTTAAGCCCTTGGTCTTGTTATAGAGGCAGACGGAGGCAGACGGAGGCAGACGGAGGCAGAAGGAGGCAGACGGAGGCAGCAGCAGTGAGTTGTGGTTGCAGCGCCTCGCTGGGTCCTTCCTCCCTAAAGCCCTCTGCTAACAATTAAACCATTGAAACACATTCATAAGCAGAGCCGGGCTCCAGACGCCGGCAACATCTGACGAGGATCAGGGAGACACGGTGACCCCGGTGCCCTTCTCTCTCCCCGCCACTCTAACACTAATGTGAATTATTCCAGCTTCTTCTTCTTCTTCTTCTGCGCTCGTTATCTCGCCGCGGATTGAAACCACGTGGGGTAAAAAAAAGCCCGAAAGACCCCGAGGGCAAACACAACCCGGGGTAAACTGTCCATTGTCGCCCATCATTAGAAGCGATCGTTATCCACTTTTCCGATTGTTCCCTGAAGGCAGCACGCACTCAGGGGGGATTTTCTTCACCGACCCCCCACCTGTCTCCCCCCCCCCCCCCCCGAGACGTCTGATTTCAGACAGCAGTTGCTTAGTGTAAACACACACACACACACACACACACACACTCTCCAACACAGCTTCACTCCTCATTGCACATTGTGTAAAAATGCAGTCTGGAGGCCCGCAGCCTGACACGTACGTGACGGAGTCCACCTGCCTCCAACCGCTGGACGTCCAGAGAGCGACGTTCCACCCTGCCTGGTGTGAACACACGGGTTCCTCCCTGCTGATCCACCGGATCGTGTGAGTAGAAGTGAAGTAAAGCTTCCATGGCGGCAAATAAGACGCAACAAGTGCAACTGGGAATCCAGCGCGTCTGTCGTTGTGTCACATACGACAGATTTGACTTTTTATGGAAGTTGATTAGTGACATGTTGAACCCTTTTACAGAGATCTAAGTATCGATATGCTAGATAATGAATGCGTCTCTTTGGGGTCGAGTTGAAAGATCAATCTGGAGATATAATCTACTGAAATGAAGAAAATTTGAGGTTTTTTATTTTCGGTATCAGGTCGGTATCGGTTCAGTATCGGTTCGGTATCGGTTTAGTATTTGTTCAGTATCTGTTTGGTATCGGTTCGGTATCGGTTCCGTATCAGTTCAGTATCTGTTCGGTATTTGTTCAGTATCAGTTCGGTATCAGGTCGGTATTAGTTCGGTATCGGTTCAGTATCGGTTCGGATTCGGTTCGGTATCTGTTCGGTATTGGTTCGGTATCAGTTCGGTATCAGGTCGGTATCAGTTCGGTATTGATTCGGTATCGGTTCAGTATCTGCTTGGTATCGGTTCGGTATCGGTTCCGTCTCAGTTCAGTATCTGTTCGGTATTGGTTCAGTATCAGTTCGGTATCAGGTCGGTATCAGTTCAGTATCGGTTCGGTATCGGTTCAGTATCTGTTTGGTATCGGTACCATATCAGTTCCGTATCTGTTTGGTATTGGTTCAGTATCAGTTCGGTATCGGTTCGGTATCTGTCCGGTATCGGTTCGGTATCGGTCCGGTATCAGTTCGGTATCGGTTCGGTATCAGTTCAGTATCGGTGATCCCTACTTTGGCTTTGCTTGGTATCAGATCAGAATACCTGTGTCATCATCGATCACTAATAGTTTAAAAAACTATTTAAAAAATGTGCAGTAGGTGGACGTTTCTACACCTTTTTCCCTCCACCTGTCAACGTCGGTGCCACAGAAATGATCAGTATATAGACACAATCCTCTGTTTCTCAGCTTTCTGGGAGTTTTTTTTTTTTAAATTTCCTCTTTATTCCTCACGGTTCAGAGAAATGTTCAGAACAGAGCAGGCATTACTCGCTTTTCATCGCTTTCGTGCAACAAACGCCACAATATTTCACACATGTGTGTTAATAGATGCACCGACACGCGTCAAGAATTGCTAAACGGCGTCATGCACACAAACATGACGCTCTTATCGAGAATGACGCGTGTGCAACTGTTGAATAATAATAAGTCCCAGAGCCCCGACATTCCAAATAAGCAGTAGAAGAAGCAGAAGCCAGAGTCCTCTGGACACAGATGAAGGAGGTTTTTAGGCCCTAAAATGGATATGTAAGAAGCAGAAAGCCGCAGAAAGAAAAAAAAAAAAGGTTGAAAATGACTGCAGTGTTTCAGCCGAGAGCAGAGAAACAGATCCAGGAGGTGAGATTTGGAGACGGAAGCAGGACGGGAAGTGTCGAGTGTGAGGTCCGAAAACCGACACACCGCTTATTTAACTTGAAGGAATGAGAAGCTGAGCGACGGAAATGATCCAGGGCGGGAACGTCCGTGGAAACAGATCGAGTTCAGGAGGTGGTGAAGGTCCCACTTCAAACTGGGAAACACTGGGAGCGCCAATCAAAGTGGGAAGTTCCCACTTTCATACCCAAACTGCAAAAAATGGGATTTGGAGTTTCAAGGCAAATTAATTGCTTTTCTGAAATGATGTTTTCAAGTGAAAGAATCCTTCAGCGCGTCCCGTGTGCCTGTTCACACGGTGGAAAACAATCCAATCCTGATAAGTGGAATATTTTAAGATGCTGTATTGTTGATTTGCACCACTTATTTAATTTAAGTGAAAAATGCTTGAAATGTAAATGAAAAGGAGCTTCAGTGTTTGAGATGCAGCTAAAAATTAGTAGATAAACTAAAACGCTGGTTAGGGAAGATTTTGAACATGTTTTCATGTCACAACCCAAATAAAGTGATATCACCTTCTTTACTGAGATTATATTGTCAACCGAGTTAATGTGAAGCTTTTATGATGCAGGAAAGAACTTGAAAGGTTGCCGTGGAAACGGGGCCTAAAACGACAGAGAAAAACTAGGGAAAAAAAAAAAAAGTCAAACCGGACTCATGTGCTCAGCGAATACCGATAACGATATCATTACTGATAACAAATACCGATAACGAATACCGATAACAATATCGTTACGATAACAAATACTGATAACGAATACTGATAATAATATCGTTCCGATAACAAATACCGATAACGATATCGTTACCGATAACGAATACTGCTAACAATATCGTTGCCGACAACGAATACCGATAATGACATCGTTACCGATAACGAGTACCGATAACGATATCGTTACCGATAACGAATACTGATAATGATATCATTACCGATATCGTTACCGATAACGAATACCGATAACAATATCGTTACCGATAACAATATCGTTACCGATAACGAATACTGATAACGATATTGTTACCGATAACAAATACCAATAACAATATTATTACCAATAACAATATTATTACCGATAACGGATACCGATAACAATAGCGTTACCGATAATGATATCATTACCGATAACGATATCGTTACCGATAACGAATACCGATAAAGATATCGTTACCGATAACGACTACTGATAACGACTACCGCTAACGACTACCGCTAACGACGGCGGTGAGCTCGTTCCCACCTGTGCACTCGTGCTGCAGCCCCTTGCCGTAGTAGCCCTTCTCGCAGATGCAGTCGTACTGTCCGGTGTGCGTGCCGCAGCGGCAGCTGGCCATCAGGTCGCAGCAGTCCCTGCCGGCCTCGCACAGCGAGGAGCAGCGCGACAGATCCTCCTGGATGTAGCTGCCGGTCGGGAGGTCTGAGAGGAGGGAGGGGGGGGGGGGGGAGAAAAAAAAACAAACGCAAGAGAGCTTTTAATGCCTTCTAGCGGAAAGTTTAAAGTGGACGACTCAGCCGGACAGCGGGTAATTTTCCCCCTCAGTAACTTCACTTTAAAGGTGCATAATGGAAGGGGGAAAAAAAAAAAAAAAGGTTTGTGAGGATTAAGCCTGACAGCTGCTGTAATGTCGGGAGCAGCAAGCTAAAAGACATCTGTCACCTGCAAATTAAAGCAAAACATGAGCCGCAGACCGACTTAAATTACTTTCTCCAGCAGTTTCGTCTTCAAAGAAATGGAAGGAGAAGTGTGACATTACTGCATTAGCAGTTCCTTGTGTCACGTCTAATATGGTCGCGGAACGACTTGTGCAGATTTAATTGTACGTGGACAGAAAAGTACAATTTACAAGTGTGAATTATGTTCGCCTGCGAGGAAATGTCCCACTTTAAACCACTAAATCTGTTAAAAAAGTGGATTTTTCTCTCCTGACTGCCTTGTGGGTATTGTTGCCCCTCGGTGTCGCCTGGCAGGCGACTCTCAGGGGGGGGGAAATGCTTTTCGCTCTCACAGCCTCATCCCACTTCTTCCACCGCCGCACCTACTGTCACGTCTCGCCTTTCAAACGCGGCGTGGAGCATAAAAGACCAGTGTGTGTGTGATTTACCGCCTCGCGGACGCTCAGCGCCGCACGCGGATGCGATATTTATTGACGATAATTAAGTTTTAAAACCATGACTGGGAGATTCTTTCCACCAGAAATCGCTGGAAAGTCCCCGTGAAGTGTGGGAAAACTTGCTCTCTCGCTGTCCCGACCTCCACACCAGTGAGATTTAATGGCTGCTGACGCGGACCTTGTCGGATTCAGCGTAAAATATTATCGGCCGCCCTTTTAAGTCGGCGTCACGTTTTAGCGAAATACTGCCTGCGGGTCGGAGGGTGACGACGGGAGCGCTCGGGCTTCAAAGACCCGTCGACTTCCACGACATACTGACGTTATCCTTCCTTTGTAAATGGGAAGGTGGGGTGACTACGGTGGCCCTGAAGTGCAAACCACAACAACAAATCACTAAACACAACAACAAATTCAAAAACACAAGGACGACAACCTAAACAGAAAAGGTAGATACTAGTTAGCAGAAATACATCTCACTGATTGGACGATGGGACAGTAGCGCTTAGGAACCGGAGGTCATTTCGCTTGTGGTGCGTTTAGTTTCAAGAGGAGAAAACATCGGGAAGGAAAGGAGGAACAATGTTTTGTCCAAGCTGCGGGAAAGAGTCGGTAGAGGATCGCCAAACTTTTCCATGTTTTAAAATTCGTGCTTCAGGCAGAATAACTTTCGGTTCAAAGGCTCAACGACTCTGTCGTCCAATCAGAGAGCTCGTCTGCTGCTCTTCTGTTAAAGTTAATGTCGTTTTGTTTTTGAATTTACTGTCGTGTTTTTGAATTTGTTGTGTTTTTGAATTTGTTGTGTTTTTGAATTTACTATTGTGTTTTTGAATTTGTTGTTGTGTTTTTGAATTTACTGTTGTGTTTTTGAATTTGTTGTTGTGTTTTTGAATTTGCTGTTGTCTTTTTCAATTTGCTGTTGTATTTTTGAATTTACAGTTGTTTTTTTCAATTTTTTGTTGTGTTTTTGAATTTGTTGTGTTTTTCAATTTGCTGTTGTGCTTTGAATTTGCTGTTGTGTTTTTGAATTTACAGTTGTGTTTTTGAATTTTTTGTTGTGTTTTTGAATTTGTTGTGTTTTTCAATTTGCTGTTGTGTTTACTGATTTGTTGTTGTGGTTTGCACTTCAGGGCCAGCGATGTTTGGCCAGATTCTGACTGAAAAAAATCTTCTTACCCTCGTGCAGCGCGCGGCGAGCCAGCGCCTCGAACTCGGCGAAGTTGTGCACCAGGTAGCAGTGCTGGTCTTTGGGCTGCGACGCCATGTCGTGGAGCTCCCGGATGTTTCCCTGCCAGATGCCCAGCGTGAAGATCTCCACGCCGCGCTCCCGCAGCGCCGCCGCCACCGGCCGCGGGTCGCCGCCGTTGGAGTAGCCGTCGGTGATGAGGAAGATGACCTTGCTGGCGTTGCTCCGCGAGTGGCGCAGGATTTGCTGCGAGGCGACAACAACAGAGACCCGTTGAGAACTTTTTACGGTTTGTTAAAGTTAAAGTTTGGTCTTCTGGAGTCGAACCTGGCAAGACTATCGTGTGTCTGTACTTTTATTTATTTCGTGTACTTAGATTTAGATTTGTGGGCCTATAATTACAACAGTGTGTCATAAAGGCTATTAAAGGAGACAGAATGCGCTAAAAGAAAGTCGCGCAGCCTTCCAGTCGTTACCCAGGGCAAAGCAAACAGCTCTGGTTGGATTATGCAGGTGAGAAGAGGAAGTTGAACAGACTTACAGGTCTTTACTCAAATCTCTGTGTGCACAAAGCAAACTACACACCTACAAACACATCTTTGCTCCCAGATGGTGTATTTTTCACATAAAAGTGGCTTTTTAAAATAACCCAGAAGTGCAACTTAGACTCCAGAAAATAACACACTTGGTCCGATTCTGAGTTTGTGTAATAAAGTCAAGCAAAATCTGTGAAATAAAAACAAAATTACCTGCAAAAAAAAATTAAAAGGTGACTCGTATTCCAGGAAATACGGTAAATCAACATTTTACTGAACGAAGCCAGACTGTCCCCGTCATTTGTAGTTGTGGACGACATGATTCACCAAATAAAAGCTGACAAATGCGACCGACGCGTCCTCAACAACGTCGTAACCCCCCCCCCCCCCGCCCTACCCCCCCCCAACGCACCACTAAATTGAATAACGAAGGACGTCACTCACGACCACTAAAAACAGGCCTTCGATTCTAGGTTTCCTTAAAAGCCCCACATCAGCAGAACGGGCAACAAGGGGCAAAACGGGGTGGGGGGGAACTCTACGATTGTAATTATTCCTCGTACTGCCTGTGCAGCTGCTGGCCGGCGGTGGGAAACCGCGGAGGACGGTGCAGACCGAGCTCAGACTGCAGAGCCCAGACTAACTATAGCCGCCACTTACCGGCCGCCGCATGCAATTAGACACTGCAGGCGCAGGAACGTATCTTTAGTTTCGACGACGCAGGAACGGGAACATCTGCTGTGGCTGGAAGGGTGGAAGGGTGGGGGGGTTTGTTTAGAGCGATGGTGGGGAGGTGAAGTCATGACAGAGACTTCAAGTTCTCCTGAGGAGAATCAGTGTTTTGGAAGGAGAAAAGAGGGGAGAAGAAAAAACAAAAACGAACTCCTAACATGACAGACTGTAATATATACGAGAGATGAGGAGAGAGGAGACACGCAAGGGTGTGACCGGCCGGCGAGGGGGGAGGAGGGGGAGGAGGAGGAGGAGGAGGAGGAGGAGGAAAAAGAGACACGGATCTGGGACTCGTTGTCTAATTGGCAGAACTTCAGGCAGCGACTGTGAAGCCAAACTCGGCGAGGAGGAAAAGGACGATGGAGACAAGAAGACAGTCGGGATCAGGAAACCTCCATGTCTGACTAACGTACAGCTTTACTCCTTAAAAAAACTACGTTGGCTTTGGATTATATTGAATAAAAGTATACATTGATCCATCTTTACATATTTATCTTGGCTCGATCCCAGCTATTGATCTACATGTCCGTCTCTGATTTATTTTAAATTTATCTATTATTTATCTATTTCAGGTCATGCTAATATTTCATGTGGTTTTTTTTTTTAAATTAAATATTCACTTTTAATCAAAGAAATATACATGTCCATTCATATATTTATTTTTATATATTTAATATAGAATATTTTTTATCAAAATATATAATGTTTTTACAATAAGTTCAACAAGAAACATTCAGCTTTGGTCACGTCGACGTAACGTTTCAAAAGAAAATGCATCGTTTCTGCATTTTTATAGCAGAAAACTTTCCGTTTCCATGGAGACAGTGTTGAAAATGTGTCACATTGTCCCCCCTGTTTCCATGGAGACAGAGAGACGGCGCTTTCAAAAGGTACCCCCCCCCCCCCCCCCCCCGTTTCCATGGCGACTGAGCCTGAGCGTTTTGGAAGTGTTGCGTTTTCTCCCGTTTCCAGAATGTTTTCAGCGCCACATCCAATAAAAGTTTTCTGTTTTCACTTCAAACGTTGTTGCATAAACATATTCTTATGTACTTATTACATTTGCTTTTTTTTAAAATGTAATATAACTACATAATTTTTATTTTTTCAAAAAACCATCAGTCTCAAAATGCCTTTATTTCTTCTTATGAAGTTTAAAATTCAGTTTTATCGTTTCTTTCTTTGTTCCCGCTTATTCGTCTTATTAACACCCTGTCAACTATCGGCGGAAGACTTTGAATTCTATTTATTAGCGCGTTCAGAGCGCTGAATAATAATAATATGCAGCTGCTTTTGCTCTTGTGAACCGATTTCCCCTGATAAAATGACGAAAGCGTCATTCTAGAAAGATGAGGGGATAAAAAAGGAAGACAACATCATAGTTGGGGCTTCAAAGATTAACAGGCGTGTTAGAAACTCGGCCAACAAGCTGTAAAATTTATGGCAAATACAAGTCATTTATAGTCTGGCTTTCAGTTTTTTTTTTTTTTTAATGGTAATCTTTTCTAAACTATTAGACAAAGGAGTGAGATCACTTCACGGGTTTTCACTGCGCCACATCTAAAAATAAAGACATTTACAACAGCTGGGTTTAAACAGTCGTTTGGTTTCTGTAAACTCCTGAACTCGTCCTGACAGATGTTGATCAGCGAGGCCAGAAACTGAAACTCTACTGAAATCTACTGAAAATAATCGTCTGCTTTGCTTTTATTTAACCAAGGAAAACACATTTATTGATCATTTTTAGGACTTTTTTTTTCCAATAAATGCTGATATCTTGCAGCGATCTTATATATTGTGGGTATTCCGGTTTTTTTTTAGTTTGGGTATTTTCTAAACCAACATTAATGGATTTATTCACTGATATCAAATAATTTAACAGCTATTTGTATATCATCTTAACATTTTATCTGAATTTTCTTTTAATAGCTATTTTTTTTTAATCACATTGATTTTTCAACATAACTTTTTGTTTCAACATTTTTAATGTATAATCTCTTTTTTTGGACAATTTTTTCAGTATTTCTATGACATATCAGATATTTTACCTCCTTTTAATATCCAATATTAAAACCTTGTGCATCAGTTGTTTGCAGTGTGATCGATCAGCTTGTCAGTGTAATTTGGGGACATTATTTGTTTTGATGTGGCCATTTTTTAACCTTTAATAAATGAATATTTGTGATCTACGCTCACAAGCTGAAGTCCGGAGAGGATGTACTTCCTGCATGTGTTCGTTCACACACTTGGCCGAGGCTCCGGCGTCGGCGTCGCTCCAGCTCAGAGATAATAAGCAGGCGGCGATGGGACAGTGTGTGTGTGTGTGTGTGTGTGTGTGTGTGTGTGTGTGTGTGTGTGTGTGTGTGTGTGTGTGTGTGTGTGTGTGTGTGTGTGTGTGTGTCAGAGCCAACGAGATCTGTCACAGCGGTGGTGATAGTGCACCGAGCCACAGGCCGGAGGGATTAGTGGTGAGAGGGCTGGATCTATCTATCCAGAGGAGGAAGAGGGGGAAGAGGAGGAGGAGGAGGAGGAGGAGGAGGAGGAGGAAGAGGAGGAGGAAGACATATGTGGAGCTACTGCTTTGTTTTAATACAGTCTCTCTCTCTCTCTGTCTCTCTCTCCCTCTCTCTGTCTCTCTGTCTCTCTCTCTCTCTCAGAAAACTGCTACAGAAATATATCTTGATTAATTACAACATATTGGCTCTGGATCTATAAAAACATCTATAAATATTGACTTCTATATCTATAGTCTATATCCGAATCACGTCGCGCTTCTATTCTCTGGACTTTCTTGTGGCTTTAATCAGGATCGTTGTGTCAGAAACATCGACAATCTCATTTAATTTAGAAATCGTGAATTTGGAATATGATCCGGATCCGGATCCGTTTCGTGTTTGTCGGCCAGTTTCCCTCCGGGAACTCGTCCTGTCAAACAAACTAACCAGCGGCGGTAAATCTGGTGGTTTTAGGTGAATTATTGCAGCCTGGCGGCGCCAAACAAGACCACAGATGTTAATCCCGGTTAGCGAGCATCATCGCCGCCATCGGGGGGCGGCGAGGCCTCGACACACAAAGAAAACACGGCGTGCGGCGCGGCGTGAACATCCCGATGAATTTCAATGAGGACCCGACGGGGGAAACTCCGACGCCGGCGTGCGAAACAGATGTGTTTGTGATCAAAGCTTCAAAGGGATGCGCTTGGCACTGGAGGCCGGCGACGCCCTCCGAGCCTCGCGGCGGCGCCGGAGCGCACAGCTGCTAATCAAAGGCTCGGGGACGCGTGGCAGCGATCCCGAATGCCAAATGAGGAAAGCGCCACCATTAGCAGCATGCTAACACCCCCCCCCCCCCTCCCGCCCCCAGCCCCCCCCACTGTGGCTTTGATCCCAGCACAAAGACACCTGGATCAAAGTGAAACCCTTCTGTCTCCGTTTGCAGCGATGCAGGAGGCGAGACGAACACTTACGTAGACGACGTTAACGCGCACTTTCGTTTTTATTTATTTTTATTTTTACTCTGTTGTTTTTCTGCTTTAAAAATTTTTTTTAAATAAAGTGGTTTAACCGAGATCAATCTCAAAGCTCAGTCGGTCACATTTTGACGTCGCCTCCATAAAAAACATTTGCGATCAAATGTCCGGAGGAAGAGGAAATGATGAAGAGAGGGAGCTGGATGGACAGAGAGGAAGACAGAGATAAAGAGAGGGAATAAAGAAGAGGGAGACTGATAAAGCAGGTGTCGATAACTGTGACTGAAAAATGAAATGAAGACAAATAGACTGATGGATGGAGAGAGAAAGAGACAAACGGAGATAGAAATAAAGAGGGAAGGATGAATGAAATGGTCAACAAGTGAAAGAGAATAATAAAGATGGAGTGGTTCAGTGATTGATTGATCGATAAAGAAAGAAAGAAAGGAGCAACATTATAGAAAGATATTTGGACATGGAGATAGAAATTAATAATGGATGATGGATGATAGATAGATAGATACTGAAGACACAAAGATAAAAAAAACGTATTGAAAAAGAGACTGAGGCATAGAAAAAGAGAGAGAGAGAGAAAGAGAGAGAGAGAAAGAGAGAGAAGTAATACTAAAAAGCTAAACTAACACTGCTACACATACAAATATTTAAACACACGGATGATTAAAAATTCACAGCAAACCTAATAAATCTAATAAATGTCATAATTAAATAAAACCTCACTGAAGACTAAACACATTAAAACACTAAAATAATACATTTTCTGACATGTATGAGTTACAAAAGTGTGTGTGTGTGTGTGTGTGTGTGTGTGTGTGTGTGTGTGTGTGTGTGTGTGTGTGTGTGTGCGTGTCGTCCCCTGAGGTCACAGCAGGAAAACCACTGAGGTTTTATCTTATAAAGATTTGACTTTGCTTAAAATCGACCATCACAAACCCGCAGAAATCTTAATTTGCAGGCGTTCCCGAGGATTAAAACAAAACAACAACAAAACAAAAAAAACAAAACAAAAACACATCCGACTGCATCCTCTCGGGGGGGGGGGCTTGTTTTGACAGGCGATCTGCAGTTGTCCTGGGTGGTCAGAATAACAACAGCAGCTCTGCAGAACAACATGTTAACACTGCTACTCTCTCTCTCTCTCTCTCCCTCTCTCTCTACCTCTCTCGCCCCCCCGGGGGGCAGGATTGTGCAACGTCTCAGGGACACATGCTTTGGATGTTTGAGATAAACTGCAGGCCGCCTCCTCCTCCTCCCCCTCCTCCTCCTCCTCCTCCTCCTCCTCCTCCTCCTCCCGCTGCAGCGGCGCCGTCCCACAATGCTCCAGGTTTGCTACACATTGCATCAGGAGCCGTGGAGGAGCGGATGCGCGGTGGAGGTTTTGGCTCGGAGGCGCATGTGAAGCACGTGCACTCCTCCTCCTCCTCCTCCTCCTCCTCCTTCCACTTTCCTTTTGTTCTGTGTTCACACACACATATTTACTCAGATTACATCATCCTTGTTTCCCCTCCGCCGACTGTTACTTTCCCTAAAATCTGGTTTTGCTCAGCGGATCTGAGTTTTTTTTTTTTTTTTATCCGTCTGTGTTTATTTGGGAGAAGAGCGCAACTTTTTGAAAACACCGACTCTGCCTAACCCTACATGAGTGTGTGTGTGTGGTTTCATTACAAAAAAACCAAACAGCAGCACCCACTATAGACCCGACATGCAAACATCGTTTTCAGCGTTTCTGTGTACACGGATATCGGTTTTTTATTTTTAAATGTCGCTTCTGCAAAAAGAAAACATAATGACGATGCGTTTCCACTTCATGACATGTGGGAAATTGTCCAATTCCAGTTAATTGGTTAAAAAAAAAAAAAAAAAAAAAACGATTTCACATTATTGAACGTCTAAAATTTCTTGGTTGATGAAGAAATGTACACACCCTTCCTGGCCAGCAGGTGGTGGTAGGAAACACATCAATACATCCATACTGACCCTGTTAATTTAAGACAATAAAATGAATGGGATGTGCAGTAGTGCAGTGTTTTTCAACCTTTTTGAGCCAAGACACACTTTTTTCTTTGGAAAACTCTGGAGGCACACCACCACCACCTGAAAATGTTAAAATGTGAACCTCTGTAGCCTCTATTAACAATATAAAGTCTTTCTCATCAAAGTTTTATCAACAGGAATCAAGTAAATCCAGAAAGCAAGGACTTTTTTTAATAGTGCCTCCCTCAGTGTGAAACCTGGACCTGATGGATGAAGAGCTGAGATCCTGGTTCACATTCTTCCTTTTCAAAAACTTCTCCATCACTGTCACTGACACAGTACTTTGATACAAGATGGTAGCAGGAGGTGGAGATGAACCACACTGACGTCTGTCACTTTACATTTCACCGGCAAAGTTCTGTGCTGCCCTCTAGTGATGAAGAGTATTTATACATGATGACTCTGCAACACACTGTCGCTGTGAGAGCAAATGTTTTTTTTTAGAAAAAAATGTGAAATTGGATAATTTAGACTATATCTGGAGGAAACACCAGTGGTTGAAAAACACTGCAGTAGTGCAACAGTAAGGCTGCCAATAGAAGCCCAGAACGTGACGGATAAGTATTTTTTCCAGCTTTTCATTTTATTAAAATACTTTTGCTCCCATTTTGAATTTTTTTTTTTAATATTTCCTTTAGAATGCAGGATATTATGAATGAAAGTGAAAAAAACGTTTCTCTAGAGGAGCCACTTTTAACTGTGTGTGTTGTTGGGTGTGTTATTGAGCCCCCCCCCCCCATGGTGCCTCTCGTCTGGAGCCCCCCACACTATCTCTGATATGCTGACGCTTGTCGACTTGCGTTTTGCTTTTAGTTCCGAGCGAAGAAGAGAAAGAACAAATGATTTATGTAGCAGGTATAATTGCAGACTTGAGGAGACGATCAGTCATCAATCATTGTGCTCCGACGGAACGTTCCCAAAGGAAAACACACAACAGAAAAACCCCCGCAGAAGCCCGACAGGCGCTCTGGAGGTAATTGTCAACCTGTCTGGGAAGCATTTTCAAGGGTAGAAGAAGAATTCCTCGAAACAAGAGAGCCATTACAGGAAATTGCTCCCAATTTGGCCGCCGCCTCACGCTCGCTGCTACCTAATAATTTAAAAGTTCCTCGCTCACGTCTGCCACGAGGATCCGGAAGGAGAGGAAGGTGCGGGATTAACTGGGAGTCATTTAGACCCGTCGTCTCTTTGACATTCTGAATCTTTAACGAGGGACGACGATCTGCTGCGTGTGCTCTTTACGGCTCCAACGCCGCCACTCGCCCGCCGCGTGCTTTTCCCTCATACGTCACACTGCAGACTTGTGGTTACGGGATAATCTCATTACATATTATTTTTCTTGTCCTTGAACATTTTTTTTTTGCACATGCAGCACGTCTCAACACACTTCCTGGACGCCAGCTTCACCGCGGCGTTTGTCTTCACTAGACAGTAAATATGTTGGATTTCATGTCAAGGTGATTTTTTTTTGGGTAAAAACCCGAGTGGCTGGACGGTGAGAACACACCGGGAAGCACAAACCCAGACTTCAAGCGTCTCGCTATGGGCGCTAGCCGCCTAGCGCCGGCGCGCGGCTTAACGCGGACCTCGACGTGACCCGAGTCCAGTCGATGACCCGAGTTCACCACGGAACGATCCCTCTGCTGCGACTTCACGGGATTCCGTCAGCGCTCGATAATAAATCTTCTTTAAACGCCTTTTTTCGAAAACCTCACGTGTATATAAGCGCCGGCGCGGCCACCGTGTCTTTAAAGCACATTTCCATGTGTTTCCAGAAGAATAAACATTAAATGTCATTCAGCTTCTTTTCTTTTTTTAGCAATTAAATCCACCCTCACTGTCCAATTCTGGTTAAATGTGAAGCTAATGAGATATTTATTCTGGCTTTCTGGGGGATGGAACGTCCCCAGGAAGTGAGTCACACGGATAAATCACCAAAATAATGCACTTTGTCGACCATTGACATGCTGTCCCGACGCCGCAGGCCCCCGGACCCCCGAGGAGACGGCGAGCCAAGTGGACCAAAGCAGATGTCCGCCGCTGTGACGCAACATTTTGAATTAAACGCCACTGGTTTCGGTCGATTTCTCAATAAGTGGCCTGCAACACGTCCAGGGAAATTCAACCTCTGACCCAATGAAAACATGTCAAAGCTCTCGAGGACAACGTGAATCACTTCTATATTGCATATTTCTACTTTTTAAATAGATGCCGGTTCTAGATTGCCTGAATCGTACTCATTCAAAAGTATTTGTTACTTTTCAGTGTTTTCCTTGACTTTGCAAATGATTCAGCTGAATATTTGAACATTTTTAAGTCCATAAAGAACCGATTCACATGAGTCGTATGAGTCTAATGAACTGATTCAACCGACTTGTCTGAATCTTTCCTGATTCTGTGACTCTTAATAACTTGATTCGGTGAACCGAAGCATCGATCCGTCTGATTCAGTGGCGTTTCCTTTCAATCAAAGTCTTTTAGTCTCGCAGTGTTTCCTGTGAGTTTGCTTGATTGAGTCAATGACCTGATTCAACCGACTCGTTTGAATCTTCTGTTTTTTTTGTGACTCCATTACTTTGACTTTGTGAACCATGAAGGGTATCACATGAGTCTTCTAACTCGAAGGTCGTGAACCAATTCTACAGAGTCCGCGATGTTTCAGTGAAACAAAAGACCCGATTCCTTACGGGTGAGTCGGCTGACTCACTTCGAACTCAGCAGGAGTGATCCGGACGGCTTGTCGGGTTGATAAAACTCTCCGACTCGGTACAAACACATGACTCATTAACCCAGAACCGACCGGCCCTAAATGATCTTATTCACAGAGAATATACCTGCTTCATAGCAACATTTGTTTACCGCCGTTTAACTCATTCTCATCTTTGTCGAAGATTCATGAATCACAAGTTGGATTAAATGAGCTCTTTTCTAAAAGCTGCACATTGATATATAAGCTTTATACATAAATGTAAATGTGTTCATCATTTAGTTTGTGTGAGGAATGTTTTAAAAGTCCACACGTACTTTGAGTTCAATGCCTTTTATCGACACTACAATTAAATGCAGATTATAAAGGAACGTAAACGTTGAGTCGTTATTACAAAAGTACTTCAAGTCGAACTTTCAGCACTTTTTTTTTGTAACCGAGTTCAATTTAGGTAAAGTAACTGTTGCAATGTGTGATTAAAATAAGGACATTTTAGATATATTTGGATGAAAGTAGAGATTCCCGAGGAGCTCCTGAGATATTTATGACTTTACTTTAAAAATGCGTCTTTTTAAACCCATTTTTTACAAATTTTACGTTGTATTAATAGGTATATATGCTTGTGATGAAAAAAAACAACTCTTTAGTACAATTTACACAATTAAACGTGGGTGAAGCAGTTTGAGTAGTTTATATAGGGGTATATATATACATGTATTTTTTTTTTTTTTTAAACAGTAGTCTGACGTGTAGCTGAGTATGATTGAAGAAGTTTTGCTTGAGTACACATTTTCATTACTCGGTCTCTTGCCTGCACAAGGCCTTTTTTTTTTTTTTTTTTTTTTTTTCATGATGAGATTAAAGTGGGAGCCAGAAGCACTTTGCCTCTATATTTGGACGACTGCTTGGAACAAAGCTTCTCACCGAGGTTCCAAAAAAACAAAAAAAAACGACAACTAATCGACTCCAAAATGCAAAATCTGACACAATAAGACCTGGACATCGTCCGGAGACGCACCGATTAGCCACTTCTAGCCGCCGACACAAGCCTGAGGTGGACAAACACGTACGCATGCAAGGCGCTCGCCAAGGAAAGCAGCCCAGTGGAATCTGGCACGCCGGCGCTGCAGCCGCCACATAGCAAGTGGTTTACTAATAGACCTACACGCCTTCGCCCATAAAAACATGTCATTTAGCTCGCCGCTACTGGCTCTCCGGAGCCGCTCTGGTCGACTCGGGTGCCAGCCTGTGACGCTTTTCTGGTCCCGGACTGATCCGGGGACGCCAAAGTAAAGCAAATCGCCGTGCTTCGAGAATCGGTGCGATTTTTTTTTTGCGCGCCAAGCTGCGAAACGAAACGCGAGGCTGGATTCTCCAGAAAAGCCTCGTGTGAAATACGAGTATGTGGCTTGTAAGGAACTGAAGTTTATAGATGGAGTGTCTTAAAAAAAAATATGGATTAATGGACGACTTTAATCTTCTCTATCGGCTTTTAAGAGAAACTCTTAATCACATTGTTTGTCATTATTTGATACATGAAGCAACATTTCTTTTTATAACTCTGGCTCATTTTAGCAGATGAATTAACTGATAGCTAAACTTACAAAAAAGAACTAAATGCTGTTCATTTTTTCCAGTAATTAGTGAATTAAAATGAACTTGTAAATATAGAAAAACCTGAAATGTTTACCTGAAACTGAAGAAATGCTGAAATTGTATGTCGTTTCCATGCCGGGCCACTAGCGGGTGCCGTTTGTCGTTTTTGCCATTAAAAAACATTCACATGAGAAAAATACGCTCCAAACATTAACAATGTCAGAACATGGCAATGTTGTTTTCACGCCACTAGTGGGCACTGTCGGTTGTTTTCGTTATGAAACCACACACACGTGCGTTGGACTGTTACTACGGTGACTGTCAAAATAAAACTCACAAGTCCCAGGAGAATATGGACTGGGAGTCGCGACAAACATCAATCATGTCGATTATCTACTGAGCGTGTGCAGAAGAAACGACCGACTACAGCCGTGATACACATGCGCAGCATTTTAGAAAAGCTGCACGTTGGGCCGTTTCCACGGCAACGGAGTCACAGCACTTCCAAAAACGTTTTTTTTTTGTCCCCCCCCCCCCCCCCCAGTTTCCACAGAGACAAGATTTGAAACAGTTTCAAGACCGAATCAGAGCATTTCAACGTCCCACATTTGGGAGTGTTTTCAAAAAGTTACGCTTTCATCAGCCCCGAGCACCGTCGTCGTGGAGACGGACAGCGAAAACGCAAAGAAAGTTTTCCAGATCTTGTGTTTGACGCGCCTGCGCCTCAGAGGGCTTAAAAAAAACAACAAAAACAAAACGCTCCGAATACACGCATCCTGATTTGAAACAAAATGTGCTCAAACGTCTAAAATCCAAAGAAAAAAAACGTTTCATCTGAAAAGTATGTGTCAGACAGTCGACTTCTCAAAGAACCAGAGGTTTCCTGGTGGAAACTGCCCCCCCCCCCCCCCCCCAGTGAGATCAAGAAACCACTGTTTTCTAATGGGGTTGGTAGCTGGACGAGTCGGAGCGACGGAGCTGCTGACAGTGAGCTCCTGCCGACGCCTCCCTGACCTTTGACCTTTGGCTCAGCGCCTCATTTCTGAATCACACGTCTTTCTCCTGCGCCTCTCCACCTCCGCGGTGTCGCTGACCCTTGAGGCTTTCATTTATCGCTCGCACACACACACACACACACACACACACACACACACACACACACACACACACACACACACACACACACACACACACACACACACACACACACACACACACACACACACACACACACACACACACACACACACACACACACACACCCGGTGTCAGCAGCACCCATCAATCGCTGAGCAGTATTTTAAGTAAGCGGGAGTGTGGAGGTGTGTGTGTGTGTGTGTGTGTGTGTGTGTGAGTGCTCAGTGGAAAGAACAGCGTGCGAGGTGTATGTGTGTGTGTGTGTGTAGGAAAGTGTGTGTGTGTGCAGAGTGGCCAGCGAGGGTAAAGCTGGAGATGTTTTACTTTTGCAGTCGAGCCCATGCTGAAGCATTTTTTCCGAATAATTCTCTCCCCGCCGGCAGAATTTCGACATCGCGCTAAAATCTGGGCAACTAATCAGGTGAGGAAAGTCTCAGATCGGCGTTCAGACATGAGTATCGGTGTCGTCGATATAAATAAAGCGCCTCCATATCGCCTCTCCCCCTCAGTAAGAATACAAAGCGTGTTTGACTGAAGGACATTTTTAGACTTTAAAATCAGTGTAAATGAACATTTTACCTTTTTTTTTTTTTAATTAAACGTCACTTGAACATTAAACCAATGAAAAATTATCTTGATTTAAAAAGACAAAACCTGAATTTCAATAAAGTATATGCTTAAAACTTCACGTTCCATCTTTTTCTGGTAGGAAGCTTAATATTGCTTTTAATCCTGAATCCAATTCACAATGTACAACTGACTAATAAAGGGTTAATAACCACAGAAGCATGAAGTAGACATGCTGAACAAGGAGATAAAGGAAGTTTGTTTTCTGACCCTTATTATAATGAAGCTTCACTGGACGGGATTGTAACCCTGGTCTGGGCCTCCATCGATCCAGAACCACAATAGACTGTTGGGCGGCCCTGAACGACCCCACTGACCTGCACCAGAACCAGGTCGGTCAGTAAGATCCACCCGAGGCCCAGACGTACCACCGATACCCTGATCGGTCTCATGTCCGAACGTGTCCGAACGCTCTGGGTGTTACTTTTACATCTCTGCCCTCCGGGGATAATAAAGACGTTCGAGATTTGGTTCGGTGAAGAAGACGAGGGATCCGACCATCGATACCAGGACGTCTGGTCTCTGAGGCCGACTTTCACCTGCGAGTTAAACTGGAACCAGAACATCGTGACCTCGAACACGTGGAGTGAATAACACTGATTGTCTCTTCATCGTGGCTCCTGTCAGTGGGTGGGACGTCTCAGACGGAGAGGTTCGGACCTCCAAGATGAACACATGTAAGAGTTTAAGTGAGTCTGACTACTGCTGGATCAGGAGTTTCAGGGTAGGGGGGGGTGAGGACTGGGCCTCCTGGTCCAATCTAACAGACGAGGGACCGCTAGGTCGAACTGCTGCAAGAGCTCAGGCTTGTTCTGGTGATATAGTAAAGGTGGTCCTAATGTTATGGTCCATCGGGGTTCGTGAACCTTCATAATAAACCTCTAAGAGTTTTTAAACCAGTTTGGGTTTTTAATTAGAGGGGATTTTAGCATTGATCTCCTGGATTAAGGGATTTTACTTGGGTTCCAAATCTTCATCCGTGAAGATGTTCATTTTTCAGTCTTTTCAGAATAAAACACTATGAAATGTTCCGAAGAACCTAAAGGCATTTACGTCATGCCATCCTTCTAAAGGGGGACTATGTGAGGTGTCGACACTGTATAGAAGCCAAGAGCTTCGGCCATTGTCAAATTAACGACTCAGTTCGACTCATTGTACCACCTAGTGGTCCAAATTGGCAAAACAACTAAATAAGCTGAGGCAAGCTGGATAACCTGTCGATTTTTGGTAAATATACCAGCAGCGTGTCACGAAATTGTCTTTGAGACGCCATCACGTCCTTTCCTTTGTCTCATTCGGCTCATTATTTCAAGGTACTCACATTGTACAATATTACAGTACCTTCAACAGTCACAATCCGTAAAACGCATTGCAAGCTGCCAAAATTAAAACTACTGTATGTCAAGAAAACACTACAACCTTTTTATGACAGGATTCCTCTCTGC
This sequence comes from Blennius ocellaris, assembly GCF_963422515.1. Lineage (NCBI taxonomy): Eukaryota > Metazoa > Chordata > Actinopteri > Blenniiformes > Blenniidae > Blennius > Blennius ocellaris. Next base: position 17,773,725 of record NC_137672.1, on the reverse strand, counting down.
CTTCAAGTCAATAAACTAAAAATCTTTGTCTCTGAGGAGCAATTATCTGGCAGGGCGGATTCCTACGGCACTGAAATTACACAGTTAGGGGTTTTTTTTCATTTTTTTACTTGACATTTATGTGTTATGGAGCTCAGGAGTATAAAGGTTAGCGTCTCCGCTCTGCAGCGCCGAGCTCATTCCAATGTCCAGTTTAAAAAACAAGGAAGAGGAAGACTAATGACTTTTTTGATGAGTTTCCATCAGGTTGTAGCTCAACGCACGGTTCTGGAAGCGGCGGATTCAAGGGTGTTCTGGCGTCGACCGACTGCTTTCCGATGCTCAGATAACGACAGTTATACACTGACATGTTCTTTAATGAAGCTTTTAACGTCGTGCTGAACTCCTGGAAACTTCCAGAGCAAGAAGAATTATAAATATCAGGCTAAGTTTGCGGCACAATTCTACGGTGGAGGTGACCGACGGTGTGTTTTACACGATATTATCGTCTGTTTCAGGAGGAAAACAAGACAAATAGACAAACCTGGTTGCGTGAACACACACACACACACACACGGTTGTTTCCACTGGCCTCAATCAACTCACTTTCATTCTCTAAATATTTCTGTAACTGGAGTTGCTGGTTTTGGCCGGAGCAAAGCTATTCGACCGCAGATCCTCCAGCGGGAGGCCAAGTGGGACGCTGCCGCATCCAGACCTCCACCTCCTGCAAACACCGACTCCTACTGAAGCTAATCTATAGAAATCTATAGAAATGCAAGAGCGTCAGGCTCACCATGCATTGGAAACGGGACTTTTATCGTCTCGCATCAAAGCAGAAATCGAAGAAAATCACAGGTGAAAATCCCAACAGCGACATCGGTGAGAAGAAAACCTCAATATTAATGTTCTTTTTTTTCTTTTTTTGGGGGGGGGAAACCAAACTCTTTCTTTCCGAACAGGCCTCCCAAAATATTTCGGCACCGTCTCTTGGCAGTAGGACCGACATGAAACTGGAGCTCAGATGTTTCCTCATTGGAATCATCCTCCGTCTTTGTACGCCGATTTATCATTTATCCTAAAAAGTGTACGGGGGGGGGGGGGGGCGGTGGGGGGGAAGTGGGGGGGCTCTCGTCCAGAAAAAAGATCCAAAGAAGGATAAAGAAGCTCCACAACAACAGATGGGACCCGGGATGCTGCAGGAAACTTGTGACCTTGGATTAGACTGTCAAAATGAAAAAAAAAAAAAATTATAATAAAAAAGTCAAAGTGAGATATTTTGTTCCAAAGCAGATATCCAGAGTTTGGACGATCTGCAGTGAACAAACAGACTGAAAGACGACCGCACACGAGTGCCGGTCTGAAGAAAAGACACTTCTGGTAGGACGATTGTGTCGGAGACTTTTTGAAGAAAGACTTTTTGTAAATCGATCGGCGGCGGCGGCCGGAGGGTGAAGGCGTCGCCGCCGCTTCACTTCGCCTGGTGAACCCGGCCGACCTCGACAGCCGCTGCTGAGTAAAAGAGATTTATGAGGGAATCACTGAACCGTCATCGTCCTGGTAAGAGCTTCGCTGCAAAAAGTCAAATCTCGGCAAGATATTCTTAAATTAAGTTGAAAATGACTTGTTTTTGACTAATAACTCAGTTTTGCTCAGGTTATTATTCTAGTTTTAAGACGATTATTACTTTATTTTCTCATTAGCTGGACTGGTCTTGGCGTTGAGTATTAAAATAAAAATTTAAAATAGCATTTTTCTCATTTTAACATGGAATCAAAGGACCTGAACTCACATTTCAAAAACCCAATCTTCTTATTTTAAGATTTGAAAATAATAACACATGAAAATAAAACTTGTTTTGAGTCCAGAAATGCCGTTTTCAAGATAAGGGGCGAGAATTATTTTCTTATTTTTGAAAATCTTGTCAATTAAAGATTTCTTGTTGATAATTTTGCTTATTTTAAGTATCAATTTTCTTGTTTTAGTTTATTCTTTCATTGTTTTTCAGAGGAATTTTTGCAGTGTTTGTTCTGCTGTTGTTTTCTGTTCTTTCTTTTGGCTCTGCGATCCGGTCTGGATTGGCGTCTCCACCTTATTCTCCTCCTCCACCACAGTCTTTAATACCCAATCTGTCCATTTTAACCCTTTCCCCTCCGTCTAAGAATTTGTCATTCGTCTTATCCACCAGAACAGTTGACGTCTGTCCATCTACATTCATGGGATTGAGAAAACCTGCCTTGGCTTGCGAGTATCGTTGTTTAAAACACGGCGAGTTGGAAAAAAAACAGCATTTATAGTAGCTGGAATTGCATGAATGTGATTTATCGGTTGATTTAGAAGGTGAAATCAACCGATAAATCACCATTTTGCACGTAAACCTGTGAGAAGAGGGTCACCGATCGAGGCCTTTAATCCTCCGTCGACTCGACCCCGAGCGGCTGAAGGATTAAAAAGGCCTCAAGAGGAGGGAAAAAAAACAACGTCAATCGATTTCTACCGAATTCCCATCCAGGGCTTCCAACTCTCACATGTGGGGAAACATAAAACTCTCAAAAAAACCCGACCTCACATGTTCCTTCACCTGCATTTTCATCCAAACGCAATAAAACAAAATAGAAGAAAGCTTTTATTTCCTGCTGTATCTACTTTAAAACACTGCATTCACTGTTTTCTTCCACTCTATTTTCCTTTTCTTCACATTCATTCAATGTTTTTTTTTTTTTTTTTAACTGAAATAGATATTCAGCTCACTACTTATTCCTTTTTTTTTAAAAATCGGGATTTCTTCTCAGTAGTTACACTTACATCATCCTGCCTGGTTTCTTCATTAATCGCACCCCGATGGTATCCGATCATTTGCTCGCCATTTTTGCAGCGTTTTTTTGGGGGGTCGGGGGTTAAATTGATTTTCTTTTCTGAGATATTGCAACAAAAAACCACTATAATCTTTTTTTTTTTTTTTAATTAATGTCACAATTGGCACTTGCTCCATCACTTTTCATTGCTCTTACATCACCAGCCTGCTTGTTGCCCTGTGTGTGTTTCGAGGGTGAGATAATGGTGACACACGAGGCCTCCGGGTTCTTCTGGACGTCCAGAGGTCGGAAAATAGGCCCCCGGCTTCTGGAAAATACTTGGTTTCCCATTTCAGAGAGGAGGGCAGAGGGTGACGAGGGGAAGGAGGGAAGGAACAGAGAACCGTACTGGACAGACAATCACTATTTAGAGCAGGGGGGTCAAACTGATTTCAGTTGAGGAGAAACATCAACCTGATCTGACCTCTGGAGGCACAACAAGTCAAATATAACATAAACTGCAGATATGGACAAATGTCAAAGTCTTTCCTTCTTTTGATCCTTTTGCAAGAATTTGCCAGTTTATTCTGAAATATACATATTAAAGGCAATCAGATATTATATTTGCAAAAAAAACCTCAGTCACTTGTATCTGGATATCCTATTTTTATTCGGGATTAAAACAATTTGTCATCATCTGGAAATTGTTTTGAGTTTACGTGTCTAAAGTATCACTTCACATAAGTTGGACTCGTTTTATTGTGAAAGGTGTTGCGTCATGTGACCTCCAGAGACGCATTAATGTCGGGGGTCAAATTCTGACCAAGGGCGGTTTTGAATGTCATTTTTGCCAATCGAGTGTTTTTAGATCAGCCTCTGTTAGTTTTCATATTTATACTTTTAAAAAATAAAAATCCCATGGCGGCCGGATTAGATCCTCTGGCGGGCCGCTTCTGGCCCCCGGGCCTCATGTTGGACACCCCTGATTTAGAGTCTAAACAAAGTCCAGGTTTAAAAAAAAAAAAAGGTAATTATAAGATTGTATTAATGCATAAATGCACAAACTTAGTTTCTCTCCATTTTAAATGATTTTTGTAAGACTCAGACAGACAAAACAAGTTTTCTGAAGATGTTTGTAGCATTTCCAGGTATTAATTAGATTAAACTGAAAGGATCAACGGGTCCGACTAATGGAAAGAGTCCAAACTAACGACGACGATGAAACAACAGGATGTTGGATTTCAACTCGTCTCATTAGAAATCGGTTGCGAAACTGACTATCAAAGCCAAAAAAGGCTCACGTCTCCCTCCAATCACAGGATTAACGACGACGATTCAGACAAAGAACGGCGCCGCGTCGGCAATTTTTTTAGAAAGAAAGAAAAGAAACATGCCCCGGCGGAGCATATTGGAGGTTTAATAACAAAGTTCTGAAAGAAAGAGAATATTCCTGTCGGAGGCGTTTCGTCCCGCTCCTCCCAGAACGTACCGTCGGATTCACGCCGACTTCACGACGTCCGTCTGAGGAGCTTTACGACAGAGCGAGGATCGGGTGAAGCCAGACAATAAAACAACAACGTGAGGCGTCGTTTCCCCCCCGACGGCAAAAACCATCGATCGGAAAACACCCGATTTTCTCCGTCGAAACAGAAAGTCGTCCCCAAGAGACTCACATTTCTGGACCCAGAGGGAAGATATCAATCATGAGAGATTCCTGGGTGTACACTTGGTCCTGGCTCAAGGACGGTCGTCGTCACGGCAACCAAAGACGATTTGTAGCCGGCATTAAGGAAGTGGGACCTTGAGTGAACTTTCCATGTGGGATTAAACTTTCCTAACGTGTGTGTGTGTGTGTGTGACCCCAACCCCTCAGCTTCCCTTTTCTACTCGTCATAGATCTACGTGGTGCCACATCCAGCCCAGCGCTGAGTCAGCGTGTTGAGATCTGCCGCCTGGCTCTCGCCCCTCAGGCCTGCTGGGAACCAGGAGGAGGGGAGGAATGAAGTGGAAGTGCAGACGGAGGAAGTGACGAAGAGCGAGATAACCCTATCCTCTTCATCACGGCGAGACCGACATCTAACCTTGATTTATCCAAGAGCTCCGACACATTTATCTGCACTTCAATAGTGAAAATAATGGGAAAAAAACATGTTTTAATACGCTGAACAGTCCTGTTGCGTTCAGACTCTCTGGTCTTGAGGCTGTCGACGAGGTTTTACTATCATCCAACCTGGAATTCGTCTCATTTGATGACGAAAAATCATCGTCACCATGAAAACGACGTAGTAACACGCCAGGCCGCTAGGCGGCGCTGCAACGTCGCCACGGTGACACATCAAAAACGCAGAAGAAGACACGGAGCCTGCAAAACCAGAGAAATAGACCAATTAAGGTCGTATGGACCCGGCGAAAGTTACCGATTTCTATGATTTTCCTTTTTTTTTATTTTAAGACCTGCAAATAATCACAACATTGAGCCAAAAGACAAACGACGCCAGAAAGTCAACGTTCATATCGAGACCCCGGTTTTCATGACATTTTCGTGTTCTCCCGTTGTTAATGTTCCTCACGTCTCGTTCTCAAAAACCACCAACAGCGCCACCCTCAGGCCCGGCGTGCTCACGACACCATTTTCAGAGTTTCTGCAGCTTCCATGTAAATGGACATCATGTAAACGGCGAAGCTAAAGCTAATGCTAATGCACAAAGAGAAGGGAGTCGGAGCCTTGGATCATTATTAAACACACAATAATAGATTTTAACACCCACATAATATTCTGATTTCTCAAATCGGCGTTACTGCAGATGAGACTTCTTTAAAAGTTGAGATCCTCGGCGTCGTACGTCTCCTCCCCGCTCAGAGACCCGCGGCTGCACAAGTCTGTGGATTCCAAGGAATGCACAGGAACCCCACGGGGTTTTTTCTTTTTTTTTTTTTTATCTGCACAGACCCAGTGTGAGCAGCAGCACCACCGGCCTCATTTAATCTAATAGACGTTGTTATGAAAAACAATACGACTTGTTATGGGTGTCATGCGTCAGCGCTGACGTCCTCCGGGGACGATTGTTAAAACAATAAAAGCACAGAAGTGGGAAGTCATTTTTAAGGAGGGTGGGGGGGGGGGTTATGTTGGGATGTAGGAAGTAAGAGCTGAGCTCATGTTCCCCTCAGCCTGGTCTACACTAGACAAACAGTGGCGCACGGCCTCACTTTCACACTTTTATTGTGGCGTCAGTCGACAAGCTAACGGGCAAAACGCGCGGCCGAAATGATCCGAGGTGAGAAACGCTTTAGTTCTACGTCCACAAGTTCTGGAGCTCAAGTACTTGTTTGCAGTCGTTTGAATACCGGAAGAAAATCTTCACGGCGTCGCCGCTTCTCTGGCCTCGGGACGCTTTTACTCTGAAGGATTACACGCCACTGTATTGATCGACAACTGATACGCGTGTTCCAGATGTGGCGCAACAGAAAAGTGCCTCAAAACCAAACCACGTTACGACTTTAAAAGCTCAAATTTGCGTTTGTGAAGACGAACTAGAAGAGGCGGGAGGCTTGAGGTGAAGCTTTTTCACCTTCACCTCACGCCTGCACTAGCATGTCGTCATGTGACGCCTCTGAACTCGCCGTGGACACCGAGCAGGAGGGTTCTGTGCACATTGGGAGCGTTTCAGGAGAAGAGGAGGAGGGGAAAGGAAAAAAAAAAGCACCTGCTGGTCCACCTCAGTGCAGAAAAAGCTCCTTTTGTAAAAGTTTTGACGCAGATTGTTGCAGACAAGCAAACGGCGATCAGGTAAAGACATTACCATCAAAGCCACCCAGAGATATTTCTCTCTCTCTCCCCCCCATCTTTTCCCCCTCTGGCTCGCCCGTCTTTGCTCAGCCTGACACGGCCACTTGGTTTCGTAAGCGACTTTGCGGGATTGAAATTTCAAAGTTGGACCAACGGAATAATAAAATCAAGAGTCAAATCGACTCCGAAGTCCAAACAAGGGTTCAAAAAGAAAGAAGAATACAACTCGCTGCGAACTCCAGAAACCCTCTGGCGTACGTATCGTCGCCGCGGCAACAGGAGTTCAACAAGCCAATCAGACTTCCAACAGCCCGATTGCGAGACTTCGGCCCAGTTTTAAGTGAAAACATTCATTTTTCTGTGTTTTTGTTTGGGAAAACGTTTGCGTTTACGCAGTTTTTAAAAGCAACGTCATCTTACGTGGAAGTTCCGCTGTTGGTAGTTTCTGTAATAAAACCACAGACGATAATAAGACCGCCGTTGTTGAGAAGGTGCGTTTTTCAAAAAGTTTTCGTTTTCCTTAGATTGCACTGAGCGTTTTTCAAAAGCGCCATTTTCAAAAAATCCAACTTTTAGTAGATCTGAGCACTTTTTTTTTTTCTTTCTTTTTTTTTTTATAAATCGAGCAACTGGAGAAAAGGGTGAACACAAAAAGGTGCGCTAAAATACAAAATAAACCTGCAGAGCTACCGTCGTTTTCTCCATCTGTATTTTTTATTTGATTATTATTATTATTATTATAGCTGAACTCGTGTCCAAGGCGAGTTGTTTTAGACGAAACAATGGAAAAAGCTGTAATTCCAGGATCAACAAGATTAGTGGCAACCCTTCGAATAAAGTGAAAGGCTTTACTGCCTCCAGGATATTTAGTCATACGCAAGGAAAATAAATAGAAATAGAGCTGTAAAAAAAACTAAACGAGTAAAAAGTCAATAATTTCCTGAGTAATCACAGTCAGTTGATGGAAGGAGCCTAAGGTTGAGTTTGGAGACCTTTAATACAAACGTTCTCAGGTACAGTGAGTTTATTATCCCTCAAGAACTATTTAGTTAAAAAAAAAGAAAAATTTTAAAAATAACACTATTTCACTATTTCAGAGGAGAAACAGAATCCATGATGAACCAAAGTGTCAGAAGTGGATTGTTTTACACTTGTTTTTTTTTTTTTTTTACTTTAAACCAGTGGAAAGATTAATTTTTTAAAATTTACTCTGAAAATGCATTTGGGGGACGAGAACTTCGGTTGTGGTTCTAAAAATCTCTCCTAATGTTCCTGTTCTGCACAAATTCCCCCATCAGATCATCCCCACGGCTTCAATATCGCAGAACGAGAGTCTGTTCAACACAACTCGGCCCCGTTTCCACGTTTTAAAGTCAAAATGTGAAACTTTTGTCGTCTTTTGGGCGTTTCATTTTCACGACAACGCCGCTCTAAGCGATGGGAAACGTAACTTTTTGAAAGAAATGAATCACAAGGAAGAACGCTTCAATTCCATTTCCGTGGAAAAACAACGTTTTGCAAAACTTCTCCGTCTTCATGGAGACGGAGACGTTTTGGAAAACGCTCCAACTCACTAAAACGCAACTTTTATAAAACGCTCTGACCGCTTCTCCGTCTTCTTCACCCGAGCGAGTCGATGAGAACAAAGTTTCCCCCGTCGTCTCATGACTCCCCGTTCACGTTCTCCTGGGACTCTGCGCTTTTATTTTGACAGTCGTCGTAATAAGAACTTGGTCGTCTGTCCAGCAGAATGTCGGCGTTCTCCCATCGTTAATATTCATAGCGTGTTGTTTCATTACAGGAACAACAAACAGCACCATCTGGTGGCCTGGCATGCAAACTACATCATTTTCCCAAAAAAAGTATATATTATTAAATATTTGACTTTTTTTTTTTTACTTTCTGTGGGGTCAGGTATCCTCGGGAGGGCGTGTAAACTTTGCTCACTTCAAAATAAAGTAAACCCTAAGACGGCACTATAGATCCTGGAGGACAGAACTAGAAAGCTCCTCGTGAGCGGCGTTTTATTTTATTTTGTGAAGAATCATTGCGCCTGCCAGCGTTTGGTTGAAGAGGTAGTCTGACTTCATGAGACGGGTTAAAGCTCAGGAAGGAAAAAAAAAAAAAAAAGGATTTCTTTTTAATTAAATATACCATGTGAACGTCATCACTTGTGGCATTTTCTGGCACAATCAGCTCGACTGCTAATATGAAACTAAACAAACAGCATTAGGCTGCAGGAAACCAACATAAACATTTATAAAATCTCTAACGAATGTTTGTTAAAGCGTTGAAATTCATCCCCGACCAATAAACCAGCCAGTTATTAAGTATGACTTCAGGCTGCAGACAAATTAACAACTACTTTCTCTATCTATTAAACTAACATTATTTTAGATTTTTGGTTTTTTCCTCTCTAGAGTGTCAGAATGTAGAAGGAGGACACAGTTTACACTGTAAAAATCTTTTTTCCCTGCAGGTTTTTTGATAATTAACGTGAGAAAAAGACATTTTGGTGATTAACAGTTATGACATTTGCAGACTATATATAAAGAGCCTCGAGTCGGAGGGCGGGGGAGGGGGGGGTGGGGGGGGGGTTTCCACATAAATTGCATTAAAGTACAATTTTTGACTTTCCGTCCGTCCCCTCATTTGCAAAGATCTCCAACGCAGCCGCCGTGTTTAGTCTGCGTGCAAGTGGCCTAATGAAAGCCAAACAAGACGGGCGAAATTCGACGATTACGTAAACAAGAGCGCGGCGAGCGGAGCGTCTGAGGCGAGGCGGAGGTGAAGAGAGAGGCAGACGGCTGGAGGAGCGCCCTGCCTCTACATGCACGCCTTGCTGGAAAAATGTCTCTCCTTAATGGGGCCCAGCTTTCTGCAGCGCCGGGCCAAAACCCGCCGGGGGGAATCAAAATACAGCGTTATTATTATTGTTATTATTATCATTATAATACTGCAATTATCAATTATCCTCTCCTGCTCACTTTCGATTCCCCCGCTCGTTAGCGCAGACATCGTGTTTGTGCTCGCCGCACATGTTCAGTCACAAGATGACTAATTACAGGCGCACGCCACACACACACACAAAAAAGAAAAAGAAAGAAATCCCCGGTTCGACGCCCTCCCGTACGTCCGCCGTGCGGTCTCAGCGGGTGCAACAGGCGCCTGGTCCATCAGCGCCAGCAGATTTTATGCAGACGACGGAAAATGATGAGAAATCCCGACTCGATCTGTTTTTTCAGTCGGATTCAGAAAAGCTTTTGTGTGGTTTTTCTTTTTTTTCTGTCTCTCTCTCTCTCTCTGTCTGTCTCTCTCTCTCTCTCTCTCTCTCTGTCTGTCTGTCCTCTCTCTCTCTCTCTCTCTCTCTGTCTGTCTGTCTGTCTCTCTCTCTCTCTGTCTGTCTCTCTCTCTGACCAGGTGAAGACGCTCAGTGAGCATCGGGGCTGAATCCATCAGGTGAACGGATTGATGTAGTTTATCTCTCTCTCCCTGTCTCTCTCTCTCTCTCCCTCTCTCTCCCCCCCTCAGTCTCTCTCTCCCCCTCTCTCTCTCCCTCTCTCCCTCTCTCCCCCTCTCCCTCTCTCCCCCCTCTGTCTCTCTCTCCCTCCCTCTCTCTATCTCTCTCTCGTCTCTCTCTCCCCCTATCTCTCTCTCCCTCTCCCCTCTGTCTCTCTCTCCCCCCCTCTCCCCCCTCTATCTCTCTCTCTCTCCCTCCCCTCTCTCTCT
>NC_137672.1:17740764-17763232 GCF_963422515.1 Blennius ocellaris | reverse complement strand
GAGACGAGGACGGAGGGAGAAGAAGCGAAGGAGACCCTAGAATCCCAGAGGAGACGAGGACGGAGAGGGAGAAGCGAAGGAGACGATAGAATCCCAGAGGAGACGAGGACGGAGGGGAGAAGCGAAGGAGACGAGGACGGAGAGGGAGAAGCGAAGGAGACGAGGACGGAGAGGGAGAAGCGAAGGAGACGATAGAATCCCAGAGGAGACGAGGACGGAGGGGGAGAAGCGAAGGAGAGGAGGACGGAGAGGGAGAAGCGAAGGAGACGAGGACGGAGGGAGAAGCGAAGGAGACGATAGAAACAGACATTAACTACAGGAGATATTTCAGAGGGAAACACTTTTGCAGCGTCTTGTTGGTTTACGGCTGTAAAGACAAAAACAAAACTCTCATTAAACCGTCTTTACAAAGTCAATTATGTGCGACTGAATCAGAATAAAGGGAATAAAGAGATCAGACTGCAGGTTTATCGGCCGACGCTTTGCCTGAATCCCGTGACGCAGGACTGTCAAAGTGATTTGCTGGTTAATTCAACCTGCGCCGCCTCAGACCAGTGAAACGATAAACTACCGTAAACACCGAGAGATTCTCTTGAACGTCCATCAAATGTGGTGTTTTAACAGCAAACTGGTGTCCCTTAACGTCTAACGTCTAACTTCTTTACACTCTGTTTCAAATCGTCTGCAGAAATCTGCATTTTGTCATAATGATGACGTGTAAGAGAGATTAATCAAATAAGGTCAAAGTAAAGTGGGTGAAATTTAAATATCGTGTTTTTAATGATTCTTTTTGGTGCAAAATACGATAAAACGTTTTAATAAAATAGCAAAAAAGACCCAGCAGCCTGTGTTTGCATGTGGTCACAGCGTTTCTGCAGCCGTCAGCCTGCAGGTTTGTTCATGTGTGATTTTGATGCAAATTCTGCTTCGTCAGCAATAACGAAGCTTCTCCTGCTGCGTGACTGAACTCTTCTCTCACTGTGGCCTTTTTCTCATCAACTCACTGAAACGGTGCAATTCCAATGCAAATTAATCAAAAAAGGAGTCTTTTTTTATTTTCAAAAATCTGACCTGATAGTCAGAAACTGACTCGATGTATTTCTAAGAAAGACTTTTCTCCTTTTTTCCCCCAAAGACAATTTTAGAAATGGAAAAAAAAACAATCTCCTCCACTTCTTTAGCTCGTCTCGTTATTTTCCTTTTCACTTTCCCCGCTGTCAGGAGCGTCTCGGGCTTACAGTCGTTTTTGGGGGGTCGTCAACCGGGCCTGTTGCCGGGCAACCTGTATGGCGACGGAGCAGACGCATGGAAACTCGTGTGCTTGTGAACAATCCTGCAGGTCTTCAAAGTCTTCTGCCTCCAACACTCCTGGATTTCTTGTGCCATCATGAAGCGATGCAAAAAAAACATTTTTTTAAAAATAAAACGCCCGATAGCAACCTACTTATTAGCATCAGGCGTGTTGAGCGTGTTGGAACCATGCAGGACCGGCACCTCTGCCTCGGGGGCTCCGGAATAAAAAAATCCAACGGGTGGAAATCCTGAACGAGTCCCGACTCATTAGAGCGTCGACCCGACAGGTGAAGCGTCTCCGCGGTTGGAATCAAGTGTTCAGTGGTAATAAGTTACGACAGAAATACCGAAAAGGACTTTCTAAGGAAAGCTGCGTGTTGCCGCGGCGAGTTTGCTCCCTCTGTGAGCGGCGCGTGTGGGCGGAGCCAGTCCAGCGCGCACAGACACAGCAGATTCCGAATGGATCTCATCTGATCCAATATTTAAATTAATGGAAGAACCGACGAGGAAGAGTTGGATACGAGGAGAACTTAAAGTCCCAGTGAAATGTAAAACACTACTTTGCAAAAAACGATAGTTGGGGTTCTACTTGTAAGGTTCCTCCGACTCTGCCCCACCACTGTTGTCGCATAACAAAGTTATTTGAATTTTGAATCTCCAGCCGAGGAAGTCGGGGGAATACTTCTTCGTGGGCGGAGCCTATGTGTGACGTCACGAGTTGTGCAGATTTCGATCTGTTGTGTTTATATCGGCTTGTTTCCCTCTGAAATATCAAAGTTTAACAGTGTTTTGAAGTTATAGTCGGCGTTTTATGAGCCTTGATGAAAGATTGAGCCTGGAAGAGACCAGAGAGAGGAGAAAAGGAGCACGGGCCGCTACCGGCTAGTGGCTAGCGGGAGCCGCTAGCTCGGGCGGCTATTAGACGATCCAGTAATAGCTGGACTCATCTTCGGTGATTCCAGTCAGAAAAGCTCTTGGACGTGTTGGATCCAGGAAGCCGGTCGTTCTGCCAAAAGTCAGGAGCCTCAAAGCCTCAAAGGTGAAAAGTGGCGGCTGCTGAGGCGAGGAGACGAGGACGAATGGAGGACGAAGCGTCTTCTGCTTCCTCAAACATGTTCCAGACGGGGTCACCGATGGCAGAACCACCTTCTGTGTCTTCTTCATCAATCACTGGGTTTGAAATGACGATGATGATGAAATCTGGTTCAATTCAGCCTCTTCGTGGTCAAAACTCTGATCCTCCATAATGTAAACACAACTTGGGCGCGTGCACAACTCGTGATGTCACTCTGTTATTGTCAGAAGCTCCGCCCAGCAGAGGAAATAGCAACGTTTATCGGCTATTTTCTCGCAGATTGTCGTGTTTTAACATTTTACCCTTCGGCCAGTTAGCATAAAAAATGTCCCTAGAAGCGACACCAGAGTGTTTTGGAGGTGGAATTTTCATTTCACTAGGACTTTTAAAAACCCGGAAAAACGCAAACTCGGCAGAAAAAAAAATGCCTGGCACCGAACAGGGGATGTGTTACCGTGAGAGAACCGAGCCGACCACTGCGCCGCCGCCGCCGCCCGGCGGTTAAGAGATGTAGAGCGTGGAGGGCGTGGGGCGTTTATGGCGGTGGAAAACTCTCACGGATCAAACTGGACGGGAGAGAGACGGCGAGACACAGACACACTGACCTACATCCACAGCCAGCAGCACTAAAACGCACCAAAACACAACTGGAGGAGTCCAGCTGGGACTTCCTGTCTTCTTTAGACCCCCACGCTGGACACTGGTGGGGGTCGGGGGAGGGGGGAGGGGGGGGGGGGGTGGAGGAACGGTGACCGACAGTAGCGCCGGCTGAGTTTTTAACGACGCCGGAGGCTTTTCTCATATTCCTCAGATCCGCCGAGTCGTAAAAGTGGAGCCGCGAGGCGTGCAGACGCCTATTTAGCTGAGTCACTTTAAAAAAAAACTAAACAAAAAAGCTTCAAATTGACATTGTTGTGAGATATAAAAAGCAAAATATATGGAGAAAACACAAAAAAAAACACGAGAGGGCGTGACAAAATGAGCCCGGGCCTCATCCAGCCACAAGAGTCCATTTAATTTGTGCCTTCCTTAAATTCCAGGCCATTTCAGGCCCTGTTTGTTAAAAAAAAAAAAAAAAAAAAAAAAAACGCGGACAAAAACATAAATTAGGTGCTTTTTGAAGAGCCGAGGGGGGAAAACGCGTAAGACACGCAACGAGAGGCGCTGGATTTAACGAACACGAAAGAAACAAAACCAACAAGTATTTGTAGTGGGCTTTAAAAAAAAAAGGAAAAAAAAAAGTGCTGAGTCAGAGAAGCGGTTTTGTTCTGGAGGATGTCGATGTTTGTTCCACGTTCGCAAAACGCGACTTCAAGTGGTTGAACTGCAGAGAAAGAGGCGGCCAAGTCACGCAAAGCGATCGTTTGCCTGCAGGAGGCATTAAAAAGGCACTTCTACCGTATTTCCTGGACTATAAGAGCACCTGAAAAACAAACCCTTTCCTCTTTCCTGTTGCAGACCTGATCATTTTTACTGTCATTTAAATTCCCTGCCAGGTAAATACAGCAGTGATGGAGGTTTCTATTGTCATACAGTGACATCTGGTGGTCACAGGTGGTATGTACAGGTATGAGTTCACATGGCAGGCCCAATAAGTGTTTTTATTTGGGGTTTTTTTTCCATTGGAAAAGCTGTAAAAGTTTATAAAAAGTGAGTAAATGATGTTTAACGCCGTCTAAAAGCGAACTTCACGCGTCTTGTTCTCTGCCAGACGCCTTCGCTGCAGGTGGCGACGCATTCCTCATATTTCCTCTCGCCCGGGGCGTCAAACGCAGATCTGAACAGGAGCGCTTCCTGAAATTATTCAGCTGGAATACTCCAACGTGCTTTAAGCTCAGAGAGGAACGCGTCAACTGGCGGTGTGTGAAATTATAGGAGCGAGACGGAGCTGAAACCTGCAGAAAAATCATTTTAATTCATTTTGGTTACGCTGACAACAAATTCAGTTGTGAAAATACGTGTTTTAATACAAAACATTTGAGAATTTTACATTTAACTGGAAAACTAGACATAAGAATGAAGATAAAAATGCTTCAGATTCAGTATTTGGACATTTTAAAATAGGGATTTGGACATTTTCTCGTTATTTAATGTCTATTTCAGTGGTTTTGTATCTCATTAGAGATTACGTGTATTTTTTTTGACGTTTTTGGTTCCAAATGTTTTGCTTTTTGTTCTTTTATATTAATTCGACTTTAACATTGCTTTACATCCTTTCTTACTTATTCTCTATCCTTTACTGGATACTTTTATTCTATTGTGGGACTTTTTTTTTTTTACTTTCTCTGCGAGTTATTTTGTGTTTGAGGCTGTTTTGGTTCAATTTGTGGTTCTATGCATCTGTTGGTGACAATGTCAATCTGTTTTTACTCTTTTTTTGATGCGTTTCATTCATCTCTGCATCTGTTTTGTATTTTTTGTGTCTGTTAAGGCAGCGTTTTTGTCCTGACAGTACTTTTTATCCGTCTGTGTCCTTCTTTTATTATTAGTAATGCTATTATGTGGCCTGCATCTTCACATGTTTCTCATATTTTTTATGTGTAATTTTCTGTTTGTTTATTATTTTGAATTTGTTGGACATTCCTTGATTATTTATTTTTTTTATTTTTTTTAAGTGTTTAAGTTTTCTTCTTGCTTCTGATTCGACCGTCTTTTTCACGACGACAGGTTTTACTTTGTGTTTTGGCTTTACAGTGGTCAAAGTTCATTTTAATTACATACATCTACTGCATGTAATCTTTACTTTTAAAAGATTATTTTCATGTTTTATTGTGTCAAACACAATCATGGTTCACCTGTGCAGGTGTGGAACCATCGTCTCCTTAATTGTTTGTGACAAGAATGCGAAGAAAAACAGTTTTTATAACCACATAGTTTTTTATTTTTTTAAAACATTAGTGTGTCTTGTGGAAGGAAACTAGTGTCATTACTTTTAATTAATATTATTTCAGGAAAGTCCACGTGTCAATTAAAGAATTAAAGCGACGGTATAAACTTAGTCTGGTTTAAATTAAAGCTCTTAACTCGGTTATTTTAATGTAAAAGACGCGAATACAGAGTTTCGACATTATTTCGACGTTATTTATGTATTTAAATCGCTTAAAAAGACAAATTTAACGCTCGCTCACCTTATTCCTGCACGCGGAGAAAGTGTCACACTGCCCCCTGCAGGCAGCTTCAGAGCAGTGCAGGAGAAACGGTGTGCTATGGCACGACCTGGCCGCTAGATGGGGCAGTAGTGTAACTTTAAAGGATGAAAACAGGGCGAACTTTACCGGAAGTATCAGTACGAGGATGATACAGAATAAACAGCAGCGTCTTTGTCATAAATTATATATATTTTGTGTCATAAATAAGATTAAACATGACAATAATTTAAAATAGAATAATAAAAAATAGAAAATGAGTTTTATGAGGCCGAAATATATGTTAAAACCTTAAAAGTAACATTTTCTGAGCGTAAATCCACATTTTCCACTTTATTAAATATCCCAAAAGAAATAATTTTATATTCAAAGATATTGGGTGAAAATGTAAAGTTGCAGAAAATATGACATGTATTTTATCAGACGAATGTGCTGGAAATCTCAAATAATCTGAATTCGGTTTTATGAGAAACATTTAAAGGGTTTCTTGAAGAAAATATATGAAAATGAATACATGTTAAAACCATTAACAATTTATTTTTTCCTGTATATTTAATAGTCGTTGTGGTTTCAGATGTTCATAATGAAAATCACTGCATACGGTAGTTAAATTAAACAAAGAGGCTACACAACAAATAGGAATGCATAAAATGATTAATTCTGCTTATAATAATAAATAAATAGCAGCAAATAGTAATAGGTGCTGATTTAGACGAGACATTAAAAGCAAATGTGTATTTTTGTTATGCAATATAAGGTGGAAAAATTAAATATAGCAAAGTATAACAACCAGATTTTCCCCCTAGATTAAATGAAATACACATATTTCAAGTTATTACACACACAATTGTTTAAAAGACTTGTTTCTGTGCTTCTAAATTAATATTATCTTCGTGTTTGATGATGTCTGATTAGAAGGTGAGCGGGAGAAATTTAGATTTCCGGTAATGTCATGGTGGCTGTGGGTGAGGCTTTGCGTGTGTGTGTGTGTGTGTGTGTGTGTGTGTGTGTGTGTGTGTGTGTGTGTGTGTGTGCAGATCTAATGAGTGAAAGAGGGAAATAAAAGTGTGGGTCACATGACTGCGCCACATCTGCTGCAGCTGCTCGTTTCACGTCTGGAGTTTGGTTGCGGTCGGAGTGTTTCACAAGAACCTCCTCACATCTGTGGCCTGAGAGAGAGAGAGAGAGAGAGAGAGAGAGAGAGAGAGAGAGAGAGAGAGAGAGAGAGAGAGAGAGAGAGAGAGAGAGAGGGAGAGGGAGAGAGAGAGAGAGAGAGAGAGAGAGAGTACAGATTGTGCAGGAGCACAGTTGCAGAGAAGACGAGACATTAGAGGAGGCTGGTCCCACGTTGGGACGAGTCAAAGTTATATTTAGTCTCACTGAGTCATCTTTCTTCCTCCGGTTCCAAGTACGGCGAGAGAGAGAGAGAGAGAGAGAGAGAGAGAGCTGTGGTTTGAAGAGAAAATGACGTTTGGTTTCTCAGGTTGATCTGCACTGTTTCTTTAATGATGCATCAGAACCTCCATTCATCCATCCATACATCCATCCATCCATCCATCCATCCATTCTTTCAACAAGTCATCCATCCCTTTTTTCAACAATCCATCCATCCATCATCCATCTATTCAGTTATCCGTTCTTCCAACAATCCATCATCCATCCATCCATGAAACCTCCCACACAAAAGAAAAAGGCCAAGAATGTCTCTCTCTCTCTTTCTGCTCCACAAAGTGTCTCCCGGTGAGGAACTGATATTGAAGAGTAACTGTAATGAAGATGATTCATATCTTCATGTGGAATAAAAGATCCTCCGTGTGTTTCTGCCGTGAAGCGTCGTCCTGCGTCTTCGTCCTGCGTCTTCGTCCTGCATTGCGTCCTGCATCGTCGTCCTGCGTCATCGTCCTGCAGCGTCGTCCTGCATTGTCGTCCTGCGTCATCGTCCTGCGTCTTCGTCCTGCATTGCGTCCTGCATCGTCGTCCTGCATCATCGTCCTGCAGCATCGTCCTGCATTGTCGTCCTGCGTCATCGTCCTGCGTCGTCGTCCTGCATCGTCGTCCTGCATTGTCGTCCTGCGTCATCGTCCTGCGTCTTCGTCCTGCAGCGTCGTCCTGCATTGTCGTCCTGCGTCATCGTCCTGCGTCTTCGTCCTGCATTGCGTCCTGCATCGTCGTCCTGCATCATCGTCCTGCAGCATCGTCCTGCATTGTCGTCCTGCGTCATCGTCCTGCGTCATCGTCCTGCAGCGTCGTCCTGCATTGTCGTCCTGCGTCATCGTCCTGCGTCTTCGTCCTGCATTGCGTCCTGCATCGTCGTCCTGCATCATCGTCCTGCAGCATCGTCCTGCATTGTCGTCCTGCGTCATCGTCCTGCGTCGTCGTCCTGCATCGTCGTCCTGCAGCGTTGTCCTGCAACATCGTCCTGCGGTGTCGTCTTGCAGCGTCGTCCTGCAGCATCGTCCTGCAACGTCGTCCTGCAGCGTTGTCCTGCATCATCGTCCTGCAGTATCGTCCTGCATTGTCGTCCTGCGTCATCGTCCTGCGGTGTCGTCCTGCATCGTCGTCCTGCAGCGTTGTCCTGCAACATCGTCCTGCGGTGTCGTCTTGCAGCGTCGTCCTGCAGCATCGTCCTGCAACGTCGTCCTGCGGCGGCGTCCTGCAGCATCGTCCTGCATCGTCGTCCTGCATCATCGTCCTGCATCGCCGTCCTGCAGCGTCGTCCTGCAGCGTCGTCCTGCAGCATCATTCTGCATTGTCGTCCTGCGTCATCATCCTGCGGTGTCGTCCTGCATCGTCGTCCTGCAGCGTTGTCCTGCATCGCCGTCCTGCAGCGTCGTCCTGCAGCATCATTCTGCATTGTCGTCCTGCGTCATCATCCTGCGGTGTCGTCCTGCATCGTCGTCCTGCAGCGTTGTCCTGCAGCATCGTCCTGCAGCGTCGTCCTGCAGCATCGTCCTGCATCGTCGTCCTGCATCATCGTCCTGCATCGCCGTCCTGCAGCGTCGTCCTGCAGCATCGTCCTGCAGCATCGTTCTGCATTGTCGTCCTGCGTCATCGTCCTGCGGTGTCGTCCTGCATCGTCGTCCTGCAGCGTTGTCCAGCAACATCGTCCTGCGGTGTCGTCTTGCAGCGTCGTCCTGCAGCATCGTCCTGCAACGTCGTCCTGCGGCGGCGTCCTGCATCGTCGTCCTGCAGCATCGTCCTGCATTGTCGTCCTGCATCATCGTCCTGCAGCATCGTCCTGCGTCGTCGTCCTGCGTCGTCGTCCTGCGTCGTCGTCCTGCAGCATCGTCCTGCAGCATCGTCCTGCAACATCGTCCTGCAGCGTCGTCCTGAGGTGTCATCCTGAGGCGTCGTCCTGCGGCGTCGTCCTGCAACGTCATCCTGCATCGTCGTCCTGAGACGTCGTCCTGCAACCTCGTCCTGCAGTATCGTCCTGCGGCGTCGTCCTGCAACCTCGTCCTGCGGCGGTGTCCTGCAACCTCGTCCTGCGGCGGCGTCCTGCAACATCGTCCTGCGGTGTCGTCCTGAGGCGTCGTCGTGCGTCGTCGTCCTGCAGCGTCCCACAGAATATCAAGCGTCGCCGCGGCGATCAGAATGCGCGGCAGCGTCCTACGGCGCTTCGTATGGATTCACACGTCCCGTCCGTGTCCGTCAGTGAGACATTGAGTTGCGCGACGCGTCACGGCTGAAACTGATGTTTTCTTGCGTTTGGCTCCGACTATTTATAGCCCGGCGCTCTCGCACGCCGTATCAATATTTGACGACTCCGGCCCGGCCTGCAGGACGACGACGACGTCCTTGAGGCGGAGGAATCGTCTCACGGGCTCGTCGCTGTGACTCAACGCTGCGATCAAGGTTACAAAGGATCAATACGCCAGATGTGTGATTCTCACTCTGGGTGTGACGAATCAATTTCATATCGCAGTTCGTCACTCAACACGTTCAGTGTAATCGATTTA
Source organism: Blennius ocellaris (assembly GCF_963422515.1). Lineage (NCBI taxonomy): Eukaryota > Metazoa > Chordata > Actinopteri > Blenniiformes > Blenniidae > Blennius > Blennius ocellaris. The sequence continues at coordinate 17,753,759 of NC_137672.1, read as the reverse complement.
TTGTTCACATCATGCGGCCTCCATGACAAAAGGTGTTTCAGGTTGCAGTTTCACACCATTTAAATACATTTAAATAAAACACACACCTTTGATTTGGCATCTTAAAGGCTTTAAGATGGACTTTTACCGGGACTTTTATTTTGACAGTCGCGGTAATAACAATCCAACTTGGTCGTCTGTCCACTACAATGTCCGTCTCCACGCCATTGTTAATGTTCTCTGCATGAATGTGTGTGTGGTTTCATTGCAATAACCAAACAGCACCCACTAGTGGTCCAACATGAACACTACACCATTTTCCGTCCTTCATTGCCACGAGAAGCGGCTGCTGTGATGCGACCTGTCCAACCTACGACGGGGAGCATATTGGCGTGATTTGTTTGCAGGTCAGCCACCAGACACCGAATCCACACGAGAGATGAAAGCCGATCAAGCAAAGTAGGAACTAAAACATGAAAGGACTCGACGCACTTTGTGCGTCTTGGTCATTTTGCAGCCATGTTGACGGCAGAAATGTCCTCAGTGTGACAGACTGATGTGCTGCTGCTGCTGCTGGACGTTTAAATCACTTCAACTAAACCCGTTTTCAACACGGTTTCAATGAATCCTGGTTTTTTTTTCTCCAACCGTCACTTGGAGCCTCTCGAGGAGCAGCGTCGTGGGAAAGATCCACAAAGACGAAGAGGTGACAGATTCTACACCTTCACTGCAGTGATGGATCAGATGGTGTGTACACACACACACACACACACACACACACACACACACACACACACACACACACACACACACACACACACACACACACACACACACACACACACACACACACACACACACACACACACACACACACACACAAACATTCAAACTGTCAAAGTGGTGGACCTGCATTCTAACAAAACCCAGACGCATGTTGGACGTTTATTAATGGATTACATTTCGTTTATATTATTTTGCTAACCTTGGAGAGAAACAATCTCACCAAAAAGCTAAAAACACATTAAAAAAACCTCATAAAATTGTCTTTTAATTTAAATATAGTCTGTGTGTGTTGAGTCGACATTAATTCCGTGGTTTTTCCCTGAATAAATATCCATTACAAGCTTCAGCCTTCAGTAGAAAAACAATGCGATTAATCGCAATTACAGAAAATTGTGCAATTAATTAGTTAATGTATTTTAATGTTTTTGTTTTTTTTACCAGATAAGCGGTAGATAATGGATGGATGGAGAAAATGCTCCCAATCTGTAGTATATCTATGATTGTACCTGTACTACGCATATGATTCCACCTGTATTGTGTTTGAGTGTACCTGTAGTGTAAATCGACTTCTACCTGTTTTATGTCTATAATTTTTGGTCTGTATTGTGTCTGATTTTACGGCACATGATTCACGATGTAGTGACCGTGGCCAGAGCTCCAGCATCAAACCAAGTGTTGTAGTATCATCAGCAGGGGGAAAGTGAAGGCTGCACTGAACACTCGTGACTTTACTGGATTTTTTTTTTTTTTTTATCATTTTATTTTATTTTACTTCTATCTCTAAGGATGCACTCATTTCAACTCATTTCAGCCGCCTGTCGATCTGCCGCTCCATCTTCTCCTCGCTCGTGACCAAGACCCCGAGATGTATGTTGGCGGATATTGAAATGCGTTGAGTCTGACTTGTGTGTGTGTGTGTGTGTGTGGGGGGGGGGGGGGGGGGCATCATGGGTTAAACCAATATGGAGTCAGCTGGATCTTCTCCTCTGTCTCCACTCCAAAGCCTGCAACACACAAGTGCACACATTGAGAAATTGACTTTTGAAAGGACAAATATCGAGCAGCTCTTCAACAATTTCCCACAGGGGGACAGCGGTCCAACGACATTGCAAGGTATCCAAAGTGTCTCTCCACAAATCCAGCCTCGGTCCCGATATTGAGCTTAAAATCTCTCTAGATTCGACTATTGTGTGTCTGAGTAGGTTACTTAATTTTAAAAAGGGCTTCACCTGTGTTGTTGGAGATCAGTCGTCGCGGTCCCAATTACTCAGTATTTCGTCCTCGAGATTCTTCCTCCCCCTTTTTTTACGGCCACCTCTGCTGCACTTTGGCTTCGTGTGCTGCTCATAGTCCACCGGGACCGCCAGTTTCCGATGCTCCTTCGGCTCGTCCTGCTCGTCCTGCTTGTCCTGCTTGTCCAGCACCTCCTGCTTGTCCAGGTTGTCCAGCTCGTCCAGAGCCGCCAGTGCGTGCAGCGCCTCCAGTGCCTCCAGTGCCTGCGGGTCGTCTATCTCCTCCAGCTGCTGAGATTCAAACAGCGCTGCGAAGCGCTTCGGTATCTGGCCAGGTCGTCCTTGTGTCGGCCCCTGAGACCGCTTAGGTTTCGGAGCCACCGTCCTCATCCAAGACTGCTGGGGCTCCTGAGGGTCGTTCTGCCACTGACACATCTTTACCCTCCGTCTCTGCCGGCGGGACTTCGGCCCTTCAAATGGCTGATCCTTCACCACGACCTCTGGCTTCTGAAGCTCCTCCTGCTGCTCAAGCTCCTCCTGCTGCTGAGGCTCCTCTGGCTGCTCAAGCTCCTCCTGCTGCTGAGGCTCCTCTGGCTGCTCAAGCTCCTCTGGCTGCTCAAGCTCCTCTGGCTGCTCAAGCTCCTCCGGCTGCTCAAGCTCCTCCTGCTGCTCAAGCTCCTCCTCCTGCTCAAGCTCCTCCTGCTGCTCAAGCTCCTCTGGCTGCTCAAGCTCCTCCTGCTGCTCAAGCTCCTCCTGCTGCTCAAGCTCCTCTGGCTGCTCAAGCTCCTCCTGCTGCTCAAGCTCCTCTGGCTGCTCAAGCTCCTCCTGCTGCTCAAGCTCCTCCTCCTGCTCAAGCTCCTCCTCCTGCTCAAGCTCCTCTGGCTGCTCAAGCTCCTCCTGCTGCTCAAGCTCCTCTGGCTGCTCAAGCTTCTCCTCCTGCTCAAGCTCCTCTGGCTGCTCAAGCTCCTCCTCCTGCTCAAGCTCCTCTGGCTGCTCAAGCTCCTCCTCCTGCTCAAGCTCCTCCTGCTGCTCAAGCTCCTCCTCCTGCTCAAGCTCCTCCTGCTGCTCAAGCTTCTCTGGCTGCTCAAGCTCCTCCTGCTGCTCAAGCTCCTCCTGCTGCTGAGGCTCGTCCTGCTGCTGAGGCTCCTCAGATAGAGGCTCTTGAATCGGGCTCATGCTCAGCTGCTCCTGCAATTTAAGGTAGAAAATGTGAGGATAATGAGGATGAAAATGTTGTACATGTTGAACCTTGAAGTATCAGAACATTAATACTGGTCTAGATTCTGCTGAGACCGAGGGATAAACCAATCCGCATTTTTTTCACTTCTGATCCGATCCTGATACCTGAATTTGGACATTTGCCGACACATTTGCCGAGCATTTTGCTTTAATATTATTATCATTAGTGTTAATTTTATATGAGGCTGTACTAAACCCCTCTCAGAAAGGTTGGATAGCATAGTGCTACTACATTAGCCTGCTCGCTGACTGCAAACTGTGGTATGGATTTGTGGACTCATTACTCCGGGTGTCATTGAGACCCCCCTTCCGTTCAGGAAGTCCATTCCACATTTTGCAGCCAGCGAGCAGAGCAGCCGACCCGGCAGTACCACTTGTGGAGTCATTTCAGCAACAGTAATGCATAGTCAAGGCTCATGGATTGGGAAACATCGGCAGGTTGGATCGGATGCCGATACTGATACTGGATGGGATTGGTCTCATCCCCAACGAGACCTAATGTAGCAGTTTTAGTTTCCAGATGATTAATCTAATCTAATCATTAAAATTCAAAGAATTGAAGGCACTGACCTGTGGGATGTTGTAAAGTGGAGCCTGTGGCTCTGGGTGCATGGGAACCTGTGGGTTCTGGTACACAGGAGCCTGTGGGAAGCAGTATGCTGGAGCCCATGGGTTCTGGGGCATGGGAACCTGTGGATTCTGGTGCATGGGAACCTGTGGGTTCTGGTGCATGGGAACCTGTGGGTTCTGGTGCATGGGAACCTGTGGGTTCTGGTGCATGGGAACCTGTGGGTTCTGGTGCATGGGAACCTGTGGATTCTGGTACACAGGAGCCTGTGGGTAGCAGTATGTTGGAGCCTGTGGGCCGTAATAAACAGGCACCTGTGGGACGCAGTGCACAGGAGCCCATGGGTTTTGGTGCATTGGAACCTGTGGGTTCTGGTACACGGGAGCCTGTGGGTTCTGGTACACTGGAGCCTGTGGGTTCTGGTACACGGGAGCCTGTGGGTTCTGGTGCATGGGAATCTGTGGATTCTGGTACACGGGAGCCTGTGGGTTCTGGTGCATGGGAACCTGTGGGTTCTGGTACACGGGAGCCTGTGGGTTCTGGTGCATGGGAATCTGTGGATTCTGGTACACAGGAGCCCATGGGTTCTGGTACATGGGAACCTGTGGGTTCTGGTACACGGGAGCCTGTGGGTTCTGGTGCATGGGAATCTGTGGATTCTGGTACACGGGAGCCTGTGGGTTCTGGTGCATGGGAATCTGTTGATTCTGGTACACAGGAGCCCATGGGTTCTGGTACATGGGAACCTGTGGGTTCTGGTACACAGGAGCCTGTGGACCGTAGTAAACAGGCACCTGTGGGATGAAGTACGCGGGATTCATTGCTACCATCATGGTTGTAGCAGTCGTGGTAGTAGCAGTTTAAAAGATAGTTGAATGCTGGTGAAATAACTTCTGTCGCAGTTTAAAAGATAGTTGATCGCTGGCAAGATACGTTCCTGGACTGGTGTCTTCTGAGGGTTTATAATAACTGAAGAGCCACTCGGTTCTGTTTGGTTATATAGCCAAAACTCAGTGTGATGACATACCACATCAAAGCTCAGTGTGATGCTACATCAAAACTCAGTGTGATGACATTACCACACCAAAGCTCAGTGTGATGGCTACATCAAAGCTCAGTGAAATGACTCTATAACATCAAACCTCAGTGTGATTGGCTACATCAAAGCTCAGTGTAATGAATCTACCACATCCAAGTGCAATATGACATCACAAGCCAACTTCAGCTCGGTGTGACATCAAACCAACTTCAAAGGATTCAAGCCCCGCCCCTTTGGGCCTGCTGCCATGACAACCATCAGCTGTCATGACTAATTTGTAGACCTGTGTCTTGTTTAAGCTTTAAGCTTTTCTTTTTTAAACTTTAATAACTATTTTATCTTTAATATTTACAAAATAATTTGCCCTCAACAACACATCAAAATCTGATTGGCTGATGACACTGTCACTCACCTGTTTAACACAGTAGCAGCGTCCAGCGTCGATCAGCGGTTTGCAGTGCTTTCCTCTGCTAGCCCCCGCAGAGGAAAGGAGTTGTGATGCATTTAGAGGACATAGGAGATTTGAGCTCCACAAAATATCACCAGTCGTCTTCTGGATAAAGTTGCTAAAGTCACTAATTGATTCCACACACAGATTTCACAATCACTTTTTAATTATTAAAAAAGAAAGAAAGATCATTTTTGACAGGGCTGCACAGTGAACATCTCTCTGGAGTAACTGGAAAGCAGTTGCAAATAAAGTAAACTGAAGTTAAACTCAACTAAAACCGTGTTGCTTTGCTTTAATATACGAGTGGAGTGAGCGGATATGCCTTTGCAGCTGTTAGTCAAAAAAACAAAACTTAATTCACTCATGATTTGGATTGAATACTGTAACTTTAAAGTAGGAGATGAAATGATCAAAAACACATGCATATATACAATCGATCTCACGGCACTGGACGTGATTTTCTACAGCTTTCAGCTGATGGCACACTGATGTGGTTTGATGCACAGGAAAGGTGTCGGACGAAAAATACAAAGCCAGAGGCTAACAAGGCTTCATGCACGGGTCTTTAAAGATGTTACGAGTGGTGGAGTGCTGCCTTTCCCCTCTATAAACATATCTATGGTAAATAAACACAGACTTGCATCACAAGTGTCGAAACAAATCAGGATTCAGAGTTTTAGTGGAGAAGAACAACTGCAGGAATCAATGCGTCGAGGTAGAACTCAACCACCATCAAATTCACCCTCAAAAAACAACTGCAGCTCAGAGAACATCTGGGGGGGGGGGGGGTGGGGGGGGTCAGCTGCTCAATCCAGTGGCCACATCTGGACCAAGTGGACAAAAAAAATCACATTGCAAGTGTCGAGTGATAAAAGTGTGGGAGCAGAAACGAGCTGCAGCGTCGGTCCACAGTGTTCCTTCACCGCCACAACAGAGATACTGCAGAGCAAGAAATGAAGAGATGAAGGGAGGAGGAGGAGGAGGAGGAGGAGGAGGAGGAGGAGGAGGAGGAGGAGGAAGAAGGGGAGTAAGATGAGGAGGTTGAGTCTTGAAGCAGCGTGAACTGGATTCAGCCAGACTTTAGTAAAAACAGCCTCGTCCAGGAGGCGCTGACAGTCTGGGAGGGGCGGGCAGGGAAATGAATACGTACACACACACACGCACACACACACACACACACACACACACACACACAGATAGAGAGGACACACTATGTGCTGCCTCATGTGAAAAACAAATGTTTTGAGTGGTTTATCAGTCCGGCTCGGCCTCGGCTCCCAGAAAGAGGAAGCAGTTTGGTCGGGCTGTTTCAGGGTGAGGGAACAAAACACACTGTGCTCACACACACACACACACACACACACACACACACACACACACACACACACACACACACTGAACTGATTGAGGTTATTGCACTTGTAAAAATCCCAACTTATTCGTCCTACATGTCAGCCTGGAGGCTGTGATTTTCCGAGATGTTGTTATTGACCGTCACGTTATGTGATATTATTATATTTAGGCTCGTTTGGCAACAACACCCGGACTCTTTTATCCTCACTTTTGTAACTCAAGACAGGAAAGGGTGAGTACGCTCACTCCGAGGGACAAAACACGACTCAGCATATCCACTGCTAGGATTCAGGGGAAGTGAAAAATAAGAAAAAAAACAACATGCAGACATTTTCTGAAAAGTTGCTGAAACCCAGTGAAACAACAACTTAACATCATTTCATTTAAAATCTTAAAATATATTTAGATTTTCCAGTCTGGCTTGGTGATTGGAGAATGTGCAGAGTTTGTACGTTTTCCCTGCGTGGTTTATTCTACTATATTGTATTATATCATATTAAAATCAATATTGTTGTTGAACTGATAACATGTCGTATTACATCATATCAGCATAGCAACATATCATATCTGTATCAGTAACATCAAAATGTTATTTATTAATAACAGAAATCTGCTAAAAACAGTTTAATCTAACATAAATACACAATATATAGGATGAAAAGCCTCTTATCACAGTGTTCAGTAAAAGTTTTATCAGTGTCAAAATTCAAGAAAACGAGAAATATACTGTAATATTTGCCCCGTAAAATATCAAGGTAATTATAAAGATGCACTGTGAGATTCCAGTGATACGATCGAAGCTTGTCAGAAAAGTGACACAATTCATGTGAATCAGGAATCACGGAATGAAAACAGACGTTATTGTTCCATCCATCCATCCATCCATCCATCCATCCATCCATCCATCCATCCATCCATCCATCCATCCTGGGTTGTAGTTCAGAGGATTCAAGCAGCCAAACATTGAAGTTTTTGTTTGTTGTAGTCCAGAGTGGAATTTCCAAAATCATCAATATTTTTGCAAAAAACCATCAATTATTGCCGAATATTTTACTACAATCTCAACATAAAACCCATTTTAAAGATAAATTCTGGTGCAATGGGCTAGTTAGATGACTTTCATGGCAGCACCACCTTCATCTCAGCTCCGGTTTCGGTGTTGGAGCTTCTGCTCTGAAGAAATTTGCTTTAAAAAAAAACCAAAAAACAGATCAGTTTGTGGAGGTGGAGGGTCTTGCTCCGGGGCACAACGGTAACCTGGAAACCTGGAGGCCTCATTCTCAGTTGTAACTTGCTCCACCCCTCCCACCCCCTCCCCCACCCACTATTGAGCTGACCTACATTACAATCAGGGCTTTTATTTTGTACACTCTTGCACACAAACTGTGACTTCCTTCACTTATAGGGTGGGTGTGTAAATATAGTTACGTCGTCTTGCACAAGATGTTTACAGTGGATGTCCAGGCAGTTGTTTTTTTTATATCTTAAGATAAATAAAGCTGCACCAAGTTGAGTTCATGTTATTATTAGAAATACTACAAACAAGCACAACGGTGCTTTTTTTCCCCTTTATTCCAGCGTTTCCTTCAATTTACCATTGTTCGTTCGGGCGGAAATATGAAAACGACGCCACTTTGCAGGTTAAAAGGGTTAAAAGTTAAACGGGGGGGGGGGGGGATAGAGGAATAAAGTTTATTTTTGCAACCTTGTGAAAATAATCTGTGATTAACGGTGAACTCTGCTGTAAATATGAGCGTCTCTAATGGAAACAGTTATTTGCGAGGGGTCGAGGCGAACCCCTCGGACCCCCACGAGGCTCTACCACACTTTTTTTTAAAAACCTCCCGCTGCACAGGATGTCTTTTGTTTCGCACGTGGACTGATTACGTTACACGCAGAGTCAGGCTGCAATCGGACGCCCTGTTTGTGCCGGCGTGATCCAATCACGATGCCAAAGATAAAGTCGGAATCCATTCCGGAGGCGGTCGTGAGAGAGATTGGCGGCGGAGTGGAGGAGTTGCTAGGCCTCAGACCGGCTGACGAGCGGTTTGAGCAGCGAGTAAAACCGCTGAGGAGTCAGCTTAGTGGCTGGTCCACGTCTTTCCTTCTTTTATTTACACAAACACACAAACAAAAAAATCACAACGTGCTGCGAGGAGGATTGAGGAGTGTGGCTCCTCCAGCAGCAGAACCGTGAATGATGTTAAAAAGCGCCTTTAAATACTCTTCCCTCAACTGGGTGGAACCATTAAAAACTCCATAGGTACTAAAAGTTAACATTAGTGTCTAAAAACTAAGCTAAAATCCTCCAAACTAAAACCACAACTATGACTTAATGAAAGGAAACTCCTATAAACCAATACATCTCAAACCAAACACCTAAATGGTAAATTAAGTTGTAAACCCGACTAAAACTATGTGCAACACCCCCGCTTGCTCCTCCTCTTGGTTCGGCCCGGAACCTTCCTTAACCGTGGGGAATCTTTTACTGGGACACCGGCCTGAACACCAAGAGAAAGTAAGAGGAAACTCCTCACACACCACATCAACAACTAAAAGAATAAGATCATCTTAAATGCACATATTCAATAAATAAGTTAAAACAACAATTGTGTGCAAATTCATTTATATAGGTGCAAAATATCTTGATCTTAAAGTTCCGTGTGCTTCTTAACCCTCTGGGGCCTGTGGACTCACCGGTGCGTCCTCGTCACATGACCGTTTGAAAAGGCAGTAGCGCCACAGCACAGCGTCGTCTGGTCCAGTGTTTCAATCCGGAGATATGAGGAAAAATATGTGTGACCTTTTGTAAATAGTTTTACAAAAACGCCTGAGGCAGTGCTTCTATTTCACTGTGAATATCTGTATACAACTGTTTTTTCAGTCCTGTTTTGATAAATTTGAGTTAATTATAGTTTAGATTTACTTTACAAGTAAACAAAATGATTCGTTAACCATGTCTGTGACTTTTATAGTCAAGAAATCTATGTTTTTACCACCCGCATTTGTAATTTTATGGTGTTTTTAGAGCCACTGTTTTAATACAGTATGCCAAAGTGATGAAATTACTTCAGAAATGCATTTATGAGTTTGTCCTGAACAACATGACACCAAAAAAGGCGCAAGGTTTAAGGATATTATATCTGAGATATAAAGGAAAAATCAACTGTAGTGAAAAACGGCACAAAATGCTTCAGGCCCCAGAAGTGTTAAAGTGCTGAATCAAGTGCTGTGATTGCGTCAAAATAAAGGAACGAGCTTCCTGTCCGTTACAGAGTGAAAACGCCGACAAGTTGCGACCTGGACGGGATTTGACTGACGGATGTGCAGCAGCTCCTCGCATAATAACACGCCTGGAGATGCATGAGGATTCAGTGGGAGCAACCGTGAAGCAGATGATTCTGGATCCGGGAGAACGTTGTGATGTCATGATTTAGTTAAGAGGAATTTTCTTAAAAGCCTCAAATAGTTATAACAATAAAATTCTATTTTCATTTGAAAATGGGGCCTATTTTGGGAAGAATTTGTTTGAAAAGTCATTCATGTAACACATTTGTCCCCAATAAGAATAAAATCTTGAGTTTTGGAAAAATAAATTAAAAAAATTCAGCATTCAAACCATATTTATTTTTACATTTATGTAAATTTACCATAAATTTACACTGTAAACCTTCAAGATGCATTATTTATTTATTTTATATAAGTTTATCAACTCAAATATTATCATTACTCACTTCAGGAAAGTGACATTTTATTGTTACGTCAGTAAATCAAGTCCACCTTTTTTCTCCATTCATTATATTTGTTCTATTCGATTCTATTCTTGTTGATTTTGACTGAATATGATTAAATACTAAATGTGTGCCATTTGAATTTGAGCATAAGGAATAATTAAGAGTGACAAAAGCAAACATTTTAAACAATTTTAAAGCAAATGGCTTGAGGAAACTGCTCAAGAGTTCTCTTAATGCATTAATTGATAAGTAAGAAGTTTTTTTTCACACGTGCTTTTCTCCGGTTGTGCTACTAGAGAGGATAATTCCTCTGAAGAAAACAAAGAAATCCTGTAAATTAAACTAGAAAATCAGAGTATTTGAGTGAGACACGAGCTGCGTTTTCCCACAAATCACAGGAATGCTGCAGGTACACGAGCCGAGTCAGCGTCTTTGTTAGCCATCACGTAAACAACAACAATCGACTTTTCGTCAACAATCGTCCGTTTTTTTCCCCGAATGGGAGGTTTTGTGTCTGCGGACACATTGTCCCGGGAACTCGTGTGTTTCTGGGGACACGGTAAACACATGGCTCGAATTACCGCCTCCTCCTCCTCCTCCTCCTCCTCCTCCTCCTCGTTCTCCACGACTCCTCACTCGCACATTCCTCGCCGTCTCAAAACATCTTCTCCCTGACCTGCTCTCCTTTTCTCAAAATAAGGCTTCGCGGATATGAATGGGCGTGAGCACGTGCCCCCCTACCCCCCCCCATTACCCCCCCCCGAGGCTCCCAGGTTTCTAGGAAAAACACCCGACGTCATCCGTCTGCTCCTCCTCGGGCCCCGGCTGTAGAATGATAGAATTATTACTAATAGAATTTCTCCCCCCCCCCCCCCCCCCCCCAAGTCTTGACCCCTCCAGGCGCGAAGTGAACAAACGTGCATTGTCTGTTTGTCCAGTTTGAATATTCTGTCACGCCGTGTTCCCGCCGGCAAGTAGGAAGCATTCTGCTCGGCTCCGCCCACTCCTGCTCTCTTTGTTCGATTCCTCTCACCGCCCACCCCCCCCCCACCCCCCCCGGCATCGACCCAATAATCGAGTTACAGAGCAGATCTGTTTTCCAGTGTTTTCTACTCGCACAGGTGGAAGGGTTGAGTCGAGTGTAATCGGAGGAAAGGAGAGAGAGAGAGGGAGAGAGGGAGAGAGGGAGAGAAAAACAAACCTGACGAGGAGGAAAAACAAGATATTCGGCTTTGGAGGGACAATTACCCAGCGGCCCGCTCCGACCATGTGAAAACCTCCAGGCTGCAGAAAAGAGTTTGGAACCGTTCATTAATGTTTGTGACGCTGATGAAACAACGGCCGTTTGTACTGTACAGAAAAACTCTTTTCTTTCATTAAAATGCGCCAACAGCTCCGGGATCTGTGTTATTATTCTGTGCGCCTGGCCCTTTAAGAGGCAAAGATCATTCCCGGGCGCCGGGTTTATTGTTCCCGCAAAAAAAAAATCGGGTCAAATTTGCCAGTGAATGCGGGATGGGATTTTTGGTGAAAATCTGGGAGCGCGTGACACAATGAACACATTGGAACGTGCAAAAAGGACGTTTGTAATGGCGGGCTATGGCTTTTGTTCACGCTTCGTCAAAAACGTTTCTGCAAAAATCTAAAAGAAAAATAAAAAGTGGAAAAATTTGGCAGTGAAAGTGGGTGAGATTTTGAATTAAATTTTTTTTTTTTTTTTAAATAGAAAAATACATGGAAGGGATACGAGTCAGTAGCGTGCGGCAGGCACAAACAATTTTTTTTATATTATTAATTTTATATTTATTTTGTATTGATATTATTATTAATAATAATATGAATAATAATAATCGTATTATTAATAATATTATTATTAATAATATTGTTATTAATATTATTATTAATATTATTATTATTAATATTATTATTATTACTAATAATATTATTATTAATAATATTATTATTAATAATATTGTTATTAATATTATTATTATTATTATTATTATTATTATTATTATTATTATTATTAAGAGGCCATCCAAGACATTCATTGTATCATTAAAAATTTCAAAAATGTTCACTAATGTTCAATAAATTGGTTTAATGTATATAACTATATATATATATTGGTTATATTGACGAAAATGAAAACAAACAGCTGCCAAAACACGGATTCATTCAAGATGGCGGCAGTAAAAAAATGTTTTTCCTTTTATTTAACCCAGATAAAGGAACTGCTTTTGTAAAATATTTGCAGTATGAGTCGACTCGGCTCTGTGTCGCCAGTCAAGCAGCACATTTCCCCGACTTTTTCTGCCCAGTTGAGCCGTAAACATAAACTTGCTGCGTCGTCAACGTGTCATCGGGGGTAAAATGCTGCAGCGGTGCATCAGTCAGAGGAGCTCTGGCTTCCCTCCAGCTCCGAGGCGTTTGGGCGTTGAACCCCGTGGAGGGATCCGACGTGTGCGTCGCCTCCGGTTTGCAGCAGCAGTGATCTTCCATGTGGCTCCTCTAAGTGTTTTGGACGTAATCTGAGATTCCATCACATGACGAAGGGCGCCGACGAATCCGTGTGGGAATCGCGGAGCCGCTAAACCGCTGAATCTGAAGCAGG